>NW_019174290.1:1400863-1437086 GCF_002260705.1 Seriola dumerili
GGTTATAACCTTTCCCAGGAAACTGGGAAACATGAATGAAAAAAGTTCCGGGAGATATTTCACCAGTAAAAATGTAAGTAAAAATGTTGACCTGGTGGTGGCGCTGTAGCAGAAGTCTGAATGTCTATAAAGATTTGATGGCAATCTGTCCAAAGCGCTTGTTGAGATATTTCAACCTGGACCAAAGCGGCGGACGCAGCGACATGCCACTAAGAAATGGCTAAAAATTTAGCAGCAATGTGTCTGCAGAGAGACAATGTTACTCTTGAATAATCACCTTTAATATGGACAATTTTTTTATGACAATAAAACAACAAAAATTCCATTATTATTCCTCTATTACATCAGACTGGAGGCAGAAATCTCAGAGGCCTCAAACCTAGACAAATTAAACAAAGTGTCTGAATGTTTGAAGATAGTCCTGGAGGTAAGTGAGAAAATTTGTTTTTGTAATTTGGGTGAAGGAACCCTTTAGGACGACTGCTCAGATGCTGTTGGACACATAAAAGTTTGTTTGTACTTAAACAGTGTCATTCTATGGGATACTGTATGTTGTTTAACTCTGTGGTTGCACACAGTCATACAGAGCTCAGTATTTGTTACTAATACATTTAACTTGTTGCTAATTTGTAGTTTTATAACATCACACAAAAACATGAAGACATGATAATTAATAATTCAAATTGATTAATCCATGACTGACTGATATTTGTAAAGAGTTTTTGGCTTGTAGATAAATATAATCCTGTTAGATACATTGCATAACTCATGTAAGAAAAATATATCTTTGGCAAACCTAAGCACTTTTTATGTCTCAGTCCAAACAAAAACTGAGTAAATGTAAATGTGGGCCAAATTTGCTTTAGGAAAACTTGGATGAACATGGACACTGACAAACCCAAGACACCCTCAGTTAAAATACTGAAAGAAAGACTTCAAACAAGGGGAGAGAAAAAAAAAAAAGGTAATGCCATGTTGGATTGGCACTGTGAATGAAAGGCCCTATTTAGAGCGTGTCCTTGGTGAAATGAATTGGGATGCTTACTTTGCTGAATTTTAATTGACAGCAGCAAGTGATTGGACCAAGTGAACCATCTAATGAGGAGTGTCTGGAGAGTGAGTATCTGTGCAGCGGGCGAGTCAAAACATATTTTGAAATTTGGTGTTGAATAACGCCAAGAAAATGCCGCATTTAAAATAAGAGAGACAGACTTAAGAAAACGAGGGGCTTTTGTCGATAGTGTCTGTCGATAACGCTGCTGGTGGAACCTACTTCTCCCACAGTTTCAGGGTGTTTTGTGCCAAACAAAAGGTTTGACATGGTTGAGGTCAAATCTAGGCTACCTTTACTTAAACCCCCCCCCCCCAACCAAGCACACACACAGAGCCATTTTCTACACGGTTACACCATCCATTTTCTTTCAGAGGCGTTTAATGAGAAGCTTTACTGTGCATGAAGCAGGTAAGTGCATTTCCCTGAAACACAAGGCAGCAGCTTTACTCTTTCATTGTTCATGCACATGTTTTAATACTGTCTGACAGTGCGGTTACAAAAGAAGGATCAAAATCCTAAATGAATCTCGCAAAAACACACAACTGCTTATCCACCTGCCGGCTGTTTTATACAACATGGATGGTTATGTCACACCCAGCGGTAGGTAAGTACGTGTACTCCTGTGCTGTGCCTAAAGGAGAATGCCACTGATTTTATACATCAAGATCATTTTATTTGACATGAAAAATACCACTAAACCTGTGAAAACTGTTCTGCAGTGTCCTGTGTGGCTCTAGAGGAGCAGAAAAATGCCTCAGTAGAAATTGTAAACAGCTGGATGTCTTGCTTGGGAACCACATGTTGTGAACACAAAGCCTCGGTTACAAACCAGGGGTGTAGGTTTTTACCAGGCAGGTAAAGTCTAATAAAAACACCGCCGAGATACATTTTGGGAAAAATAGGATCCAGTGTTTTTAGAGCTTCACACACACACACACACACACACACACACACACACACATTAGGGACTTGAAGTCTAACATCTCAGTTTAAAGTAAAGTTCATTTTGTGATAAAATATTGCTGTTGTCAGCGGAGAACTTCCAAAATGCCAAGTTTTCTAGAAGCTGCTTACATTTTAGACGTTAGCTAAAGTGCTTAAAGGTACAGTTTTTATTCATGTTTGTGATGACAGTCAGATGAGAAGATTGGTAAGGTATTAGTAAGGAGCCAGAGCCGGGAGGAGACTAGCATAGCTTAGCATAAAGATAGGGAGCAGGGGGAAACAAGCAGGTTCGGTCACTGTGAAAATTGTACCCGAGTACAAATTTGAGGTCACTGAGTCCTTCCATTTCATGCTACTTCATACTTGTTTCATTTCAGGATGCAATGGTACTTTTTTTACTCCTCACCACATTTATATTACAGACAGTTTGCATATAAAGCATAGAATTTTTATTTCTAATATGTTCCCTTCAAAAATTGCCTTCTTTCAAATCATTTTAGTCTTTAACTCAGTCCTCACGACTTTATTCTACTTTCAGTGGAAATCAATTTGTTTCAAGTATATTCAAGATTCATGTTATATAATTGTGGTGTAGCGACCTGCATCATAAGTTCTTGTTTCAAGCTACAGTACAGATTTGAGTTAAGGTTTTCATGACCAAATTATAGCTATAGCAGATTATAGATAGTATATAAAGAAGCAAAAAAAATGCTATTTGCAAATTAATACAACAGTAATAATATATATATATATATAAATATATATATATACACACTAACACTAATAACACTATGATCTACAATACTCTTACTTTTGAAACATCTGCGTTTTACTCAATTACAATTTGTAAGATTGTTGTATAATTAATTTTACTTATGTACAGGATCTGAATATGAATTCCTCATGCACATGCTCAGTACAAACAAAATGGGGACCCACTTGTAAAGAACACTGCTCCATGGTCACCTAACTCAACTGACATTAGAGTGGTATTATATTTTCTCATCTGTCGTGAAGAAATCGAATCCGTGTGTCTCATAATGTCTCTACATTTATGAAAATGACCGTCAGACACTAGAGGAGCATGTAACTCTTCAACCGCTCTAAAAAAAATTACCTTACCATTACCTCGTTATCTCCAGTGTGGATTTTCTAATAAGAATTATAGTGTAGAGATCTTTGTACCCTCTCATCTCGCAGCACAGTCAGGTGCACGTGTAGGCAATGACACAGCTACAGCCAGGACCGGGGGGCTTATCTCTCCAGGTGGAATAACCCTTTTACATTCACGACAGCGGTGGAATTCATGTGCAGGAGCACTATCCACTTCCACCACAAACTGTCTGACTGAAAATTGCAACTTCAGTACAACACCTGCAAGGTTCATTACTCCTTATCTTTAAACTGCTGTGGTACAAGTGGCTGAGGGGCCTGACGGTGGGTGGCTTCGATCAAGACGGCGAGAAGAAAACACGTCCTTTTCCTTATCCTTCCATCTCCTATCTGTCCTGCGTGATTTTAACCAAGGGCAGGTGAGTTTTGTATGTCTGCATGGTTACATCATTTGTCTCGACAACCTCATTTTCCTCCCTTTGTGACACCTCGGATCTCTCGCTCACGCTCAAACTCACACAAACTGTGTAGCTGCACACACTCACACTCACACACAGTGTGCACATACATTAATAGATGCAGGGAGAGTGAGGCAGACTTTTTATACTAAGACTTTAAAATAGTTCAATTTAAAAACTGTGAGATATGATTTTGTTGGTGAACCTTTAAAATCATATGTGATATTTACAGCAATGCACATAACCCAGTCCTGGCGCGGCGCAGCTTATTAAAGAGCACTCCTGGCCGGCAGAATGAAAGATCTCAGTCCTATACCCAGTGGGGCAGTTGAAAAGGGCAGCCAAACAACTCCTGGTATTACTGCTGCTGGAGAACCTACATTAAGTCTAGTTCTGAAGCACTGTGGTTGAGAGCTGCCCTTTCTAGATGTGGTCTTATCAAATCTGTCGTACGCGAAGCGAAGGAGCCTCCAGCTTGCCCCGGTGTCACAGTTTGGAACCCAAGTAGTTGTCAGGCTCGTCACAGCCACCGCCGCAGTGACAGAAAATACGTCTTTTTATATACTCGTGCTGCCCGTCTCTTCCCCCACCTCCCCGTCACTCTCTAGCTGTCCGCGCTGACACCTACCCGAGCACAAAGAGGCCTCCCTAGGCACAAACAATAACTCCCCTCCTTCATTCTCCACATGGCATTTACAGTGACGCCTTCAGCAGGGATGGGGGCAGCAGAGATATGAGGACAGAAAGAGGGGGGAAAAAAAAAATAGAAAAGGAGCAGGAAACGGAATAAGAATAAGGGGCTAAGGAAGATAAAAGAGGACAGAAAGACAGGGTTCTTTGCTCATTTTCAGAGTTTTGATTTCGCTCAGAGCCCTGGGGGTTGTCTTTGTGAAACAACCTCCATTTGAAAAAGGGAATTAGACTCGGCGCCTCTCCCAAAGATCGTGGCCTAATGTGGGCCAGCCTGTAGAAGGAGGCGGCTTGATAGAGGAAGAGGATAAGAGTAATAATGGGAAAAATTCTCACCACTGTATTAATACATATTAAAATCAACCCACTAAAGGGAGGGCCCTACTTCTCACTGCAACACACACACACACACACACACACACACACACAAAGACACACACACAAATGATAGGCCGCGCAGCATTAATAATGTACAGTGTAAGTGAGAGAGCGCTGTGGAAAGGTCGAGGCTGGCTGAGAGGCGAACAAACACGACTTATGAGATATCAGGTCAGCGGGTACACTGGTTATCTCCAGTTTGTTATGTTGTAATGTTATGAGGCCAATCATCCAGGAACATCTGTAACATTCCCACTCCAAATTCTTTTTAAAATAAACACTTTAGTTTAATTGCATTTTAGTTTCAAAACAAGGACACCAGATGAATAACTAGTGCTGGAGTACTGGAGACTGTTGACCCCGAAAACGCTGCTGCTTTCATTAAGAGAGTGTGTGAGGAGTGTGTGAGGAGTGTGTGTGTGTGTGTGTGTGTGTGTGTGTGTGTGTGTGTGTGTGTGTGTGTGTGTGTGTGTGTGTGTGTGTGTGTGTGTGTACACAATTTGGGGCCAGATGCAGAAAAACAAGAGCCACAGATTATGAGAGATCTAGAAAATGATCCTTAAAAAGACAAATGAATTAGCGGAGAAAGAGACACAGAGGACAGGCAAAGTCTGAGGAGGACTAAATGACAGATATATTGTCGTTTAGCCTCCTTCAAAACTATCTCACCTTTTCCAAATTACCTCACAAGGTGACACTGAACTAGCTGAAAATAGACAAATACACACGAGCATGCATTCCTGCACACGCACACACGCTCCCAGATTGAAGGAGGCTAAGACGAGAGATCAAGGCAGTGCAAATTAAAAGTGCTCTAATTAGCCAAACTGTCACTCTCCTGTTCTGGCAGCCATATTGGAGTCTGCCTGGAGACCTGCCTGCCTGCCTGCACATTTCCACCGGCCCTCTGCACAGACATATATACTGTAGGGGAGTGAGGATTAGAGGCAGAGGCTGTTGAGAATTACACTCGCCAGACATTAAGCACCGCAAAAAGCTCCAAAATGGAACAATGAACGGAGAGGAGATGTTTTAATGAAGCCGCTCTGTGGAGATCCATCATCGGAGGTAGAAACTTTGCCGTTACAGCTCCTTCCAAATTCGTTCTCTTGTTCTGGCAGCAACTTCGAGTGCATTATTGCGCCATTAGACTTGGCCAATTGTAGTGCCAGAGAATAATCATAAAGTAGCCTCTGGTAATGGCTGAAAATATCCAAAAGTTCAAATGAGTAAATCTAATATTAATAAATTTAAATGGGCTTGTTTTGTTTTAAAAGGGCATAACGGTGGCCTTTGCATGTTTTTTCAACAAGAAACTATCGCAGTTTGCTTCTTTTACCATTAAAGCATCGTTTCAATTATTTAATAAATGAGACAATTATAAAAACTAGTGCGGTCTGTGCGCTGCTTTCTGTCCATGCACTACAGTACAGTTACTGTGTTAAGATTTTTACCTTGTGGGTTCATTACATGCAAATCTACAATGTACATTAAACTGCTGCTGAGCATTTTCCCAAATACTTCTAGATTTCAGATGGATTTCCCACCTTTCAGGGAATCTCTCATATCGCTCCCACGCCAGGAAAGTATGAAAGTCAATTTGCGGAAACTTGATGTGTGGTTGAGTTCGGTAATCCATCACAACCAACAGTTTTTTACCTTAAGGTTTTGTCAAAGCTGTCAAAAGCTGCGATATTGTCGTGAGGTGGGGAGGCACAGAGTGTTTTGACAACTCTGCCTGTCGGTGCTTTCAAGCACACCGACACTGACAACTTACATTTCAGAGTTGGTCACAGAACAGTAACTCAGCTTATTAAGAAATAAAAAATACAATCACTGATTCACACATTGTCTGTGCTTGCTTGTTGCAATTTGTCTCTTGTATTTGACTTTTTGAAAATATATTAAATCTTAAACACAGAAAGTTTTCAAAGAATTATTTGCTCAGAGCTGCATTACCAGATTATAATAGCACAAACAAATAAACAAACAAAGGCATTAAAGTCTTCGATGTAATGGATTACAGTGTCTCAAATTCAATCTTTGCAAATGTACTGGATTACAGACTGAGGAATGCTGGAATACAACTGATGCCTGGAAGGTACAAAATCAATTCGCTTCGGAAAATGGCAGCAAAAGTTTAAAGTAAATACCACGTGCAGTCAAGTCAGTGGGTGAAGCAAGTGGTGATTACATCAGCAGGGTCCTGGGATGAGTTAAGGGTTAAGAAAGCTTTAATGATTTGGAACGAGACAATTTTAAAAGAAAGAAAATCACGTTTTGGGTGGAAGCTAAAAAGGCATGAACCCAGTGGGCTGAGCCATTACCAGTAAAGGAGATTACTTAAACAATTACAGTCAATTACAACTTTAACTTTATTTTTGTAGTTTTGGTGATCATTTCTATCAGTGATGACAGAACCAACATAACTGTTGAAATCTGGGAGCAAGGCCTAAATCGCTATGACGAAGTCTAACGGGGCAAGAAACCCGAGCAGTCAAGTGTTCAGAATTACTAGAACTAAAATTACCGCCTCACGGTTGTACGCCTCTGCCAACCTCCTCTTCCTGAGTTACAGTGATGAATAATGGTTAGAGGTGTTTTTGCAGAATATCATGATGTCACAATGAAGTTGACCTTCGACCATTTGGAAATAAAATGTCATCACTTCAATATTTTATCCTATTAGAGATTTGTGTTTAATTATGTCAGTTTGTGTATGAATTTGTGAGTTATGGTCAAAAATGTGTTTTGTGAAGTCACAGTGACCTTGACCTTTGAAATTCTAATCAGTTTATCTTGGAGTCCAAGTGAAAGTTTATGCCAAATCTGAAGAGATTCCCTCAATGCGTTTCCGAGATATCGCGTTCACGAGAATTAGACGGACGGACAACCTGAAACCATAACGCCTCTGGCTCTGACTGCTGCCGGCGTGGAGCCACAAGAACTGTGTGCACAACTACTGGAAGTACGGCAGGTCAAAGTTGAACCAGGAGGTCGTAGGCAAATTGTGAAGGATGTTTACATCAGTTTGGGTAATAATTTCACGGTCTGCCATCGGTTCTTCCTCTGGGCAACAAGTGTCAAATGTTATCATTCACAATAAGAGTCAGTGATAATCCCCCACTGCACAGGACAACCGCACACAAACCTATGGCAAAGCACAGCTGGACTTCTTTGAAGCAATCTGTCTGCATATCTAGACCTCTATGAATAACTTAATACACACAGTGTTAATATTACAGCTAGAAATGATGGCCACAATTACATAAATAAGTTCCAGGTTGCAATAAAATAGGACCATCCCTTTAATAAAGGGAGCGATGTCGGGGAAATGCCTGACTGAATTCAGGTGCAAAAAACGGTCATATATAGCAACCAGTTTTCACTGCAGTCCCACCACGCGTTACTTTATGTACACATGAATGCTTTCTTACACTTCTGTTACATACACCTGCCTCAGCGAGTACAGCACCATGCTGCTGCTACTCTGAGGGGAAACCAAGGAAAAGAAACGCAGATCTGAACTAAAGCATGACAGCTGCTCCGTCACTCTCTGTTGGGACTTTAGAGAGGGAGTGAGGGGGAGGCTGGAGGAATAGATGGGAGAAAAGACTCACTTCAGAGACAATACTGAGCTTCCTGGAAACAGGCACATGGAGAGTTTAGTGAGGAAGGTAGAGACAGGAAGAAAAGAGGGATGAGACATGAAAGAAAGAAGTGACAGGTCCTCTCTATCCTCTTTTTCTGTCCCATAAGCCTCTGGTTTCCAGCTGAGACTCTCCTCTGTAGTGGGGATGTCTCGTCTCAGCAGGCCCCACTTACCAATTTCTCTGTGGTGGAAAAAAAAAAAAAAGCTGAAAGATGAAGTTGAACAACCACGCCTATACTTTTTAATAAATTAAACATGCATGAGAATTGCTTTTAAAGATTTACTGCAGCCTTGAAATGATTTCTGCTGCACACACCTTTCAAAATCGATTGTTTACCGCCTGATGAGGACTGGTGCGTTTTTGAGTGTGTGAAATCCGATGTATACGCCGCAGAGTTATAAAGCTCAGCCCTGACATTTTCAACCTCACTCTACCACTCAACTACCTCATTTATAGTTGATGAGATATCAGGGGGTGTACTAATTGTTTTCGACTGAGAGATGATGGGCTGATGAAATAAAGATAAAGGAATGAATAAAAGAATGGAAAGAAGCAGGGTGAGGCAGAGAGGATGAAGAAAATTGGGGTTTAACAGGTAATGAAAGACAGAAATGGAAATAACATGGATGAAGGCTGAATGTAGAAGGTCTGTTTTTCTCTGTAGGCAGAACTCGCATAGCGTAACATTAAAGAGTACAGCCATAGAGTTACTCCTTTTCACACTGCAGCTATAACCCAACACTTTATCTTCATCATGTCCAGAAATCCTTTTTGTTTCATTACTTGCACGTCATTTAATTCTCACTGGTGAAATGAAGCTAAAACATGGGTTACATTGACTACAAGCAAAAACTTTAAAGTTCCTATATTTTACAGTTTTCTGGTGTTTTATTCAAAGTGTTGATATGCACAAGAAAATTATAAAACTATATAAAAAATAGCAGATTTCAGGTAAACATTCAGAGAAACAAAGTCCTGCAAGGTTGGACGGTGGGTCCAGGTGGGCTGGGCTGGGGGCATAGCTGAGTGTAGTGACTGTTTTTTATGACATCACAAAGTTACAGAAGTCCTGATGGCTAGTTTTAAGGCTCAGTTTCTGAATACAGGCTGTGTGCATTTTGTCCATGGATTGCCTAATTTGATACTTTCACAGTATTAATATAGAACCTAGACCTGCTTTACAATCCAAAAATCATGGATCCTCACTTGCTACAATATGGGACCTTAAAAAAAAAATGAATGGACACAGCCTCTCTTTTCGCCTGCAGTAAGTGGCCATTGTGTGAGACCCAATGGTCTCACTGGAGTAAACAAGAATAAAAATGAAAAGAATAACTTTGCTCCTTCCTCAGCGTCTGCTGGACAGGTTCAGAAGTCATTCGTAGAGTCCCTTCAAACACTCAACAATCTCTCTCAAGGAAGGCAGCCATTCTTCCCCAGGTGAGAACTGCCTGGGTAAGACAATACCCCCACCCCACCCCTGCCTGTGTCGACTGACAGTTTCAGTGTCCCACCCCGTGACCTCTTCTCACATCTGAGTTTTCACTTCCACAACCACAGCAGCCTCTGTTTTATTCTGGCCTCATGATTCTCGTCTCCTCAGGAGTCCCCTGGGCTAACCAAGCCCAAACACCTCCCTCTTCAGCTTGACAGCTTCTTTCAGCTTCTTGATTGGGTTTCCACCATTACAGACACCAAAAATCTTCTGGCCACAACTACATCCACAACTCCAGAGAAGTCCAAAAGAAAGCCCTCTCTACTCTCGTCGCTCTAACTTGTATAAAAAAAAAGGTCCCTGTCATCCAACTGGCAACTGAATCTGTGCACATGTACCACTCATGTTACTTCTTCAGCCCACAAGCCCAGTCACCAGACCATCACCTGCCCACCTCTGCTCCCATGGGACCTCCGGGAGCCTCGTCCAGGCAGGTAGAGCTTCGAATCACACTTTGTGAGCATTTAGACCAAAAAAAAAAAAAAAAAAACAGCGTGTTGCTTCAGGTATCTGTGAGACAATGAAACGTGATCCACAAAGTCTAGTTTGGTTAACAGATCCAGTAGTTTGAAGGATTTTCAGACGTCAAAACACTGCAGAGTGGTTTACAATAACACGAGCAACAATTCTCCTGCTCTGGAAAGTAATCACAGCAGAAATTATTGAACTTTCGTAGCAACAGTCACTAGATAAACGTTAATAGTAAATATGTTACGTTCATGTTACAATTAATCTACCAAGAATGTAAACTTGCACATATGTGATGGGTCAAAGCAGTGCTTTGACTGATGTTGTGCTGCGTTTAAAATCTGAGCTACATTATTTAATTTTTCTCCATTCTTCTGCATCAGTGCCCCCACTGTGTCAACAGAGTATCCTCATTTGGTCCGAGGTCGATCCAGCCGATGGGTACAGACCCAGACACCAGTCGCTAGCCTGTAAGCTCCCCTTCCAGGACTCCCCCCTCCAGTATCTCCTTTCCACACGACACTGTTCTTTCATAAAGACACTGTTCTTTGAATTGCACTTAGCTCGGCTGCTCACCTGGGACTAACAGCCTTTGGAGAGCTTACCGGAGCGGTTACGCCTGACAACACAGCATCCAGGATCACAGGGGCATTCAACAACAAAGCGGTGAGAGTCGTCAACTTATTAGGCTCGTTTACATCTTTCAGTTTGACACCAGCCAGGATTTGATCTCTTCCGAGGTTAAATGTTGCTGCAAAATTAATATTCATGAAGTCAAGTCAGTCTTTCAAGAGTCAGTCATATGCTTTATTGATTACCATTTGCATTCATCTTTAAAACAGAAAAGGGGGTACAGTAATTTTATGGGATGGGGATTATAAAACCAAAGTGCAACTCACACTGCTGAAGGAAAACAACGTCTGCTGCACCACTGTATGTGTTGCACAGCTTATGTGAAACCCTCTACAATATGACCTACAGGTGAGAGCTGTCGAGTGTGCAGTAGATGTGCTGTGTTGTTAAAGTGAAAGGCTGAGGAAAAAAAGAACCAAAGGACAGTATGTGGCATGTACTGTACAGGAGAATATGTTTCCTCATGAGACATATGGCTGCACCAGCTGGAGTTCTTATATTGTTGCTGTGATAAGTGGCTTTATTCTCAGTTCACTTCCTTTCGTTTCTCAGTTTTATTGGATTGCTCCCTTGCTTCCCTCTTCACGCCATGTTTATTTCTGCCATTTCTCTTTATTGCTGCCAAGAAATTTCCCTCTACTTGTCTCGTGTTTTGTGCTCACGGAAATACACACAGGCATGATCGTTAACTAAATCCTAACAGGAATAATTCATAGTTCGTTAAAATAAAATTGATATCCAAAGACATATAAATGCATTTTTTTTTTTTTTTTTTTTTTTTAGAGAGAATTTCAAAAGAGTTTCTAACTAATGTTTGAATTTTAAACATTAAAGCATCCCTGGTGTTTTCCATGTGTGGGCTTTATTTGTCCCATCAGCACTTCATGATGACACACCAATGTCTAATAACATTTTTATGAAGCAGATGAGCAGTGGAAAAATAAAGTGTATACCATATAAAGCCCTGTGATTAAAAAAAATATATATATATATAGATATATGGAGGAACTGTGACTTTAAAAAAAAATTTTTTTTCTTAAAAAGTATAAAAAAGATGAGAAACAGACAAAATGCCAAAAAAACGATCTAAAAAAAAAAAAAAAGAAAACCAACTTGTAATTTGTTGGAATTAATTCAAACCAACCCACACAGCCTTATCCTAAACACCGTGTTGTAAAAAATGTTTTCCTGTATTCACAGAGACTCCACCGCCTCAGTTGAGTGACGATGTAACAGGGGATTCAGATTTCTTGTTGTGGTCATCTCCCTGTAAAGCACTCGCATTTATAAAATGAAAACGCATGATTGCTCTGTCTATGATATTCAAAATGATTCATCACATTACTGTTCAAACGGTTTTGTGCCATGATTGTTTGTTCAGTTTTCTCCATTTTGTTGTTAAGAGAGAACAATGAGAGACCTGACAGCAATAGACAAGCGCTCCCTGTTTGAGAACACAGCACAGCCTGTTGCACTTACTGTGAAATTTAGTGAGATTATTACAGATCAAATATTACATTTTTTTTTTCTAACGTTGAAGCGGTAAGTGTGAACTTTGAATGTGGTCGGAGGAAGTCAAGTCTCTGTATTTTCCTCTGAAATGTTTCACCTTGTCCCTCACTGATTCTTCTTACAAAAGATCCAGAGAGAGAGAGAGAGAGAGAAGCGAGAGACAATATCTGTGGCATAACTAAAATCAGACACTGATGAAAACTCACTTAAGATTTTGATATATATCTGAGAACACGAATGAGAAATAAGACTGAAAAATAATAATAAAAGCCACTGCTCTTGTATTAAAATGGATTTCTTCAGCAGTCTTTGGATTGACTCAGACTAGTTGTAGCCACAACCTTTTATATAATGCCCCTAGAGAGAGGACACAAAAGGCAGAATAAAAGAGTCAACAAAGACTCAGCCTTGGTAAAGACCACACAGAACACATCTACTGCAGATCCACAGAGCCACACAAATGTTTCTAATGCTCCACACAGTGTGTATTAAACTCAGTGGGAAGTGTACATTAAACTCCCACTATAAAAACACGCTCCACATCCAAATATCAGCGGCTTTTGTGTGACATTTTCATGACAACTTTGTCCCTGTTAGGAAAAAATGTATTTCTCAAAGACTCATTGATGAAATATTCAGTGTACAAATAGGTTTTCGAAGCCTTTTGAATGCAAGATGGAAGTATTCCTTCAAACAAAGTGTTCGTCCTCCACAACACGGCACTGACTGCACTACTCATATGTCAGAGCTGTTGAGTAGCGGGACATTTTCAGCACTTTGTGAATATCTTATGAGACAGGAGAAAAGGAAGGGAACAAAAAAAAAAATATACAATTAAAATCAAACTAATCCCAATTTTAGATTTTACAGCCCCCGTGTCTGAGTCTGTGTCGGATTACTTCAGATGGTGGTTTGTCTGCTGAAGAGGTCAAGGGTCACCGCAGAGAGGAATGCTGGGATGCTCTTCTGGTGATGCAGATGAAGGGCCACCATCTCTCCCAGAGTTTTGGAGAACTCTGTCTCCATGAGCTGCATGCTTCCATTGGAGCCCTACACACACACACACACACACACACACACACACACACAAATATTAACACACAGATGTCAAAAAACAATACACAATATCAAACAATAAGACCTGGGTTTTCCACTAAATCTATCTCCAGAGAGAAACTTTCAAAGTGAGGCAAGATCACATAAAGTTGTTATTGTCTACTGGGGATTGTCGTGTGTGTGTGTGTGTGTGTGTGTGTGTGTGTGTGTGTGTGTGTGTGTGTGTGTGTGTGTGTGTGTGTGTGTGCATTCACAGCAGGGTGAAGGTGTCTAAATCTGTGTGGATTAATTAAAAGGAATGAGGAGCAGCTTGGGGCGATGGAGTGAAGGAGAAAGGGATGAGGGAAACGAGGGATAAAGTAATTAAAGCATTGCAGGGAGGGAGGAAGGTAGTGAGGAGCAGAGTCCCATGACGTGCTGGGAAGATATTGAGACGTCTGAGAAACGTCCTGTGTCCATGTGAGGAAGAAAACACAGATCTTTATTTGACAAGTATCATGAGAAGGCTTATAAATTTTTTTTTTTTTTTTTCTAAAAAGAGCGATGGGACAATACTGAGGAAAGAAATGAAGAAAATAACAGAAGAGTAGAATACAAAAAGAATAAATGCAAAAGATTCAATACTGCACTACATTATTAACCACATGAACACTTTATCACTGAAGGTCAGTAAATGTTCACCCACAGAGTGCGATTAGGAGCTAAATTACCTTCCATGAAATATGATTAAATATGATTTAAAAAACTGATTCTGCCTGAACTCTGCTATATTATTATTTAGAAAATTGACTCAAGCAATAAGAAACAGAGAAGTAGTGCAGCTGTTGGTACATTACTAAGTTTTTTTTTATGATGCATATTTAAAAAGAAAAAAGAAAAAGTAAATCCCACTTGATAAACCAATTAGTGTGCTTCCTCACACACAACAGGCTGAGGTGAACTCAGCTGCTCATTTCTGTGCGAAACGCCACAAATCTCCGACGGCTGAGAGGAGAGGATAACTGAACTAATGGCATTTGCTATCTGACTGCACAATGCTACACCAAGGCTAAATGCAGTATGGAGAGTGCTCAGGAGACAAAGGGAGAATGACTTGCTGTTTCAATGTTGTTCTTCGAGAATCTGTAAAGGCTGAATACAAGCTGTGAAGAAACACTGGAGGGTTGAATGATTTCTGTGTTCATCTTCAATTTAAAAAAAAAAAAGATTTCATCTGATTCATCTAGTAGAATCTGGTAGTTGATTTATTCTGCTTAAATGGAGCCAACTTACTAAATTCACATTTCTTAAGTTAGAAAATTACATGTGTAATCACTGTGTTCAACTTTCAGCTGATTACAGTCCCAGGCTGTTGTCTCTAACGCAGCGGCATTTGTTTATCTCTGTTTTTGTTGCCGTTTTCAAAAGTGGAAAGGAAAATAATATCAAGTATTTCTGCACTCTGGACCAAAAAAAAAAAAAGATCTGTGACACTACATTTTATTCCCACCCCCAGAGTAAAAGACAACATCACATTCACTCTGATGCGGGCAAAGCCACCGCTATCAAGATATAATCAAAAAAAAAACTTTCAGAGATGTATGAGTTCCTCTGATGTGCTCTGAGTGTGAACACGTTTTCCGTTTGTGTGTTCAAGATAAAACAAGGTGTTAAGTTGGACTTTAATGACGTCACTTTTCTTCATACCTGCCAACAAGCCAAAGTGATATTGTCTATTCTTTTTTTTTTTTTCTTCAAGTATTTTTTGGTAATTTGTTGCTTTTGATAGTTTACAGTCAAGAGCTGGAGACAGGAAATTAAGGAGAGGGGGGAGGATGACATGCAACAAAGATCTCCAGCTGGATTTGTTGCGGTTATGTGGTAAGCATCTTACACTTCTAGGCCACCGTGACACCAGACTGGAGCTGTATTTCCCAGATTAAATGTGTATTCTGGTCTTTAATTGGATCATTATCAAAATGTTATCAAACCTAAAATAATCATTATTAAAAAAAGAAGTTGCTTCCTGTTTTAAATGTATGAATAAGACGGTGGAAGAAAAAAAAAATCCGCTCATATGAGGCTGACATTCATTTTTTTTTTTTTTTTTTTTTTTTTTTACAAATAAAAAGTATTTTTTTCATTCTTAATGGGGAACTGATAAAGACTCAAGTCCCATAAGTCAAAGCATCTCCTAATCCTTCTCCTCAGTTTGAGTGTGAGTATTGCGACTGTAGTGATTTCCTCAGCGCATCTCTTGGCGTATTTCAACGGCGCTTAGTGGACCAACTTTGGCTGCAGTATTTATCAGATTGCAAATGATGTGGCACCAGTCCGACTAGTAATTACATTACACTTTTTACAATTTTCATCTCCGAAGAAACTGGAAGCTGACAACCTTGTACATTTTAACCCACATGAAGAAAGCTACTTGAAATGACTTCTGAACACAACAATCGGAGGCCAGACCTTGGTCACAATATTACGAATTGAGTTGAAAAATATTATGAATTGTCTCACACACTTCAACATGCGATTGTCAAACATACAACACAAATTCTACAACAACAAACTCAGAAACTAAACAGTTTTTATATCTTTCGAGCTGGAAATGAAAACTATAGTGTTGGTGCCCATATGTAAAGAATGAGCTGCCAGAAGGAGGAGTTCAAATAAATTGCATTCCCCTCTGGGGGAGATAACCACAGGAGATAGCGCATCTGAAGTTCTTAATAAAAATGTACCACACGTCATGCACGTCAGTGAAGCTTTAAGCTAATTAGGGTGAAGTTCTGTCATCACAGAGGTGATTTCCAGTCAGTGCAGCAGGAGCACAGCAACTGCAGCAGCCTGGTATAGAAAACTGCAGCCGACATTCATGGTGACATTCTGTAGCGCTGGCTAAAGTTGCACAACATTTCTAACCAACATGTATTGTTTCAAGTCCAGCATGCATCGGGTTAAATCAGCGGTGCACAGAATGAGTCTATTGCCTGTATGTAACCTGTGGCTGTAACATATTTCACGAGGTGTTGTGGGAGGGAGATCACCCTCGAGTGTTTGCTAAAACCAAAGCCTGCTCAATAATGTCTCATGTTTATTGTTCAGCAGAAACTGTTTTACAGCTGTTATAAAGTCACTGTAATCACCAGCCTGTAGGTTGTAAGACAGACATTCACAGAGAGAGCGGCAGGACGTCGTTATGATACGACAGAGAGGACGGAAAACTGATGAGCTGTTTATCACTTCATGTACATATTGAATAATCAATAAAGAAGTAGGTGTTCTGAATTAACCTTGGTATGTGTGTGTGTGTATCACGGTAGTAATGGCATTGCAAAATCCATGTCTTGGCAGAACGTGACACCGGTGACAAAACCGGTATACCGCCCAAACCTAGACTGATCCTCTGGGCACCCTGGATATCTGTACATGACTTAAATGGACCAACTTTAACAGTGGTGAACAAGACACATTCATCTCATGCAGACACATTAATCTGACTTACACCTCAGCCACACACTCGTGTGTAATTAGCAGACAGGTGTCTGTAAAACATTTTATATTAGGACACCTCACAACAACACGGTTCGGCTCCTGTGGTCTTGACTTCATTCAAAATCTATCTTCATTGAACTGGCCTGGACACTGAAGGGAGGCAATCCAAAGGTTCTAATCACACCATCTTTCTTGTGACAACTTCCCATCTTCCTGCCTCACTCTGTGGCTTTATTTCTCTCACACTCCCTGGTGTTTTCTTCCCCTGCGCGGCTGTCTGAAAGATATGCCATATCCTCAGGCTGCTGTTCTCTTCACAGGCACACACACACACACAAACACGTGTGTGCACACGGCTCTACAATCCACTGGGGCTCTGGGAACATGGAACACATACATCAAAGAAAAACATTGTGACCAGTTACCATGGAGATCTCAGTGTCTGAAACACCTTCAGCCAAAGTTTGTCGTCAGAACAGACCGCATGTATGAGTGGGCGCGCGCGCGCGTGCGTGTGTGCGTGTGCGTGTGTGTGTGACACAGCAAATAAGTTGATGGAGGCCAATGGGAGCAGAGGACTGAGGACTCCCACAGTTGGTCAGGAAAGGAAAACTAAGATAACAGCCTCATTGTCTAGAAAAACACAAGACCCTTCACATAACATTTGGATTTCAAGTGGTCAAATGTGCTCGCAGACACACAACACACACACACACAAGTGGCTGAGCAAATGTTACACAGATTACAAAAAGGTTATGGACACAAAACTGAAGTAGTGGTGCTCTGGATGTGAGACAGAGAAGGAGTGTTAGAGTAACATGGAGACATGATAAGAGAGAGAGATTAATTGAAACGCAGAGAGACAAAGGAGGGAGAATCCACTGATACCAACAGATTCACCATGTTGACTGAATACTGTTCACACAGCTGGGCTCAGCAACGTTCAGTCTTTACACAATCTTTGATTTTAGTAAATCAAGATTCAAATTAGGAAGTGCTTTAAAATTATTCATATGCTCTTAATTAGTTATTGGTGCATCAAAGACAAGTAGCCTGAACTCATGAGTGAGTCTTCGCATGTATTAAACTATAGCTGCAGGGTTAAACGTTTTCTTAATTTACAGACTATGAATCTACAATCACACTAGAGGCTCTGTGAGTCTGTACTTAGGCACAGCGGCGCCTTGAGCTGAATGCTAACATTGCAAGCTAACATACATTGACAATGCCATGACACTATTATTGCGACTGAGACTCTAACATCTGCTAATTAGCACTAAACGACAAATACAGCAAAGGCTGATGGGAAAGTCATCAGTATGTGGTCATAAACCGGTCAATTAAAATTCTGAGGCGACGACGGAGAAGTAAGAGGATCACTGAAGTTAATAAGACCCCGCCCCTGCAAACCATGGCAATCTGTCCAACAGTTGTTCAGATGTTTCAGTCAGGGGGAAAGTGGGGGATACTGCCATCCCGAGAGAGATGACACCAGCATTGGCCAATGAAGCAGAGGTACTTGTGTGCACAAAAACCTTTGTAGAATACAAAAGTGATGAAATGAGACACACACACACACACACACACACACACACACACACACACACACACACACACAAGAATCACAGCCTCCTTCAAGACTTTTCCACCAAGGCCAGTCTTTCTCACGTTTTACACAAAAGGTCTTTTCGAAAGGAATAATATGGATTTGAATGTTTGTAGAGATTCTTTTGGACAACATGTACATTTTTCTCTAAATGCATTTTTCCTTCTTTTAATGTTGAAGTCAATCAATATTATATTGTCATGGTACGCTTCAGTCCAGCTCTCAAGTATTCATATTTGCAACAGTAAATGAAGCTCACAACCTTGTAGCTTCAATGACATGTTTTTTCCAGTGAGAGAAAAATATGTCCTGATGTGAAATTGTCAGGATTACTGTATGTACACATCTGGATTAGACAAGAATCCTTGGCTATCGGCGCTTTTTGTATTTATTTATGATAACGCATGTAATGACGTCATTCAGCTTTTCCCTGAACCCTCTTTTTCTCTCTACCGGCTGCATCCACCTGGTTTTACGCTGCAGCTCAAGGTCTACAACAATAGATTATTTAAAGAACGTTTCTCCGACCCAACTGTTAGAGTTACATCAAGTATTTTTTTAAACCAGCGTATCACAGGAGACTGTGTTTCAGTGTCCGACCAGTGTACGAATGGATGATGTTTCTTAAATCAGAATTGATTGTGCCAGTACACTCAGGGTAAACTTGAGGTATTAAAAAAAGCTCTGCAGTGAGGTTACGGATAAAATATTTAACATAATTGATTGACAGAAAGGCCTAAATATAGGCAAAGAAAGACGGGTTGAAAGTAACTTGAATTTTTTTTTAATTGATTGACAGTAAATGCACGAATATCAGCACATAATTTGATCTAATTAATGAATAAATGAAAGTAGTACGCTTGTTTTTGTAAACTTTGCACTAATCTGCCTAATGAAGTACGTGGCATTAATATTCTGTGATTCTGCTCATGTATGCTAAAACATCTCGCACTGGAGTACAGATGGAGTGGTTAAGTGATTTCTGCTCGTTACCACAGTCAAGGCCTGCTTTAGTAACCCATCAACAGTTTGTGATTAAAATGAAACATCATGTAATACATGAGAGTTCTTCTGAAAAGTGTGATAACAGGAGAAAAAGCCTTTTTTGGTGGTTTAAAAGAAGCATTTTTTTAAACAAGAGACCCAGAGGGCCACACGTTGCAACACTTGTTAAATTTATTCTCACGTTTTGTGCAGAGAAAAATCCAAACGACGTTAATAAAAGGTCAGGGGAGGTTTTTTTGAAATCAGCTTTATTCAAATACTGACCTTATCAATGGTTATTTGCATATTCACTCTTCCCTAAAAAGTGTTTTAAACTATATCTGACCTTTATTAAAAACAACAAGGTTCTGTTTACAATGAGAAACAACTGGATTTCCTCTCATTCAGCAGGTGGAGTGAGCTGCATAAAAAAAACGCTGGGTGAGGTTAACGTAAATCATAAAAACATTGACTTGTATTTTGTTACACAACATCTGAAATAACAGTCACAGGACAGGGTGACACCAACGTCATTCAGCATGAAAACAGACAGAGATGCAAGAAGACTTCTTTTTGTTTCCAAAATCAGGAGCAAGAATCCTACAGGACAAACTTGCAAAATGTAAGAAGGACGGACCTCAACGGTGGAGAGGAGGAGTGCTATCCCATTCATCCCCGCTTTCCATTTGTCTATCCAATTAAAGGAAATCAATACTTCCTGGCTTGAGATGCAGGGCGGGGCTTTATAGTGACCTCATCCAACCAAGGAGCGGCACTGCTGCCTGAATGACAATCATGCTCTTCGCCTAATGCAGGCAGAGTCAGAGTAAAGGTACAGGCCCATGCCTTCAGACGGTTAGACAGAAACACATGAGAGATGTAAAGGCTGAAACAAATGAAGAAGGCCTCTGTTTTCCTTCCAGCTCAAAGATAAGAGGCGACGCTTCAACATGCTTGCTTTCCTCCCAACCTTGAAATAAGCTCTGAATCTAGCTCTCAGTCCCAGCGCTGCAAGCGTGGCACAAAGGTGGGAGGTGCATCTTTATGAGAGACTAGTGTTTGGTGAATATTGTATTTTTGAAAAGGACCCTAGGAATAGTTTTCAATTCTTATACTCAAGGATAAGTCCAGTGATCTCTGGTTGGGTCAATAAAATCCATGAAAATACCAAAACCAAAAATGAACTGATCCAACGAAAGCGTGTTGCCTGCGTAGCAAAACAGTGAGCTAGAAGCAGAGAATCACACAGGGGCTGGAGAAGTCGGGAAATTCTGAGAAGTGGACTAATGCTTTCTTGGTTTTGACCTTTTCATAGGATTGGTGGACAACAAGGAAAGTGGAGTACAGGACTAGCCTTATCTTACAAGAACTCTACGACTCACAGATGCATTTACAAAAGCACAAACAACCAAAAATACAAATTTTATACAAGTATAGCAAGAATGTCAGTAAAGCTGCGGGACTGTCACCTGTTATCACACCGGTTTTCACACTGACAGCGGGACAGGTGTGTGTGTCTGGAGTGTCTGATTTGAAGAGAGTCACACCAAAGCACAGTGCCATTACGCACATTACATAACCAACAGTAGATTGATGCTAAATAATCACACAAACATGTATGCACGCACACACACACACACACACACACACACACACAGGCCACTATTAAATCCACGTTTCTTTTCTACTAACACACTCTTCTGTGTTCAACGACTAAGTGAAACGCTTAAAGACAGCTTCACTGTCCTTACGGATGTGACATCCTGCTTTGCACAGGTCTTTGCAGCCCTGCTGGTAAAATAGAGGTGTGCTTGTGTGGGCCTGTGTGTGGATGCGTGGATGTGACAGATGGCCATATATTGAGGTGGTGACATGCAGTTCGCAGATCAGTTGACCCCTGTCTCCGCTCTCCACCGCTAATGAGGAGCCTTTTTTTCCCCCCGTCTTACCCTCTCTACCTTGGTCTCTCCTACCTCTACTGAGATGAATTGGACAGAGATCTGTGCAGCAAAGTGACAGCGATGCATTGAAATTAAAGAAAAAAAAAAACTATTAAAATCTAATTTACACCTTAGACTCTTTTCAGGTTACACCTTTTCCCAACTCTGCTCCCATCAATCCATGCACATATTTAGTATTCACACATACCAGCAACCCCCCACCCCCACCCCAACAGCAGCATCATCAAAAATAAACAATAAAGAATTCAACTGGATGGCATAGCTTCTGATTGGTGGGGGTGAAAAAAAAGCAGGCAAATTAATTGAATAATCAGAAATATGCAGATGAATAGCTTTCAATTTAAATGCAGATTTTGGCATTTTTCTGCAGTCGGGAAGAGGATGTCAGTGAGCGAGAAAGAAAGAGAGAGAGAGAGAAACAGAGAAGAGTGTCTACAAAAAAAATAATTAAATCAGCAGCTATTCCATCCATATTTATATTCTAATCAGCTTTTTGTTTACTGTTTTTAAAGTGTTGCTCATGTGTCTAAGTAATAAATACCTAATGACTACATACAGCTAACAGAGGACTATTTTGCAAGTAGTACTAATAAATACCTTCACTAAAGAACTGTGATCAGCCTGATTCTCACTAGCATAAATACATAAAACATTGAATTAGTTACAGTTGTCAGAATAAGACACCTAAAAACTTGGTGTGTTGTTGTTCACACCATTTTCCGAGCATTTCCATAAAGCTGGAGGAAATGCAATATTTGTGCATTTGTAATTAAATCTGTGTTAACTGTAGTGGTAGCCTGAGGTCCCAGACATGGCATAAATAACTGTTAATAACTGTTAAATCAATCTTCTTCCCTGTTGGTTTTTAGCTGTAATTTTAGCATATTTATTCATTTATTTTTATCCATCCATCCATCCTTCCATCCATTTTCTACCGCTTATCCTCTAGTAGGGTCGCGGAGCCTATCCCAGCATCCTTTCGGGCGAGAGGCGAGGGACACCCTGGACAGGTTGCCAGTCCATCGCAGGGCAAACACACAGAGACAAACAACCATTCACTCTCACATTCATACCTATGGTCAATTTGGAGTAACCAATTAGCCTAGTCCCCACTGCACCACCGTGCCGCTCATTTATATTATTATTTTTTATTTACAGCTGTGAATCATTTTGTAATGGGGAGGAAAACTCCACATATGCAATCCTGATCTGTCACCTTTAATGTGTGATTGACAGCTCATTAAACCACCAGTTGAGTTGAGAGGACGACCAGGTGCTGACCTCTGCGTAGTATTAAATGAAGCCTAGGCTATTACAGAAGTAGCCCATCCACTGGGCTGATATTTTTTTCCATTAAAACTCCAAGTAACATATTCCAAGTGAGGGGACATTTATATGCAGTATGCATTTCAGATGGGACTCAAAGCAAAACAAACTGGGCCGGTAAACAAGATGTAGCTGTTGGAAATTTTGAGGAGCTAAGCCACAGGTGAGTTTTTTCAATTTAAATGTGAATTGGCAGTGATGCTGTGTTTGCTCCCAGACATATTTACTGTTATAGATGTAGTTTTGGCCAGACGTGTCAGGCTGCTGGTTGGTATCACCAAACTCATGCATGCCTCTTTGCGTCACATACACACACAGTGACGCACTGTTCAGACTTTGTTCGGTCATTTAGTGTATGCAACACAAACTAAATCTCAGGAGCACTGATGCTAAATCAACATTTAGCTCAAGGGAACTTCCTATTGTTGGGTTGAACATGTTGATGGCTGCTCTAGTATTTTTGATTCAGGTTATTAAAAGCTCCTCTGCTTCATTAATAGAGTTTATGGGAATGAATTGTTAATGTCACTGTGTGAACCATGATGCAGGTTAGGTTGAAAATTAATCATGTTTATAATGAAAGCACAATTTGAAAGTGTGTAATTTACAAAGAGGGTAAGAGCCAGAATTTTAATTATATCTTTACATTATTAACAATGTCTTAATAAGATTGCATTAGTGGATCACACTAATTAGACAACAGTATGGTATCATTTTGTAGTATGGTCAGTCCACAGAATTAATTTTAATTTGTGACAGTTGTTATGGGGACAGTTTTCATTATAGCTGATGAAGTTGAAGATCACAGATAATTTGTTGTTTACAGCTTGTTAAATGTGGGATAAACTTATTCCTATACAAGACGAGCTGAGCTTATAGGTAATTAAGCGTTTCTCCAACTAAAAAAAAAAAATCCTGGAAGAATTTCAACAATCAACAAAAAGTAACTACATCACTTTATGTGATTTTATCGAGTAGAACCAAGTTTTAAATTATGCTAAAATTCACATGCAATAACAATTTAAATGATTACCATAATACAATGCAGTTAGAAATTATCCTCAGATCATTCAGCCCTGAATCAACCCTCACCCATATGGACTTGTTATGTGGTGTCTCGAGATTATTTGCATAATGTTCACGACATCCTGCTTTAATTTGAATATAACACCTACCATCCTCATTTTAGATTTCTGTGAGAGGTGAAAAAAACAATTATGTTTCCCATCAGGTATTTGATACTTTAGATGTTTTGTACAGTGACCCACCTGTCCAGTTTACATAAACTATAAACAGACAATTCTAGACCAAATTCCTGAGATGAAACTTGTTTAGTTTTCTATAAGCCCCATCTGTGTGTCAAAGTGATGTTTTTTGGTGATGAGATCAGGTGGCTATTTACAAGTCAAACACAAACACTTAGAGGAGATAGATGACCTTTCACTGTAGAACAACAGCACTGAGAATATTTACAGCAAGAAACACTCCAGCTAATATGATAATGAAGTGCACTCTTGGCATTTCTCTTATCTCGCCTTATTGAGGGGAAAGTGAAAAGAGAATTTCAAAATACATGAATCTAATGAAAGAAATAAATCTCAATTTTTGGATTAATCACAATTTTTATTTGAATTTTATTTAAATCCAATATCAATTATTAAAATCCCATGTACTTGCACATCTGTGCTGAATGTTATGTGCATGCAGTGTTAGTCGTAAGTTCTTGAGTTATTATAAAGTGGAATAAAAAGATTATTTTGACTTAAACAGTAATGTAGATGATAGGTAATAACACTGAGGACCCGTCACAGTTCACGGGACTGTTGTGACTCGGGATGGTCGGCTGACCATCACATAGTCTAGAGAAGGATAGACTCTAAAAAAGACTCAATGCTCTGCCTCTGTTTGTTTGTTGAACAGATATTATCTCTGACCGAAGGATGAGAGACCGCGGTAGTCGAGTGAACAGTGTGTGGATTCTGCTTCTTTCAGTCGGTCCTCGTCGGGCAGCTAACACTAACTAACACTTGCTAGATGGCTGCCTGCAGTCAGGCTGACGTCGATACAAACAGTGCAGATGAATTAGTGAGAAGACTTTCAGTTGATACCCAGTGCTCTGTGCTCAAAGTGATCATTCAAGTGGATGTGCTGCCCTTTGTTAAAGCATCTGCTACCAACGTGAATAATGACGACGACCTTGGAAGTGGTGCATGTTTGTCATTCTGGTTCGACTGTTTTGCTCACATAGGCCTAAAAAAAATAAATAAATAAATAAATAAAAAAATAGATGCTTCATGTTTTAGTTGTTTTGCATTTGGCGAGGAAAATAAATCCTTGGTCCACAGTTTTATAAATTTAGCCAATAATGTCACACAGTTTTATATTGAAGGAAACTAGAATTGCCGCCTCATGGTTGTGTGCCTCCATCTACCTGTCAAGTTGCAGGAAATATGGTGACAATCTCCCCTTCCTGAGCTACAGCACTGAATAACGGATAGAAGTGTTTTTGCAGAACATTATGATGTCACACTGAAGTTGACCTTTGATACATTTGGATATAAAATGTCATCACTTGACATTTGTGTTTAATTGTGTCATAATTACAGTATGAATTTGTGACTTATGGCCAAAAACGTGTCTTGTGAGGTCACAGTGACCTTTGACCACCAGAGTTCATGCTTGAGTCAGAGTGAATGTTTGTGCCGGATGTAATAAAATTCCCCTCTGGGCGTTCCTGATATATCGCATTCACAAGAACGTGAGATCACCGTGACCTTGAACCTTGAAATTCTAGTCAATTCATCTTTGAGTCCAAGTGAACATCTGTGCCAAATCTGAAGAAAATCCCTCAAGATATTTGCGTTCACGAAAGTGCGATGGCGAGATGGTCAACCCCGAAAACATAACCCAGCTCTGACTGTCGCCAGCGTGGAGGCGTATCAACAGTGTTGCTTACTTGTTAAGTTGGTAATTATCTGATGTAACTGCATCATCAAGAATCAAATCAAATCATAATGCATCAAATCCAAACGAATTCTGGGAGATTGTGACTATCCGGTTCTATTCACCAAACAAAACGACGTGTCGACCATAACCTGCCTGTCAAACCAATCTAAATGTTTTGGTTTTTTTGTTATTCTGCAAACTCCAAGAACCAATAAAAAATCATGGGACTGTTTGGGCTGAGTGATGCATAAAGTTATGCTGACAACATTAACGCGTGAACCGCCGTGAGTCTGTGACAGAGCTGGAGTGGCCTTCTCCTGCTCAGGAGTATTCATGACCTCAGGTGGACTTGTGTGTGGTTCTGATGTATCATGTTACCATGGAGACAGCAGACATATGTTCCCAACATCGACCAGAGGAACTAGTGATGCCGACAAGTGCACACACACAAACGTGTATGCACAGGCACACACACACACACATACACACACACACCCTGAGGGCAAGCAGGACAGGAAACTGTCAGGAGGAATCAGAGTCAACAGTCTCCTCTTTCTCTGGGATTTTAACTCCAGGATTTCTCTCTGAAGCTTTAAGTACATAAAGTTATATCAACTGAAAATGCAGTTAATTTATTCACTCTTGTATTCCCATCAGCCTTTGTGTTTATTGTTTATTATTGCTTTGCTCATATTTATCTTCATAGCTATCAGCGATACAGCAGTGAGTGTTTTGTTTCAGTCAGAGAGCAAAGTGAAATTCAGTCCCAGCAAGCCTCGTTTCTTTTCCCAAAATATTTCAAACACCCACTCATCTATCCTTTATAGTTCCTTATTCATTTTGTTCCTCAACCGTCTCATACACATGAACAAGCGATCATGCATGTGCACACACACAAAGAAATTGTAGACGAAGAAAAACAATGACTGAGAGGAAAAACCTTATCAAATGTATTGTTCCTGTCTGTATCATGACCTTGTTTGATTCAGCTAAAAATAGATACACTACAGTACTACAGCAAAAAGTACAGTAAGTACAGTAAGTACAGAGAAGGGTGGGTATTCATCAAAGTGGTAAGGTGTCTTCCTTTAACCAGATGAAGGGCTTTTAAGTCGGTGTTCGTCATCCCACAGCCAAAGCATCACACTAGATATCACAAAGTTTCATTTTAAAGTTAGGATTCAAATGGATTTGTGATTGAGCAGAATAGCGTTGGACGTGGGTTCTGTTTCTATGACAATATCTTGACGACATCTCACCACCGCCATTGTAGGACAGACTAGCATCATCCCTTTGCTTTTATAACCACTTGGTTTGACATTGATTTCTACCATGAGCAACAACAGGAAGATGCTTGCCCTCATAGGGTGTATGTCCATATGGTGTTTTTTTCCTGAGTGCCAGCCTCTTTTTTTCTCTCCAATTGTTTAATGAGAAGAGAGCGTATACAGCCAAAGGCTTTTTCAGAGCGCTCCGTCTTTTTTTGTGTGGCTGCTCCGAGCGCTTCGAGTTGAAAATCTCTGAACTTTTAAAGTCTTTTCACGTAACCAATCAGATGGGGCTGTTTCTGTCTATCTGGAGCTTTATGATGTGTCGGATAGAAGCTACCACAACAGAGACAGGAAAGACCAATTGTGGAGTAGATTGGCCAGATGTTGTTGCCATAGAAACAAAAACCTACACACGGAGTGTTTATGATGAAGCACTGGGACAAGGCGGTGCTCAGCGTCCTGCCAGCACTTCAAATCCATACTTTGTATGGACGGCTTGTCGCCGCTCAATCTGACAGCCGTAGAGCAAGGAAGATGTGGGTGCATGACATGATCTGTCGGAGACAACAATGTGGTGAATATCATCACCTCATCCAGGAGCTGTTGTTCTGATTGGTTACCTGAGCTGCAGTGACGACACCAGTGCCTTTCTGAAAAGTTCAGAGCATCGTTTTAACGTGGAGTTAAAACTCTTCATGTCTGTGTACGTTCACCAGCATGTTCACTTTGTAATTATTTGGACATAATAAACGCTCTTTATGTTACCTGTTGGATCTTTGTTGATGTTACAGCAGCTGTTGTTACTGTTTGGATACGTGTGTGTGGTAAAGGCACCACAGTTGTTTTGTCAATATATTGTTTTGAGAGTGACATGAAATAGAAAAAGCTAAATGTTACCACGGTCCTGATTATACACAGGACGGATCTCTAACTGTCCTCGTTTTTAAAATCAGCTCTATTGATATTTTTACACCCCACTGAGTGATGTCAATAGTGATGTTGTGGGCAATGAGTGCTCTGTAACTGCCATTCCCTGCAAAGTCAACGCTCTCATTCCACTTTACTCCAAAATCAATTATAAAATGGTTAAAAAAGAAATTTAAAACACCTTTATCGGTCCTTATCATTTTAAGTAGCTGCCTCACTGTCTGCTACTAATAACACTCTTAACACTTGAGTGACAGTCATTCTGATTGGTCGGAAAAAGACAGAGGCACAGATAACAGGCTTATCACTGGGTGAGAACGAGTGACACCAGAAACCTTTCCGGCCACTGGCCCAGCTGGGCTCCACTGCACCAGCTCCTGACTGCTCCCATGGGTCCAGTCTTATTGGCCCTGTAGCCACAAGCAACCCCGACAGTCGAACTGCGCTCCAAAGTTATTTCGAAAATTAAGCTATAACAGACAAATGACTAAACCATTCAAGCAGTGATGGCTTACAATCTGTCTTACACACACATCCACACACATTCACAGGCAAACACACATTTGTGTGGCGTTAATCATCCCCAAGTGGCTGATAAAACAGAGACAGGTCATTAAGACTCGACAGTGTTCATAAACTATACTTTATTAACTGTCCTCTTCCTTCTCCCACTCTCACACACAGACACACACATTATTTTGCTTTTTCGAAAGGCACGACTTCATTGCTTCTTTAAACCCTTGCCTCTACCAATCCTCCATACATTCTTTCCTTTCCCTCCATCGCTCTCTGGTGAGAGGGTTGACAGTTAATTGGGAGTATGTTTTAATGAGCTGGCCCTGAGATTCTATCTTCTCCTTTCATTAGGAAGGGAAGACGGGGGAACCGGTGTCAAGGAAGCGAAAGAAGACTGCGAGAGAGCGAGGGATAGAAAAAAAGAAAAAGAAGAAAAGTGAGTCGATCAAGAACATCTAGAAGTTTTTAGTAACTGCTGTGGAGAGCACAGCTCCGCGCGTGTGTTTGTTTATTTGTTAATGAGCTAATCAATAGCAGAGGTGTGTAAGCCCAGCAGTGGATCTGTTCTGGGAGATTACTCACAGAGACACACAACTTGTAAGATTTGTTTATTTACAATTTTCCACACTTGTTTTTATAACTGGTCTGACTCAACTAAAGTTGCTCAACTAAATTTGAACAACACAAACACGATAGGTCGATTTCATTTGAGCTACTACACGCCTCTATCCAGCATTGTTCTACTATGAGAATAAAATACCTTAGAGGAAATTAAAAGAAAAAAAAAAGTAGCATTTAAATCACTGTGTGTGTATTAGAAAAACTGCAAACAACGTCTTTATCCTTGTAATGTCAGATTGGCTTTTTGGCCTTTGTGCTTATCTCAATCTTTAAATGGGCAAATGTTAATATTGTAAATGCGAGCCGTGCCTTCCTCTTGTCGAAAACTTCTGGAAGAAAAATGTTCAAATAACTCACTTGCTCACACAGCTAAGGTGTTTATCTCGCTGATTAGCAGAGACTCATAAATACCTAATCACTGATGCTAATCAGCCCTCTCACCTAGGGGTGAGCTAAAAATACAAATGACACACACGCTCATCTTAAGCTAATACACAACCATTTTCTGCACAATTTCCCTTTCAAAACAGACAGCCATCACAGACATTTTAACATAACATCGCATTAATCCATTATTAACTGACAAACAATCATTTCTCCACATGGACCGGCCATGACTGAGTAGCTTTTTGCACTGCAGCGGTTCTTGTTTGCAACACTATAAAAGAAGCACAGAGTCGACTTCGACACTCACAACTTTTGATCTCCCAACACTCAAAGATCGGCTGTTAACAGAAACCCACAGTTGAGCTTCTGACTTTATTCTGTAAAACTGATCAAAACAACAGCAGGCAAGTGCCAACATAATAAGATTCCTTCTGACTTTGAATTTTATATCAGTTCACTTCAAAGTGTTTTAGGATAAATATTGAAGAGGTGTGCATCTTGATTAACCATAGGATGCAACAATAGAATAAGTAAAGACTAAGAGTCTATGCATGCACTGCATCATCACATTAACATGCATACAGTGTGTCAACCAGCTATGTTAGTGCTAATCTCAAAAGTACAACTGAAGGAAACAGGAATTCTATATACAGTGTTACAAAAATTCATCCTCTGGGGACCAAGAATGCCTGCAGCAAATTTGATTGACTGACAGCTGACTAACATCATGAAGCAATCCTGCTGTGCAAAATGGAGAAAAGACTATCTACATTTTTGGTTGTGGTAATAACGCTGAGTCACAGGACCTTTACTATGCTATGCTAAACAATGTACACGCAAAAAATGCCTTCAAACAAACCTCCCACAATACGATCTTTATGAAGCTGGTGAGAGATGTTGGTTCAACACTGCGGTCACTTTTGAGGGTGGAGTGTTGTATTAGCACTACAGAGGTATTCATGTTAGATAAGGAGTTCCATTAAAGGAACAAGGGGGGAATAAACACTGAGCTCAAATGATTAGTCAATTAAATGCACAGTATGTAACTTCTGCCGCTATGGGGTCTCAATCAAAACAATAACAAAAGACGACATTGGGTGACGTTAAGAGTTTTCGTCTTCAGCACCATTGCCGTAAACTTTGGATTTCTCCAGTGTCAGTTGTTCAGGAGATTTTTAACCGGGAGCTGAATTATCCACAGAGGGCCCCCCTTCTCTACAAATCAAACAGACCCAGTGATTCTAACTGTTAAAGAACTGAATAGATCAGTTTCACTAGTCGGCTAGCGGCTTGGATCGTTTGTCGGACAAATCAAGACATTTAAGGGACAACTGTTTGACATTTGATAGAATAAAAGACCGTCTAATAATTGAGGAAATAATCTGCAGATTGACCAATAATAAAAAACAATAGTTAGCAGCTGTAGCTGCTGTACTCTGAAAACACAGGTTGAAGCTTCAATCAACACATTTTCTCTCAAGCTGAATCATATGTTTGCATGAGTGATGATCAAAGAAGTTTTGTTTCATTATCCTTTTTTCCCAAAAACCCTCAAATAGCAGCATTTGATCGTGGTGATGTTTTCCACAGATCAAATGGGGGGGAATGTGGTTTAAATAACAACATCTGAGCCAAGTTAGTGACAAGGACTGAATAAACAACACATTTCTTGCAGTTATAATTACCACTATCATCCTGTCTCTCTCCCATCCCCGTTGAGACTCACGCAGAACAGAATGAAAGAGACAAAAAAAGCATCTGTATCCGACAATTTTACTTGAAACATTTAAATTACCAAATTAAAGCAGTATTAAAGGGCTGAAAAATAAGTGTGAATACAGGCTGAAGGAATCATTTCAATGAGAGTGCGACATAATGAATGCGCAAGAAGAGAGAGAGGGAACATGACAGCTGCAGGTTAAACAGCTTACACCATAGGAGGGGGATTTGGGTGCTTCTGCTAGAGGGGGATATTAGCAGGATTATCTGGCAACCCTGTTGCTGAGGTGAATAACATTAGAATCCTATTTGTAAAGACTTCTATGCTTCCTGTCCAAAATCCCCCATTTTCTCTCCACTTACTCCTGCCTCATCCTACAATTAGTCCACTTTATATTCTCATAGCACAGATTACACTCGCACACACGCCTCAAGAGCATGTTATGCATGTTATGTATATTGTACTGATGTGTATGTGTTCCTTTAAGTGTGGGTGCTCCTTATGTGTGTGTGTGTGCGTGTGTGTGTGCATGTGTGTGGTGTGAGTGTTGTATTCTATTAGTAGTACAGGCCTTTCTGCTCCCATAGGCCACCAGGCGTGTGTGTCATACGCAGTCAGACAGTGGAGAACACCCTGAATACTAATACTGGAGGTGTAAGCATCTGTTTTGTGTGTGTATCTGTGTGTCTTTGTACATCTGTATGCATGTGCACCCAACAGAGTGAGGGGGGAGGGGGTGGGTGCTGTGTGGTGAAGTGTGGTGTGACAGAAAGTGTTGAGATTGGAGTGAGTATGTGTGCATTTGAGTGTGACAGTGCGCACTATGAGGGTATTACGACTGCGTGTGTGTGTGTGTGTGTGTGTGTGTGCGTGCATTTGTTCTCTGGACGCAGTCTGAGGTTAATAAATATTGACGGTGAATTATCTCTTCTGGCAGGGTCGCAGGTGGGTTCGATGAAGCAGATTGGACACACAAGCAAGAAAAAATAAAAGCATGTGCGTGCGTTCACACGCACATTCAAATCCTCCCTATTCTCATGTTATTCACTACTCCACCTGCATTCAAGTGAGTCCTTGAGCAAGGCGATGAACAGTCGCAATCGCCTTCCTCTTGACCACAATAATTAGCCTGCCAAGATAATAAAGCTGCTTTCAACGTCGCCAGTATGGATTCTCTGTGGGGTTTTTTTCTAGCTAGAGGCCCCCTATCATAACACAACACAGCAACAACACAGTGATTAGCTACTGCTACACACTCAGATCAAGGGGGGCATAAACAAGAAGAGAGATAAAGGTGTAGCAGGACAGGATGGAGCGAGGAAGAAAGAGACAAAGAGGTAAGTGCAAAGGGAGCATGACAGGATGTTTTCACTGCAAAGCTACTTAAGGAAAGGATTTTCTCAACAGCTAAGGGACAGACACAAATACAGTTTTTATTTAGCCCACTCAATGAGTGTATGGGGAGTGGTGATCGATTAATGCGGCCCAGCCCTGTGACACTGCCCAGTCATCACTCTCTCTCTCGTACACACACACACACACACACAACCATTCCTCCACACATTCAATAAAAAACAGCAGGACACAGTCTCTGTTGGCGTAGTGTTCCTCTCACTGCATGGACGAGTTAGGCACAAAGCTATAACGTGGCATAATGGTGCATAAACGTGGATGTGGGAGGGATACAGTAAAAAGGGGGAGAAAGCACCTTGCAAGGTCAAATTTGCACTTCCTGAAGCATTTTGTGTAAGAGCTCACAGAGATATCAGCACTCACACAGACGCTACAGCCTGTAGGAATTCTGATGTTGAGTGTTTCCCTTTTAACTTCACACTTCTATGGTTATGATCACTGTGCATATGCTTTGAGAAACACACACTGCCAGCGGCTCAACAGCTACTTGCAACCTGATACCTGATCTCAGCAGGTATGTAGGTAGAGATGTATGTAAAGCTGAAACTGTATTAAAGCTGAAGTATGTCTGGTCTTAAAGGTCGTATAAAAGTTCAACACATTTCTGAGCTTGTGCATAACTTTTATCTGTCTCTTTCTTTGAACGCACTAAAGTTATAATGTCACATAATAATAATAATAATAATATATAATATATATATATATATATATATATATATTATTGGATTGCACTTATATAATGCTTGTTAACCACTCAAAGCGCTTTACAATGGAAGCCACATTCAACCATTTGCATACATTCATACAGGGCTTTTCTACTATACAGACCGATTCATGGGTTCAGTATCTTGCCCAAGGACACTTCAAAATGCAGACTGGAGGAGCAGGGAATCGAACCACCAACCAAATATCTGGGGCAAAATAATGTGATATTTGATTGTGTCCACATTAAGCAGTCGCAAATGTGAAGCACACGTACCTTTTTGAAGAGCAGGGAGTCGTCCATGTGCTCTGCGTACACCGAGGTGAGCCTGTATTGGTTCTCAGTGGTGATATCGATCTGATAGCCGGTCAGGACGTAGCAGACTGTACGGAACTCCTGGATTTTTCTCTGAAACACCTCCTTCAGTCTCTGGTTCCTGAGCTCAGAGCTCTCCATCTGCTTACGTAAATCTGCCACACACACACACACACACACACACACACACACACACACACAGAAGTCGGGAGAATGCATCAGTCAGATATGGGGTGTTGAGTCTAGACTGATGAAGGAACAATGAATTTAAGCGATTTTAGCATAAGCTGCAACATAATGATATGTGAAAAAAGTGAAAGGACCTGAATTCTCTCCGAATGCACTGCTGTGCATTAAGTTTTGGTTGGTAGTTTTATTTCTATAACATCACTCTTTGTGGCCACGTGCAACTCAAGGATTCCACTGTAAGATTCAGCTACATGTGCAAGACAGCTCCTCCAAAGAACTCTACAACTACATGCTCAATTCACTGAGCTCATGCAGCATAGATGGACAGCTCCATATCAAATATACACTGCCTGCAGCACTCCATCTGCTCACTCAGGGTCTACAAAACACTATAATGCTCAGTGTGTAGTGGCAACTAAGGCAGTCTGCAGCGGATCCTAGCTGGGAGCAGAGAGAATCGTGGAGTGGAGAAGCAGGATGGGGCTTGACTTTAATTTGGTGAAAATCAATTTGTGATAATTACTTTAATTTGAAGGCTTGATTTGAGAAGGCACAGAAATTAGTTTGTCTGAGCAAAAAAATTAGTCATTATGGACGGCGCTATTTACAATGTTATCACTGCGGCAAATGCTGAAAGGGAGATACATGCATGTGAGCCTGTGCAATTATGCATGAGTGTGATGTAACCTCAGAAATGGTGAAACAAGGGAGGAGAGCCGCAAAATGTTAATGTTCATATTTAATGGAAAAACTCTGGAATAGGTTTGCGTATGTCATCCAACCAAAGTGTCAGAGAGCTGAAACTTTTATCTGCAGAGTGAAGCATAGTCTCTGTCGATACTGGCAGTCATCAACAGTCATTTGATTGCTATTTCTGCGATTTCAGTCAAACAAAAAAAAAACAAAAAAAAAAAAAAAGTTTAAAAGCTTAGTTTGGAGGCTTTTATCCGAACCCTAACATCCATAGTGGAAGTGCAATTCTCCACCTTTTACAAAATAACTGCACATCATGGAAAGGTGGACAGATTGCTCTACCTAAACAGCAGTGAGTAACACGGTGCAAATTCAACCAAGTTGTCTTCTTCACTAAATCAACAATTGTCCTCAGTCTTGTTCTTGCTGTTTACATCAGAGAAAAGGCCTATCCTGACTGTTTCCCATTTCTGAAAAGGGAGAAAAACAATTTATGCAAGGCTGATAAAAATGCTTATTTAACAGCCCTGAAAAATTTAGTTTGTGTTGATTTATTTTTTTCAAGGTCAAAAGGCATTTCAGTTGCTCAAATTTACATCTGTTCAATATAACACACAAACACAACATCCACTTATATACTTGCAAGAGCAGTTGATAGTGACAGTAGTGCATTTTCATAGCCAAGACTTCTAACCCTTCTATGACTGATAATTATTTCTACACATCACTCTTCTTCATGCATCTCGGCCTTTTACTCTTTTATCTGTGATTATCTAACAAGCAGATGGCTTGAAAGTATAAACTTTAAAGAGTGTGTCAGTGTGTCTGTCTGTGAGCCTGTCTGTCTCCTGGGTAACTGGGCTCCTCTCGAGTGTCAGTCAGTGCTGATAAATACTGTTTCAAGACTTCGGGATTGTGACAAAACTGTCACTGTATGACAGCTATCAAACTGCCCTCAAAATGACTGTTAATTCTCAAGTGACAGCGTGAAGTAGACACTGCTTAAATTCACTGCAACATGCAGACAAATTGACGTGTACACAGAGACACGGGGTGTTATTTCCTCACATATGCATATCTACACATGTATGTGTAAATTAAAAGTCTTCCAAGTTAGAAAATTTTTTTAAACTAACTGTCAAGCTTTAAGAAAGTTAGTGACTTCTGACTTTTGCCCTTAATTGGTCTCTATGGGTCTGGGCGTGCTGTCTCCTAAAAGCTGTCAGGAAAATTCCACTCCTAAGGGAGCTTCTTATTTATATATTTTTTGCCTACTCGTTTTGCAACTTTAAGAACTCCCAAAGTTTGCATCAGTATCCGTTTATCTGGACGTAACAGGGAAAAATGAACAAAAAACAGGTAAAAACACAAATCATTCTTTGTGTGAAGTGTTAACGTTGTCCTGATTTTGCTTCATGTGATTTCTTAGGACTACTCAAAGTTAAGGAAGACAGGAAGAAAGGACAATTATTCTACAGTGAAAAATCATGAAAAAAACTATAAAAAACAAGAACTGGAATGAATAAATGAAGAATTGTAGCATTTAAAATAAAAAATCTCTCAGGGTGGAGATGAAAAAAAAAAGAAAAGATGGGTTATGGCACTAAAAGTAAGGGGGATTATGGCCTGGCAAGATTAATCTGTAAGCGGTGGGGTGGGAAAAAATGTTTTACTGAAATAAAATGAAGCCCTGCAAGAGGACGACAGCAGGTG
>NW_019174290.1:1437111-1711497 GCF_002260705.1 Seriola dumerili
GGAGAGAGATAACCCGCATTGAAACATTCACAGTCCAATGGAAAAATTAAGTGAACCTTGGATTTAAACAACGGTTAAACCTCCTTTTTAAGCACCAATAACCTCAAACGAGCTCTTTCCTGTAGCTGCTGATCAGACATGCTCAATGTTCAGGCGGAAGTTTCGACCATTCTTCTTTTTTAAAGAGCTGTTTCAGGTCAGCCATATTTTTTAGGAACACTGGTTTGAGCAGCTCTCTTCAGGTCATTCCACAGCATCTCTACTGGTTGAAGGTCCGACCGGGCCACTCCAACAGGTGGATGTTCTGTTTGAAGTCATTCTGTGGAAGGGTTACTTTGATGTTTAGTGTCATTGTCCTGCTGTAGCTTTTACTTCCCAGTTTCTTACTGAGGTTCTTTGTTTACATTATTTAGTATTCTGCTCGTGCTTTTGGAGTCATCTTAGCTGGCGCCTACCTCCAGGGAGAGTAAGCCACAGAACCAAATCATCTATTGACAGCTTTGACTGCGGACTGATGAATATTTTACACTGTTTGAGATGACTGTAACCTTTTAAGCTTTATACATGCCTCTTGTGAATAGCAACTCAATATGTTTAAATGTTTTTTGTAAGTCAAAATAGCTTCCAATCCACACCATAGCTTGTTTCATTAATTCGACTCCAGATTTTTATAACTCCTGACTCCAGTTAGCGGGACTTTTTCAGCCCGTGAATGTTTGATTTTTTTGAATATGGACAAGAACAGTACAATGATTTGTGTGTTATTATTTAAAATAGCTTGTGTTTGTTCGGAATTGTAACCTGGATGAAGATCTGACCATATTTTAGGAACAGATTTTAACATAAATTATTCCAAAGTTTTCACTTACTTTTTGCCATACCTCTGATCTCTGTGAAAGCTTTTCTGACCTAACATAATATTTCTTCTGCTAAGTAAGGCTAAAGTGTATAAAAATGAGAAGAGAGACACTGTTTAATGTACTCCCTCTGGCGGCTGGGTTCTTAAACCAGAGTAAGAAGAAAATGGCTTCATTGATATTTAAAGCCACTGAGGCCTTTGTCCACTTAGGTGGAGTCTGTGACAGACAGTTATAGGGAGGAAGTGCAGTTATGACAGGGTTAAATATTTAATTGGAGTTCAGGGCAGCTCGGCACTGGAAGTCTGTTGGCTAATTTGTCTTGAGGACTACAGTGTGATGCCATGCCCTCTCCACTCTCTGTCCCTTGCTCACCGACACTCTAACTCATCTCTCTCTCGTCTTCCACCACCCACCATTCAATTTTCCTCTTTACATTCCCTTCACTCTTGTCGTCTTTCTGTCATTTTCCAGCCATTAAATTTTGCCAGTCGCTGTTTTTGTTCCTCTGTACTTCTTCTTTTTTTCTGGTGAAATGATGATTGACTTTCTTACCAGTGTGCTCCATTTAAACTCAAGCAGATAATCCAGAGCTAATGTGTCTGTTCAGACCAGAGTCGGTGCAGTGGAAAAGTATGAAACTGAGTAATTGTTATGTCTCAGACATGGGGCGGCTATAGGACTCGATATCAATATCATGATTATTCTTAACTCTTACCTTGATAATGATTAATGAACGATCAACTTTGGGTCTGATGAGTGATTAAACAAATTAATGGTGTTAGATATGGGCGCTGTTGCATTCACCATTGTCTGGTGGTCAGGAGTGATACGACCCAATCAGGAGAGGAGGCAGGTATCTGTGTAATTTCTTCTAAAAGTCTCTGTTTCTATCCATCAGACTACAATGCAACTTAGAGTTTTCAGACAAAAAGCCAGCTGTAAATGTAGTGAAAGTGATGTTTTTTAAAAAAAAAAAAAAAAAAAAAAAAAAAAAAAAGAATTGTATGAGACTCAGTGTTTGCGCTCGTGTCATCCATATTGCTAGCTTTGCTTTAGTAAAAAACAGACTAATTTTAGTTAGACAGGAAAGAGGCACATGACTGCACACGAGGTCGTATTTTATTTTATTTTTTTAAAGGGGGCAGTTCATGAATGCATGCAGTGAGGAAAGAATGAACCAAAAGTCTGTGAGAGTCGGGTTTGATAGGTTTACCAGGGAATAAACCAGCTCTACTCAGATTGTTTATGTAGAGAAGTTTTACTGCATGTACTGTATATGACTAAATGAAGTTATAAAACCCTCTGTCAGTTAGGTCATCTCTTGCAAAAATGAAGCGCTCAATATAGGAATGAACTGCTGGCAAAATCCCTCTTTGCCCCATAAGGCATTGTGGGTTTTTTGAGTCTTAATATTATGGCACTAGCACCTTAATTGTAGTCAACTGGAACATTTTCTGCAAATAGAAAACTCTGTCTTCCACATTTAATTGCACAATTCATGAACGTAAACATTTCCATTTGTCTAAAACTGCGGTTTCACAATGAGATTTTTAATCACAGCTTAAACGCTTACACTTACCACAACACTTTGAGTCTTGTAATTTTTGTGTTGGTGCCATGTGTAGGTGGGCAAGTATTACCAGAGACCTCAGAGCTAATTGTCCATTTTTACACAGAGTAGAGACCATTATGAAAACATTCAAATGAAGTTTAGAATTAAAGTGACAGGAATTATTCTTTAATATGGCTAATTTTTGCACCAGATAAGAAATCCTATTTTATATATATATATATATATATTATAATATATAAATAATACTCACTGAGCATTTTTTAAATAAAATTAAACCTGTGAATTGAGCTATGTATGAAGGTTTTTTTTCTTTTGCTCCTTCTTGGAAGCATCCTGAGGGTGACTCTGCAGCCGGAAGTGAAAACACTATATGAACATATTTGAGTTTCAACACTCGGTTGTGAGTATTATTATATATATATATATATATATATATATATAAAATAGGGATTTCTTATCTGGTGCAAAAATTAGCCATATTAAAGAATAATTCCTGTCACTTTAATTCTAAACTTCATTTGAATGTTTTCATAATGGTCTCTACTCTGTGTAAAAATGGACAATTAGCTCTGAGGTCTCTGGTAATACTGCCCACCTACACATGGCACCAACACAAAAATTACAAGACTCAAAGTGTTGTGGTAAGTGTTAAGCGTTTAAGCTGTGATTAAAAATCTCATTGTGAACCGCAGTTTAGACAAATGGAAATGTTATACGTTCATGAATTGTGCAATTAAATGTGGAAGACAGAGTTTTCTATTTGCAGNAGAAAAGATGGGTTATGGCACTAAAAGTAAGGGGGATTATGGCCTGGCAAGATTAATCTGTAAGCGGTGGGGTGGGAAAAAATGTTTTACTGAAATAAAATGAAGCCCTGCAAGAGGACGACAGCAGGTGAACCGAGTGTTGAAACTCAATATGTTCAATAGTGTTTTCACTTCCGACTGCAGAGTCACCCTCAGGATGCTTCCAAGAAGGAGCAAAAGAAAAAAAACCTTCATACATAGCTCAATTCACAGGTTTAATTTTATTTAAAAAATGCTCAGTGAGTATTATTATATATATATATATATATATATATATAAAATAGGGATTTCTTATCTGGTGCAAAAATTAGCCATATTAAAGAATAATTCCTGTCACTTTAATTCTAAACTTCATTTGAATGTTTTCATAATGGTCTCTACTCTGTGTAAAAATGGACAATTAGCTCTGAGGTCTCTGGTAATACTGCCCACCTACACATGGCACCAACACAAAAATTACAAGACTCAAAGTGTTGTGGTAAGTGTTAAGCGTTTAAGCTGTGATTAAAAATCTCATTGTGAACCGCAGTTTAGACAAATGGAAATGTTATACGTTCATGAATTGTGCAATTAAATGTGGAAGACAGAGTTTTCTATTTGCAGAAAATGTTCCAGTTGACTACAATTAAGGTGCTAGTGCCATAATCATAAAGACTCAAAAACCCACAATGCCTTATGGGGCAAAGAGGGAATTTTGCCACAGTTCATTCCTATATTGAGCGCTTCATTTTGCAAGAGATGACCTACTGACAGAGGGTTTTATAACTCATTTAGTCATATACAATACATGCAGTAAAACTTCTCTACATAAACAATCTGAGTAGAGCTGGTTTATTCCCTGGTAAACCTATCAAACCCGACATCTCACAGACTTTTGGTTCATACTTTCCTCACTGCATGCATTCATGAACTGCCCCCTTTAAAAAAATAAAATAAAATACGACCTCGTGTGCAGTCATGTGCCTCTTTCCTGTCTAACTAAAATTAGTCTGTTTACTAAAAGCAAAGCTAGCAATATGGATGACACGAGCGCAAACACTGAGTCTCATACATTTCTTTTTTTTTTTTTTTTTTTTTTTTTTTTTTTTTTTTAAAAACATCACTTTCACTACATTTACAGCTGGCTTTTTTGTCTGAAAACTCTAAGGTTGCATTGTAGTCTGGATGGATAGAAACAGAGACTTTTAGAAGAAATTACACAGATACCTGCCTCCTCTCCTGATTGGGTCGTATCACTCCTGACCACCAGACAATGGTGAATGCAACAGCGCCCATATCTAACACCAATAATTTGTTTAATCACTCAGACCCAAAGTGATCGTTCATTAATCATTATCAAGGTAAGAGTTAAGAATAATCATGATATTGATATCGAGTCCTATAGCCCGGCCCCATGTCTGAGACATAAAAATTACTCAGTTCATGTCTGATACTTTTCCACTGCACCGACTCTGGTCTGAACAGACACATTAGCTCTGGATTATCTGCTTGAGTTTAAATGGAGCACACTGGTAAGAAAGTCAATCATCATTTCACCAGAAAAAAAAGAAGAAGAACAGAGGAACAAAAACAGACTGGCAAAATTTAATGGCTGGGGAAAATGACAGAAAGACGACAAGAGTGAAGGGAAGTGTAAAGAGGAAAATGAATGATGGGAGGTGGAAGACGAGAGAGAGATGAGTTAGAGTGTCGGTGAGCAAGGGACAGAGAGTGGGAGAGGGCATGCATCACACTGTAGTCCTCAAGACAAATTAGCCAACAGACTTCCAGTGCCGAGCTGCCCTGAACTCCAATTAAATATTTAACCCTGTCATAACTGCACTTCCTCCCTATAACTGTCTGTCACAGACTCACACCTAAGTGGACAAAGGCCTCAGTGGCTTTAAATATCAATGAAGCCATTTTCTTCTTACTCTGGTTTAAGAACCCAGCCGCCAGAGGGAGTACATTAACAGTGTCTCTCTTCTCATTTTTATACACTTTAGCTTACTTAGGCAGAAATATTATGTAGGTCAGAAAAGCTTTCACAGAGATCAGAGGTATGGCAAAAGTAAGTGAAAACTTTGGAATGATTTATGTTAAAATCTGTCCTAAAATATGGTCAGATCTTCATCCAGGTTACAATTCCGAACAAACACAAGCTATTTTAAATAATAACACACAAATCATTGTACTGTTCTTGTCCATATTCAAAAACATCAAACATTCACGGGCTGGAAAAAGTCCCGCTAACTGGAGTCAGGAGTTAATAAAATCTGGAGTCGAATTAATGAAACAAGCTATGGTGTGGATTGGAGCTATTTTGACTTACAAAAAACATTTAAACATTTTGAGTTTGCTATTCACAAGAGGCATGTATAAAGCTTAAAAGGTTACAGTCATCTCAAACAGTGTAAATATTCATCAGTCCGCAGTCAAGCTGTCAATAGATGATTTGGTTCTGTGGCTACTCTCCCTGGAGGTAGGCGCCCAGCTAAGATGACTCCAAAAGCACGAGGCAGAATACTAAATAATGTAACAAAGAACCTCAGTAGAAACTGGGAAGTAAAAGCTACAGCAGGACAATGACACTAAACATCAAAGTAACCCTTCCACAGAATGACTTCAAACAGAACATCCACCTGTTGGAGTGGCCCGGTCAGACCTTCAACCAGTAGAGATGCTGTGGAATGACCTGAAGAGAGCTGCTCAAACCAGTGTTCCTAAAAATATGGCTGACCTGAAACAGCTCTTTAAAAAGGAAGAATGGTCGAAACTTCCGCCTGAACATTGAGCAGGTCTGATCAGCAGCTACAGAAAGAGCTCGTTTGAGGTTATTGGTGCTAAAAAGGAGGTTTAACCGGTTGTTAAATCCAAGGTTCACTTAATTTTTCCATTGGGACTGTGAATGTTCAATGGGTGTGTTCAATAAAGACACAAAATATTATAATTGCTTGTGTGACATTAGCTAAGGACAGTGTTTGTCGACGTATGTGTCTTTAAGATCAGATCATATCTTATGACCAATCAATGCAGGAAACCAGGTCATTCCAAAGGGTTCACTTACTCTTTCTAGACACTGTACATTATAGAAATGCAGTGAAATAAAGTAGAAAAATGCCAAATTTATTCCATAACACAAATTATGCCAGCCTTTTAACCTGCAAGACGTGCACGTATAAAAAAAAAAATAAAAAAAATGAACGGCAATGGAAATGTGATGGACAATGGGGAAAGTCAGTGCAACTTCCCAACTGCCCCGTTTCCATTATTACGAGGCTACTGCAAGCCGATTTAGTGCGAGAGTCTGTCAGTGCGAGTGTGTGTTGAGGATCTTACCTTGCACCTCCTTCGATGGCGGCAAACTGAGGCCGAGGCTGGAGCTGTGCATGCTGGAGTCGTCCTGAGAGTGGACCAGAGCGCCTCCATCCTGCAGCGAGCGCACAAGCTCCCTGAGATGCGTCACTTCCTCCCGGAGAGATTCCACTTCCTGCTGGCGCTGTTGCTTGGCAACAGAAGTGGGGTTCATTTTGAGGTGAAGAACTCTGGTTTTGACTGGATCATAGTCTCCCTGTGACAAAAAAAAAAAAAAAAAAAAAAAAAAAAAAAAAAAGGCAAAGACAAAGATCAGACATCCAAAAATCATCCAACTTCTAAAATAAGGAGGAGTATTTGCTCGTACACAGCGGGGTCTAAAAGTCTGAGTCTTCCACCAAAAACTCTTTGTAATCAAATGCCAAAAATTAATCTCTCTGTGAGGCAAATTCCAATTTCCAATGATACAAAGCAGAGAAAAGCGGTGGAGATACTGGTAGCAGAGAACAGTTTAACTTTTGGCTTGGACATATGATAAAAACAGTTGCAGATTAATTTTCTGTTGTTCAACTTATTGATCAATCAGTTTTATCAGCTGTAAATGACAACACAAGATGCATCTTCAGTCATATTAGATACAGTGAGTAACCTTTTGAGAGATACTGTCAAAGGCTTCTGTGATCCAGGCTCATTGAACAACTAATCAGAGAAGGGCAAAGTCAAGGGTGGGAGCTCAAAGCTGTCAATCAGTACTTGACCTCACTTCAAGCTAGTATTAGCTGCTGGAAGAGTCTGTGAGTCAGACGTGAATAGCGCTGACTCACAGGCTAGCAGGCTCCCGCTTCCTGCATTAGCTGAGACAGCAACACCATGACGGTGTAAGTAAAGGGCTGGGTGGAGCAGGGAGAAGGAGGGGTGGGAGGGCCGGAGAGGTTACCTTTCGAGTCTTATGCTAGCACAAGCTTGATTACCAATAACCTTCATATTGTAGCTCTGGGATGTCCACTTTATACAGCAGTCAGATCATGTAGCCAATTTAAGTCAGGATGAAAAATAACACAGGGCTGTAAAATATTGGTATCCAGGAGAGTCCGTCTCTCTCTGTCCTTCCCCACGGACTTTCTTTCTCCTATTGACGAACAGCATTTCAAGTTTTCACACATCATAAATCGCACTCCTCAAGAACATGTGTACAAGGCTACAACACACGAAGCATGGGACACGTCTGAACAAGAAGTGAAACCATACACTTCTGTGAAGAGTGTGGTTAAAAAAAAAAAATAAAAAAAAAAACAGACATGGAAGAAAAGCTTGAAGAGACTTTCTTAATCACAAAGCCAGGAAGAGTTTTATAGGAACGGGAACCATTAGTGTGTGTGTGTGTGTGTGGCGGCTGTGATTCAGAGGAAGAAACGGGGAGGAGATAAGAGGTGAAGTACAAGCATCAAAGTGCTTTCTGAGAAATGAGTCCTTGCTTTCAATCACAACTCGAGAAAACTTGTACATTTTAAATATTACACACTTTGTCACCATTTATCATTTAACAGAGCATTCCTTTTTTCCATTATGTCTATTTAAGAGCTGCTGAAGAGTTTGGGTGTAATACAGATCCATGTGTCCATCTCTGTGCTCAGCACATTATTAGATTTTACATGGTGAAACACAGGATTCTTTGGTGTAAAAGTTGTACAGTATTATTTTTAGTGACTGTATGCTGTACTTCAGGTTACTTTACTGCAACAACGTTGTCGTTTATTGGTATGTAGACATAACTGGTGAAGGCAGTTGGGAAAAAAGTGCACACAGGTTGTAATCCGATTCATTTCAGCAGGGAAACATGCAACAATGGTCCAGTAATTACTCGTACTGAATTAGAATGCAAATTCAGAGCATTTGGCACATTCATGTTCAGAAATATACAGTGCATACACACATGCATGCTATTTCTGGGGAGTAGATGCATGGCACAAGTAAGGCTTTAGTCCATGTGTAGTGCAAATGTCCGAGCACAAGCGAAAGACAGTGTTAATAAAAGATTATTTCCATCCAGTACCGTTACGTGAATATTAGGAGTTAAGCTCATCAAAGATAAACAGCTGGTGGTGCTAATAATCCAATCACGTTCCATTAAACCGTTGCAGATGAAGGCAAAATGAGATTATGTAATTATTGAACGTCACATGCTTCATGTACATCATGGTTTACAAGTCAAGTCTGTTTTCATTCTGTCATTATCGATACACCAACTTTTGCACATGAGCCAAGCGTACAAACTTTTTTGCGATATCCAACGTCAAACTTCCACTTTTTTGAAAATGTGCATATAAACAGGTGAATGGAAAAGCACTAACAGATTAATGAAAACATCTAGACTCTCACAGGATAATGCAACAATTTAATCAATCACCTTGTAACTAACATTCATATTTAATCTGAGCTATAAATGGTGATGACAGGGCATTGATGACGCAGGTCTGCAGCTAAACGCTTGATATTCAAACAAATAGCTTTATTTTCAACCTTCTATATCTACAGATATTTATTTTCTGTGTAACCTCTGCCAAAATCTTCTCTACAGAGGCTACGGGATAATACAGTGAAGTTATGAGCAACAGACTGCCTACCTATTTATTTCCCAGTGTGCTCTTTTTCCACTGATACACTGTGCGCAGCACATAGATCTGTTTACATTAAAGAACAAGAAAAGGCTTTGTTCACTGATCTGTTATAAGTGGCAATTCTCTTAGCGAAGTAACATAAATAATTTCACTTTAAAGTATGTATTCATTAGCTGTTGTCTTTAAACCTTGGAAATGTGATGTCAAGTTTACCAAATCTGATATATAACTCCATAACAAATGCAAGAAATAAAATAGTTTTACTAAATATTTCATAAACTCTTTAAGTCCATAGCAAGAACACTGGCAACAGAAGAGTTTTAATAAATGTTTCATTATATTGATGGCGTTATGATAGTACAACAAGATTTACCAGCAGCAGTTTATCTATCAAACAGACTCACAAAAAAATTACATAACATATAATAAGTAGTAAATAAAGATGGATGTCAGCAACAAGAGGAAACTCTGAATTAGAGGCTAATACTAAAGCAAAAATGGTAACGTCGTTTCCTGGAAACATAAGTTCCTTCTTTTCTTCCTTTGTTTTCTTCTGACTCTGTGAGGTTTCGGTAAATGAGAAGAGTCTCTTAGCTTAATGCCAATACAGGAAGACACAAACAAACAGGAACACCAAGATGCAGAAACACACACAAAAGGCGCACACACACCAATCGGAGCTCTTGATTACTGGCTAAATTAGATTCCATATGCCCCCAAGCAACGGTTGCCAAATAAACTACAGGCATGGGGGAGAGCAAGAGGCAGACGAGGAGAAAGGGGATATGAAGATGGGAAATGGTGAAGGACATAGAAAAGAACACAGTGAAAACAAAGGGTGGATGGGCGATCATTGCCTTCAGCGTGAGGAAAAAGCAACATGGATGGAGGGGAGAAAGAAAAAAAAAAAAAAAAAAAAAAAAAAAAAAACCTCACACGCTTATAAATAACGCTTTGTATAATTTAAGAGGAACAGAGGGATTGAGCTTCCCAAAATGAGGAGTAGAGCATGTGTATATTTATATCAAACCATTTCAACTGGACTGCACACACGTCACAGCCAAATAAAGGTCCTGGTATATTTTCTTCCTGCGTACATCTTTTGAAGTTCTACATCAGTGTATGGAGAGTTTATTCAAGGATGCATCTGTATGTGTGTTGCGATAAACACAGCGAGAGAAAATGGGAGGGAGAGCCAGATAGTGTGAGACAGATATGTAGATTAGAGCTGTAAACCCAGTGCAAAAAAAAAAAAAGAAGAGAGGAAGGTCCTCAAAATGCAGCCAACAGCTACATTCTGTCAAACAGTGAAAACTCTTTCAAACACACTTCCTTAAAATTAGGTCAAGCTAACGAAAATTAGAATGATTTGGCCGTGGAATTCATATTTCACTTTATGGATGCCTGGACTGAGCCAAGGGGCAAAGGTTTAATTGACTGCTCAATGATAAAAAAACAAAGGAAATTTATTTCTCTTTGGCATTAAAGAGCATCATAACAAGCCAAGAAGTAGCATCATATTTTTTTTAATTGGTTGAACCCTCCTCACAAATTGAACTGAAATGAGAATATAGACAAAAGGCCATCTTCTCCATTATTGATGGGTACTGGAACCTCGTATGAAATGGGCCCCGGTGTTATCAAAGATTAAAGGCCGCAGTATCGATAAGCTCCAACGTTATCGGTTCTTCTCTTGGTACTGGAGAAATTAAGAAAATAGATTTCCAATTTATTACTGCAACACAGAATTTATCTTGCACGTTTTATCTCGAGTCTGTGATGTATTTACACTACTCCCAATCCAGAAGAGAGCTCTCTCTCTCCTGGAGACTGGGTGTACGAGGGGAGGGGGGCAGCAATGCCAACAATGCCAGAGAGAGCTAAACGTTCAAATGTGCGGTTACGCTCATTGCCACAAGTGTCTTGCATGTACTGTCAGAAACACGAGCAATCTGTTCAAACATCTACCGAAAGTCCATCACATACAAACTCAGAAATGTACAGTTTACGACCTGCTAGCTCATAGTTCATCTGTCGTTGCCCCTGGTGTGTTATGTATGCTAGCAGCCTGGAGAACACACATGGACTTAACTAAATCTTACAAACATGTGTTAATGATAAAAATGAACCATTAGTGATTTGTTCAAAACAATGCTGATGCAGTTTGCTACTCAAAGATGTTAATCTATACATACAACATAAACAGAAAATAAAGCAATGTTAAGTCTATTATTTCTTTCTTTTTGAAAAGCAGTAAGGGTAAGAGTTGTAGTACTATTAAAATCTTAAAAACAATCCCTACCCCCCATCTATTTTACCTTATATGCAGAAAACAACGGCACAACAGACGAAAACTAAGTATGATCCACTGAAAAACAAAACATGAAATCTGAAGATTCTCCCCAACAGGGACGATCACCTATAAAATGTGGAGAGGTATAATTAGCTTACAATGCATATGTACGTCTGCATTTGCGAAGAGAAAGTGGTGCACTATGTGGTTATAAATTATACTTTAGTTCACTGCTGCAAAAACAGAGAAATGCCAAATTGCCTGAGTTTCAAAGTGGATGTAAGCAAACTACTTAATGTTACAGTGTTTTAGTTGGCCTATTTTGTGTGTGTATATATGTGTGTGTGTGTGTGTGTGTGTGTGTGTGTGTGTGTGTGTGTGTGTGTGTGTACATGCATATATACAGCCTACTATTCAACACAGTATTTACAGTGCAGCAAGGTGGAGTGCCATTCTAAGTGCCTGAGGCTACATATCTCTTATTCATAGAACAACAATAACAACACATCTAATACCAGGGAGCAGAGACTGTTTTAAAAAAAGAGCAGGAGGCAGGGGAAGAGAGCAACTGAGCAAGAGATCAAGAGCATGAGAAAAAGAGAGAGAGTGGAGGAGCAGAGAGAGGTAGAGCAGCAGTATGACAGAGGGAAGGGGAGGTCGAAGTCCAGGGAACAATGTCTGTTTTTAACACAGCTGAACAAATCGCCCTGAAACATCCATTTATATACTCAACACAGCACTGACCACAGGGGACACATGAGTCACTGATGGAACAGGTGACACACCATTGGTGAGCGAGTGTGCATGAGTGCGAGAGCGGAGGGGCACTATCAAAAGATAACGAAGAAAAAGCACGCACACACTTAAAACCGCATGAGCTGATAAAGGGAGGCTGAATGGAGAGACAGACGAGGAAGCTCTTTCACTGAGGCATATCATCAACAACAGACTACAGCTCATTTCTTGGTTGGCTTTTTTTTTTTTTTTTTTTTAGCTTCTCTCCTTTACAAATTGTTGATATCTGTCCTGTGGAAACCACAGATGCATTTAAAAGGATTGGTTCACCCAAATTACAATTACATGGCAATGCTTGGCCATAGAGATTTTGATATTCATATCTGAGGTCTGGGTGAAAAACATTTCATAGTTCATAGCGGAGCTCAATTGACTAGAAAATAAAAGATCAACAGCAACAAAAAAAGGGTCTTGGTTAGTCTAGATAATGCACAAACCTCATTATCAACAGTTTTCATTGAAATTACTTTTTGTTTTACCAAAGAGTAGTCTGTACTGCAAGGTGTGTGGATTATCCAGAGTAACCATCTAGTATTGAGCTTCACAGAAAGAAGCTGTAGCTGTGTTTTTACGTACATTAAAAAAAAAAAAAAAAAGATCCAAAAAGCCAGAGAACCAAGTGGGGCAGACATTTCTTACTGTCTTAATGCCAGTCCTGTTAGATTCATGAAGATCCAGGCATGATATGTACTTGTGTGAGCAGTGAAGACGATCCATTGCCTCACATTTTCGTGGGAAGGTTTCCTTCCTATTCCTCATATTTCCCTGACTGTGTCCATCCACTATTTAAATCTGAGGTGGTGACAAGACCCATCCTTGAGCTAAAAATGATATGTATAAAAACTGTACTGTATATTAATGTTTTTATAGCAACACCTTTATCCTCATATTTGGCCCATAACTGTCCGTGGCCTTTCCCATGGTAAAAGTGCATTAAGCAGTGTACTACAAGGATGAACAAAGTAGGCACTGATAAGCACAACACTACACACTTCAACAGTGAGGTGTCAATTAGAAAATGTTCACGACAAGCTGAAACTGAGGCCTTTTGTGATATGGGCTGGCTATGATGAACACAAAGCAGTTGCTGAGCAGGCATTGTAGCCCTCTCCATCAAGCAATGAGGCAACCATGGATTAATCTGGGTAGTTACACTCAAGTGTTTTTTCTGCATGGGTACCATTTGATGAGAGTCACTTAAACAGCCCAGGCAGCTTCCTCATGGTAGCTCAAGATGGAGTCGAGAGGAGCAGTTATAGTGTAACATCATCCCACTGCACTGAGAAAGTTTTGTTTGGTAATGGGCTTATCCCTGTACAGCTTAGTTCAGGACACAAATATCTGGTATCCTTTGAAAAAATCCTTAGTTAAGCTTAGATACACATGCGAAGCACAAGTGTATGTAAGCTTAACTATGGAGTGGGGTATGTTGTTCTGAAGTGCAGTAAGAAAACACAAAGATCCACCGGCCAGCGGTGACTGAGCACATCTGGGACAAAAGCAGAAAAAGGCTGCAAGGTCGCCTTCAGACTCCCTGGTATAAACTGCGTACAGGCACGGACAGGGCTTAAATATCACCAACATGTCTCTGTTGTTGGAGCCAACAGCAAGGATGTCTTACAGCATATCTCTGCTGAGCAGCCTCATATCCTGGTCTTCAGTTGTTCTTACGAGGGGCTCACAGAGCGATCACTGAGTCCCAAAGAGTACAAAAGGGTCTGGAGACAGGTCAGAGTCTCTAGGCTTTTTATAAAACACCAGAGAGGGGGATGCTGGCCTTCCACCTGCTGCCAAAGGAGGCACAGGACCAGCTGGTAGAGATGCAGAGCTTTTTAGACCATGTAGTATTGGCATCAGAAACACCGGTAGGCTCTGCCACAGAGAACAGAGTCCCTGTGGCTGTTTATGGCTACACAACAGGAGGGAGAGGTTGTGCCCAGAATGCATGAAGGCAAAGGTCTGCATAGCTGCAGCATCTTCCATGGAACACTGAGCTCCAAGGTCTCCTACTTCCCTCTTAGTATCACATCTTTTCAACACGGAGACAAGACCTGTGCTGAAGATTCCCTCAGGATCTGTCATCCTCTTCAGACAAGTCTGTCACACCGAACCATCTCACCTGTATGAACCGAGCGCTGTGGTGACCTTTCTTGACTCTCAGGGCTGCTAATTGGACTCCCATGTGCTTGTTGTAGTTTGCCATCTACAAGACTGACTGGTTTTTCCACATTTTCTAGCTGAGCAGGAACTTACATTTATAAGTTGAAGAACAGATTATGACTTTAAAGGTTGTAAAAGGGAGATATATTCCACAAAGTATTTTCCAGAAGAAAAAAAAAATCTGCTAAATACCCTCCTTTGGAAGCAAAAAATACTTAATGTTCAATCAAACTTTCATTACTGACATTTCTCTCTCAAATTGCATCTTACACTGAGCAGTCTGAAGCAGTATGAGACACTCTTCTCTGACGTCCTGAATCATTTCACTGATTTACAGGATAAAAACCGAGCAGCACGGCCATCATCTCTTCTGCTCAAAAGTCAGAAAGCCATTATCAATTTTAATCAGAAACGCCATGATTTCTTTTTCTCTCTTTTTTCCCCTACCAATGCACACAACTCCCTACATGACAAACAAGGAGCGTGATGGGACGACACACTGTCTGGAGCTCAGTCAATAATGTATTTACAACACTGAGGTGATAAGGGAAGGTTCTCAGAAGTCCAATACTAGGAAAGGCATGTTTAAGCCTGATGCTGTGTAAAACACTTCAACCACACAGAAGACTGTGCCTTCTTGCCCTCAACTACTGCTGCCATCCTTCAGCTGATATCAAGATCACCCTGGGCTTAACTGAGATCCACTTCAGCTTCACACAATTTGGGTCTGTGACACACATTTCAAAAACAATAAAGTGACTAAAAAGAGGTAGAGGGACAAAGAGGAGAAGGCTGTGCTTTTTTTTAAATAAGACAAAATATTCACTGTTCACTAGAAAGATTTCTAGTTACCTTTGTTGAAAAATCATAAGATGTCATTGGTAAAAAGTGGAGATACCCTGAGCCGTTCAGTATCAGGGCTGGTCTGGAGATAATTTAATGGACCATATTGAACAAAATAACAGGTCAAAATCCATTCCTTTCATTACTGTACCCTTCTGTGTTTTCTTCTTCTCAGACACTAGTGTTGCAGCTCCTCTCCTTTAAAAAACAGCCAGGTTCCACTGTGCACGGTCTTTGACATCTCATTAAAAATATTGAACAATATTTTGTTCAGTCGTCACAGTAAAATATAAGTATGGACAGGGTTGCCCTAAGGAAATCTGTAATCAAAGTGGTGCATGTTTATGTCACCAGGGATTGTTGTTTTGTTGATTTGTCGGCTTGGGTGACAACTGCTGGCAAGTACATGATCTGTACATCTACCCAACATTATGCAGAGCAAAATATCTAACAAGAGAGCAACAAATCTTGGTACCATTTGCCACATTGCCATAAAAACCCATAGTCACTATGAGTTTTATATTTTTAACCCCAATGCTGGAAAGGGAAAAAAAGGAAAAGATGTCAACACTGCAGCCTCAGGGAGTTGGTTGCAGGCCTTAAACATTTAGTCATGTCTTCAGATTTTTAAATTGCTTAAATTGTTTTCAGGATTTCAAGACTATAAATATACAAAAACTTGATCAAAGCAGTATACAGGTCAAACTGCCATGAACATGCAAACCCTTGTATGACATAACTACCACAGTGAGACCTACATTCAGACTGCGGGGGGAAAAAAACATTGAAACTACAAGCATGACAAACTCAGGTTAAAATATCAGCAGCACTATTTCTTTCTAACTGAAACTAATGTCTAAACATAATGTTGCTATGGCCACATCAGCACATGCACAACAGAGAGACTATGTTGATGCAACATCTTGCAACGGCAACAATTATCTCTGTCTAGACACTGACATGACAGCAAGAGCACAAAGACAAAGTACAGCAGTATTAAGTCTATCATTAAAGATGTTATGGTATGCAGTGCAAAAGAAAAAAACTGGGCAAGATTGATGAGAGATGAATGATTCTTATATTTTACAAGCCAACTTCAATTCCATTGTATTTTATGAATGATGATGATCACGTCATGTCACACCAGAAAGAACACAGGGTCCAAACCACAGGGGGGCTACTTAAAATAAGACAGAACACATGGAGGAGAGCAGAGCGGCTCTTGACAGGTTCTGAAAGCCTGTCTGCAAATAACATTATTGTTCTTAATAATAAGACTGAATTGAACACTGCGGGCTGTTGGAGACGGCCTTGTCAGACAAATATCCTTACTAAAAACCACTCTGAAGAAATTCAATAAAACAATCATCCTGCTCATTCTGTTCCAATCTACCTTGTCGCCGTTTTAACCTACAAAGCAATAATTTCGTCAAGTTTATGTTTTGCTTCTCTGTTGCCAAATGATGAATGGTAATACCAATAACCCGTTCATAAAGCCTCCAAATTTACTGTTCTGAACAACTGAGGTGGTGGAAGAAAAATACGGTGAACAGGATATACTGTGTTTACGTTTCTGTCATGATCAATAATGAATGTTTGTAGGAAATCCAGAGTTAAGTAATTCTGGAAATACAAAGATGAAAGCATTGCAGTTGTAAAAAAAAAAAAAAAAAAAAAAAAAAAAAAAAAAAAAAAAAAAAAAAAAAAACATAAGATCGCTGGCTAACCTACGGACCTGGCTTCATGATCCAGGCCCCTGATGAGGAGAGAGACCTTCCATGACACCAGCGTTCACCACTGAACCAGTATGTAAGTATCATATTGTTAACAATATGATAAAATTGAGTTGCTGTTATATATGACTAGTCACTTTAATAGTATTAAAAATGAGAAATATAGAGGTATGAAAATCTGAATTTCCCAGGAGCGCCTCCTGACAGACTGCTGGTGGGGATGATTGAGCTCGAGTCCACGGAAAGCAGTCTCATTACACTGGTAATCTGAGTGGTTGACAGTCACACTCGTCAGTATGATCTAAATATAAAGACAGGGTGGAAATGATGGGTTCTGCCACAGGAATCTAAAGTGCAAGTTGATATAATGAAAATCCTACTGTCAATTTATTCGAGCATTCAGTTCTGTAAGTCACTCGAGCCCATTCATTTCTCCTTACAAATGCTTCCCCGTTCAGTCACTCATCTCTGCACTCGGCCTGATGTAGAGGTCTCTTGGTGTGCATTAGACCATGGAGGAGTCATAAAAATTAACTCCTAAGAACTGACCTGATCCATTGACCGTGCAACCTTGAAACCTGTGTGCGCGCGCACACACACACACACACGCTGGGTTGTCAATTGCCTTAAAAGTGGTGGTCATGCTCGAGAGCACATGGATTTCATTCACCCCACAGCTAAATGGAACCAACACGCTTGCCCACACACGTTTCATTAAAGTGCCCTGGTAGACTTAGTTTGGCACAGTATGAGTCAGGGGAGTTAGAGGACCTGACTGAGATGAAACACACACACATACAGAGCCAACACTGAGGAAGGTCTACATTTATTTTCACGACCCCCCCCCCCCCAACTGTTTCTGTCCATCCTAATCCCTTCAACAAATAAAGGAGTTTTAAATCAGCCACAGGTTCTACAACTTTTCCATTGGACGCTGCCAGAATCACACCTGGGTCCAATTGTGTTTGAAAAACTGTCAGATATGGGAAGCGTTTGTGTGAATCAATCTGCAGTGTCATACGGGCTAGGCTCCTGCCCTTGGGGTTATTAAATTGGTTCCTTTGTGCCAGACGAATAAATCCATCACAGAAAACAGTTGGAGGGAAGTTTTGGTGCCTACCTGTAGATTGTTTCTCTCCAGTCTCATCTCCAGGATATTGTTCTGCTCCTCCAAACGCTGCCGCTCTGCCTCTAAATCTTCAATTTTTTGTCTGAAAAAATGCATGCACACACACTCACTCGCTTGTAATTAATATATACCGTGCAAAATAGCCCCTACGCATTTTGTTGACTCCATAGGTTAATCCTTGAGGTATGGCGCTGCTCACAGACACGCATTTGAGGTCTCTGTGAGTTAATCCACCCCAGGTATAGACATGAATCTTTCATGTGCCAGGTTTTGACTTGGTGGTCTTTGCAACAGGGTGTGTGGATGTGATGTGTGTGCTTAACTACCTGAGTATGCTGACCTCTTCTTTGGTGGCTAAAGAGCTGCTGTCAGCAGCGGAGGCCTGCTGCTTCTTTAGAGCCTCCATCTCCAGCTCCACCTGGGACACACAGAAAAGAAAATGGGCCTGTTAAACAAGCGTCGGCCCACCTTTGGCCATCTGCCTGGCAGAAACCTTTTTGCCTGCAGATAAATCCTGAGGACTCTCTTCCAGTATGCTGCTATCTTTTCCAGTCAGATATCCAGACAAACAGATATATCCTTTATACACCATTACACCATACACTGACTCATTTTCCATTTCCATTTCATAGTGCCCTGGCTTTTTTCCCCCCCTAGTCCTTGTTTTTAGTCCATCTGTGTCTTAGTTAGTTTCTCTCTGATCTCGCTCTCCTCTCTGCAATTATCCCTCATTTCCATTTGCACACCCATTTTCCTCTGTCTGACTGCATCTGTCTGTCTCTCAGCTCATCCTCACTCCCAGTCTTCCCAAGACGAATAAGTAATTACTGCTATACCAGACAGGTGGATTTCACACGTCAATACTCATTGCCATGGCTATGTTGATGTCTCCCTGGCAACAAGGAGCCATGAAAAGAGGAGAGATTGTAGAACGAGTGAAGACACAAACACAGATTCACAGAGAATGTAGAAGAGTCTAGGTCACGCCTGCCGACTCTTTACTTTATCCTGGTTTTATATCATATTTTAAAACAAGTCAACTTTTTTTTTTTTTTTCTATAACTTTTCTGTAATTTACAGAACCACTAATTAAGAAATATTCATACAGCAAACTTGACAGATGAAATGACCCATTTAATCTGCCAAAATTCACATTAGACTGTTTGTTACTCACAAGCTACACTATCTTGTCACTGCAACCTTGATGATTAAAAAATAAAAATAAAACAAAAAAGGTTCCAGTGTTAGTAGTATGCATCCTCTCACCTGTCAATTTGTGCCCCTTAAGACGAGGGAGAGCATTCAACACAAGAAAACTAAATGTACTTGTACTGTAAATACCTATCCAGCTGCTAAATAAGACTGCCCCTTTGAAAAGATCGGCAGGACCACGGGTGTAAAAATGATGTTGGTCTGCATTAGTCACAGAGGTATTAAAGCGTCTTTGACTCACAGGAGGGCACAGCACACCTGCTGAGATAACAGTCACAACTAAAAAGGTACTTGAGAATGCTAACTTCAGTAGAAGTGATAGAAATAGAAGCAAAAGAAGAGTTAACATTGGCATTCATTTCCACCAGTCTAGACGGGTTGATGCAGAACATTTCATATGGACTGGTAAATAAACAGCTGTTAATGCTAATGTTGCCTCTGTAGCAAAAGCGTACTTATAAAGCACCTTTGAGTGCTAATGGCTGAGGGTAGAATGCCTGTAAAGGGTTGGCTAATCATTAAATACTAATTAAGGTTTAGGGTTAGGGTTAGGGTTAATGTTTTTACATTTAAATATTTTGCATTGTTGTTTCTTGTTTTTTTTTTTTGTTCAGTTACTGGTGGAGTATGAATGGAATTTAACTAGGGTTAGAAAACGATTTCTATTTGTCATTATATATCAGACATAGACATGCATAGAAGTTTGTATGTAAATGTATACTGACCGTTTGTAGCTGCAGTTTGAGCGTCCCTGTCTCTTCTTGTGCTTTGGTCAGCTGGGACTGAGTTGACAAACAAGAAGTCATTAGAGACACAAAATACGATAAAAAATGACTTGTCTTTTTCCTTCCAATTTACAGCATTGACAGAAACAGAGCAGGTGCACAGAGCAGAAGCCGGCACGACCATATATCAACCAAGGTGTGCACTTCATTCAATTTTGAAACACTGACCTTCCCGCCTTCTTTTCATTCCAGTGTTGCTCACAATGCCCTTGTGTACTACAAGAGCAGTTTTATCAGTTTTAACTTGCCCACTAATTAAGCAAACTGATTGTGTGGACAGGGAGCAGCTGAGCAGCACACATTTGCAACGCTATTAGCTATGTGCAAAGTACCAGTTAACAACATGAACACTACACTAGCGAGCAACCTAGGAGTGTAAATCATCAGTACTTTATTTTCAATTAGTGCTGACCAATTAATCTTATTTTCATCGTCATCGCAATATGAACATGTGCAATAAACACATCGCAAAACACTGACTGAGACGCGATGAATTAGAAAAAATAATTTTATTTACACACGCCATGCAGTCACAGGGTTTTTAGGGCGCAGCGCCTGACAGTCTTTGTGAACGCAAAATGCGTCCTGGGCCACATTGATGGACCAACTACTCTACTGACGTCCTCTGACACAGTTTCATTGGCCCTGTTCAGACCTGATATTAACATCTGTCTCGGGTGATCCGATCACAAGTGGACAGCTCTCAGTTCGTCAGTTCACACCTGGCTTTAAAATGCATCTCCACATGCGTCTCGATTGACCACTTGTGATCGGATCTCACTTCCCCGCTATATATGCAAATAAACAGGTATGTTTTTAGCCAATCGACAGATTGTTTTGTTTTGTTTTTTTGGGGCTTTTCTATGCCTTTATTAGAGTAGCAGTGAGAGAGAGACAGGAAAGTGTGGGGTGAGAGAGAGAGAGAGAGAATGACATGCAACAAAGGGCTGTGGGTCAGGCCGCTGTGGTAAGGACTGAGTCCAAATGGTACGTGCTCTACCAGGTGAGCCACCGAGGCCCCCACCCCACAGGTCCATTGTTAAAGTGCACCAAAAGCAAGTCAATCCCCATAGACTCCCATTTCAAAAAGGTCCAACTTTACAGCAGAAATAAACATGTTTACAGCCTGGTACAAAAACTGCTAAGTTTCTCCTCCATGATAACTGTACAGGGTGGGGGGGGCTTTTTATATAACTCGTTAAAATTTTATTAAGTCTTTAAGTTCTGCACAATTGAGGGCGTGCCACTTTGAGTGACAGACAGGTGAGCGTATGCCTGCCACAAGCCGGCATGCATCGAAGTCTCGGCTCAACACGTGCCCCTCCTCTTTGCCCATTTTTGTATTCGCCAGGAGTTCGTGGGAGTCAGGTACTGCCAAGATGGTGATGATGGAGCAGCCCGCTCTGAGCTTCAAAACCGCTCTTCAGAAACCTATGGGTGACGTCACGGAGGCTACATCCATCTTTATTTACAGTCTATGGAGTGTGTGAGAGTGAGCGAGTGAGAGAGAGCGAGCGGGGCACGGAGGGGGTGTTTGCATATAAAGCGGGGAAGTGAGATCAGATCACAAGTGGTCAATCAAGACGCATGTGGAGACGCATTTTAAAGTCAGGTGTGAACTGACGTAATTAGAGCTGTCCACTTGTGATCGGATCACTGAAGACGCATGTTAATACTAGTGCTGACCGATTAAGCTTATTTTCATCGTCATCGCAATATGAACATGTGCAATAAACACATCGCAAAACACTGACTGAAACACGAATTAGAAAAAATAATTTTATTTACACACGCCATGCATGAAGGATTTTTAATGCGCAGCGCCTGAGCCAATTGAACCGGGAAAAGAAACTCTACCGCGTTTTGGTGTCGGGTTGCAGCCTCTCACACACAGCAGACAGCACAGAGGCGGCAGTGTAGACCAGTGAGGAGTGAACTTTTTACCGGAGCTGACAACAACTACAGTCGTAGCTCTTCATCACACCACCTGTTCAACAAGATTTAAACACGAAGAAAAGCTACATTTTCAACATTTCCATCCACCGTGGATGGTTTTACACGAGCACAGTGCGCTAACATAAAGCTAATAGTGAACTGTTATAAACAAGCTAAATGGAAATCTTTCTGTGTGTAGACTGCAGCTTCATTCGACACAAACCTTTGTAAACTAGCTACAGTCTGAGACAGCAGACCCCCCTCACAGCAACATTACCTGCAGCAGAAGGAGGGGGATGGAAGAGATGACCGATAGTGACCTTTGTCTGTGTTCTGCATTCAGCTTCACTCAGCAAAACTGTGTAAGCACACCTCAATATTTGCTCATTTATTGCAGGTAATATCGTCATTACAAAATTGAACAGTGTCATCCACATTGCAAATTTCCCTCATACCGTGCAGGCCTATATTCAATTAAAAATATAATTGAATCCAAGTTGGTTTTAATAACAATAAACGCAGCTATATGGAGGACAAAGGAGAGGACTATAAATACAGGTTTGGTCCTTGTGTATGTGTGCACACAAACCTCCATCTCCGCATTGTGGTTCTGCGTCTTCTGCAGTATGTCCTCTGCCTCTCTGAGTCGTTTGCTGAGTTGAGGAGAGTACTCGGTAGGCGCCAGCTCGCTGTCATAGGACTCTAGTATAGCCCGCATTCCATCACGCTCCTGTAACACACACACACACACACACACATCTGCATTAACATCACCCTACAAAAATTCTGCTGAATATACATATACACACACACACACACACATTTTAATGCCACAAAGAAAGAAGAAAGTCATGACATTACAGAATTTTTGCCATCGGATGTGTAATGTATGTGAATAAATTGGAAGTTTTAAAGCTCTTTGATGTTTTTCTGATTCCTCTGTGTTACTTATGTATGGCTGTGTGTTAATATGGCAGGCAAATGCCTTTGTAAATGAGGAACAAAGTATCAGGCAGCTGCGCGTTTCACATCCAAGCTGTGACAAGAGAAGCTTAAGGTTGTGGTCATGCTCATTTGCATTTCTCCTCATGTAATAATCAAGTCAGAGGCAAATGTCTTTGTAGACAAAGAATAAAGAATCAATCAAAACATCAAATCAGAGTCACAACAGAGAAATGTCTTTGCAAACAAAGCATATAATATTCTGCTGCTTCATCTCTCTTCTCCGAGGTGTGATGAGATCATTTAAAACTTCACATTTTCCTCCTCTGTAACACTGCAATGCAAGACATGTCCTCGACACTGTTCTCGGTCCAGTAAATCAACACACCAAGCGGTTGTTCCTCTTAGAGAAGAGAGGATCAGAACCTCTTAAAGCCAACATCTTCACAAGTGTCACTCAGGCTGACACGCTGTCTCCAAATAGCTCACGAGTCTCTGTCAGTCTGTGTCTTTCTGCTTGACGTTTGAGTGTTCGTTCTCACACTCAAAAACATGCATGACTTGGAATGGTTCCAAACAAACAAACAAACATCTAAAGGGAGTCAGATGTGTGTGTATGATCGAGGGTGACGGAGCAAGACAAAAGTAAATGGTAGTAGACGCACACCACAGACATCATAATTATGTAAATGCCTCTAAATCGTGTCACATTTTTTCACCATTGGTCCATTTCAGCAACTTCAACTCAACTTTGAAAGACTAATCTGCGTTTACTGTCCATGTGTGAAATAACAAAGTGACAAATACATCTGAAAGCACAGGAAATGTAAATGTTTTTACTCAGTGCGAAGTAAAATATTTATATGACATTAGAACATTTTAACCAGTAATGATTAATTACAACGTTTAATTCATGTGTTACATAGTAAATATGTACCAGTTGCCAGGTAACATGATGAATAAGAAAAATCTCATCTGTTTGAAAAAAAAAAAAAAAAAAAAAACTGGCAAACAGCCCATTTATTAATGGAAATTCACTGTCATTCAAGACAGATAAAATGATGCGTCTCCTCCCCTCCCTTCACTGCACTGGTCCACTCTGTATTATGAAGCTAAGCAGGCGGCATTTTGTGGCAATCAGGCTTTTAATAAACACCTCACAAACAAACCGGCTACTTAGGAGCATCCTTGACTTTTGAAGGTCATTAAAAGCTCAATAGTTTATTATTAACAGGGCTAATTTGGGGAAGCATATGACAATCAGGTTCAAGTCAAGTCATAAGCACTAGCAATAAATACCAGTGCAGATGATCTTTTTACAAGAGCCTAAAAGCACCTTGTAATTCCCAGATATACAATCCTGTGAATAATGGGCTGCTACTGCCCTGTCAGATTAGCTCATAGGTTAGTATCAGAAAACAAGCCATGATTTCCCTAATCAGATTCAGCCTGTGATTAGCCAGATCGAAACCAACATAATCCATTTAAAGATGGCTGAGTCGGGTTCTTTAAAAACACTATATGCAAAATCATACTTAATTCAACTTTATTTGTTTTGGCATTGAAGCGGCTTCACTTGTCATGCAACATTACACAACAGCCTAATACGTATACGCTGTGAGAACCTTTGAAAGGAGACAAGAAAAGGACAACACAACAGGAATGGAACGGAAGAAAAAACAGAAAAGGTACAAACACGTTTAGAGGTCAGTGTGTGTGTGTGTGTGTGTGCGCATGCATGCGTGCGCGTTTGGTACCTATCCTAAACAGCAAGCCCTTTGGCTATTTACTGTCTATTACTGTGCAATGAAATTCACTCAATCTAAATCAAAAATCTGTCGGCTCGTCTCTGATAAAAACTCTCATTTTAAAAAACACACAAACAAACAGGGAGCAGGAGGACAAAGTGATAAAACTATCATTACTGTTTTCATCATCTATTTTTTATTTTTTGTTTTTTTAAATTGCTTTTATGTCAACTGTTTTATCTAGTGCATGAAGATGTGACTGTGCCTCTAATGGATCAGTGAGTCTGTCCCACAAAAGTGTAAAAGAAATAAAACAGGGCAAAAGCAGAATAATGGAGATGCAGCCTTGTGGCAGAGACGGACGGATTCATTTCACTGACGAGGCTGGAAGAACCCGGGGTTCGTGTGTGTGTGTGTGTGTGTGTGTGTGTGTGTGTGTGTGTGTGTGTGTGTGTGTGTGTAATGAAATTTATTCTCCTCTCCACTTCTTTAAGAACTGCTGTCAAGGTGCAGCTGAGCAAGGCAGTTGAAGATATATTTGTATAGGTATAATAATATTTGCAGGATTTGTTGGTTGCTGTCTGTGAACACACCATTCAAAGTTGGCCTCCTCCTCCCGGACTCAACGAGTGGGAGAGGGAGAGTGAACGAAGAGAGGGAGTGGCATTAATGAGAACAAAGCAGTAAAGCAGAGAAGTAAAACATTACTTTCTGATTGTTTCACCGTGCCTAGAACGCAATGTCCCGAACACAGCAAAATAAGAAAATAAAAAAATACAGGCAGAGGGCAGGGTCGCTGCTGATTAACACACCCCTACACACTTCATAAGTGTGGTTCATAAGTGGTGATTGAGAAGATTACTTTTTGTATGAGTTTATACATTGTTGTTGTTTTTTTTATTTTAGGGTAATTTCTGCACAGTATACATTTCATCATCATTGATTTGTGAGCCGGTGTGCGGCTATAGTTATTCCCTCAGGTGGAAGGGGAATCTGTTTATCTGTTTATCTTATTGTTCACACAATTATAGCTGATCAATACAAAATGAATGTATCATATTATAAGACTAAATAGTAAAAACATTGCTTGGTTGCAGCCCTCCCATATCTCTTACATTAGTATGCTGTAGTTTTCTTGTAAATATACAAAATGAACAAAAGAAAAATGATGAAGAAAAGACTACATAAACTTGGGCAGTTGTAGACATGGTTGGGTGAGAGGTATTAATATACTCTTTCAGCTTTAAGGTGCCTTGTTGTAAGTTTTCTCTGCTGCTGAACGTGGTGGTGATTGTCGCTTGACAAAAGCTTCAGCCATCGTTGTCTTTATAATACAGGTGGCTATAATGCGCCCTCTGAGCAGGACTACATCTTCAGGACACATTGAAGGCTACAGTGAGTCGCTATCGCAAAGTGACGACACAAGTTGATGTGGGCCCGGAGCTAGCTGGTTAGCGTGCTAACTTCAGAAGAAGAAAAGACTTGACAGACACAAGGGTTTACATTGGTGTTGCTTTCCACCAATTTTGCGATGCTGAACTCGCAACATTTCTTCTAGACTGGTGAGTAAACAGCTGTTAATGCTAACCTTGGCTATGTAGCAATAGCACAACCTACAAATAGCTCTTTTAATCTAACTTCAGGAATATTTGGCTGGTTACAACCCTTTTTTTTTTTTTTTTTTAGAATAATTAAAAAGGGTATATTTTTAAGAAAGCAGAGCATTGAACAACAATGGATATCGTCTTGCTACATTGTGACTGGATGATAAAAAAAACAATTATTCACACCCTCTGAATTATTGGTAAAGTGCAAATGGTTAAGTGCGTTCTCTGCCAAAACAGTCTGGGGTCAAGTCATATTTCCATCATGCCTTTAGCTCTGCTTAGTTATAGTGGTAGCTAAGTGTGTGTGTGTGTGTGTGTGTGTGTGTGTGTGATTTGTGTACTAAGAGACTGAGTATGTTGACCTAGGGAATTATACACACTGCGAAATCAATATCACAGGGAGGTCTAGTCAGGAACTGCAGAGCAGGGGGAAGCAAGACAGGCAGAGCAGTCACATGACATTCATCGACCAAACAGAGGGAGAGAGGGGTGCAAAGGGGAGATTAGGAATTAGGCCTTTAGATTCAGGTGTCTACTGTGCTCCCTGAGTGTTTGCAGTAAAATTCTGGGAAGGAAGTGTTGTGAAGGTGTGAACAGCTGCTGATGTGTGTTTTTGTGGTCAGGCACCTTTGTTAATAGCAATACTCTCTTCTGTAGTCGACGGACCAGAGCATCCTGCATCTCCCTCTTCTTCTGCTCCTCCAGAGTCTTGCTGCGCTGCTGGGACACCTCTGCACGGAGCTCGGCCTGTAAGCGCTCCACACTCCTCACACTGAGAGATGGATAGGTGGAAAGCAAGAAGGGTGTGTGTGTGTGTAGGTTAATGGCAGGGGAGAGAGAGGGCAGAGAATGACAGAAATGGGCTGATTACTGCTGAATGTTCAGACAATCAGACAAAAGCAATTCATAGTTCACTTAGAGTCATCCTCCCTTACAGACGACGTACCTGACTCACACCAAATAGTTCCCACACAACTGTCCAGAAATTATTTGCAGTGGCATTTTTTGCCAGGTCTGATCAATAGGACAATAATTATACTCGAGGACCATTATTACGCCACAAGCTCCCTTCACCTTCCCCTCCCCCTCCCATCCCCTCCGCCGTTCTGCTGTTTCTAATACTTCATAATGAGCCCAATACGCTCAGCAGAAGAGAGACGCTTGTTAGCTAATGAAAGCTTTCTTAGCAGGACTGAGCTGCAGCATGAATATACCAGAGCATGCGCGCAGCTCTCCTTATAGACATCACCTCTGCCTAAACAGGACAAGTTTAATTAGTGAATACTCACAATCTCCCACACACGCACGCACACGCACGCGCTCGCTCGCTCGCTCGCTCACACACCAGTGGTTACTGTCAGGAGTGCTATCAGAATCAGGACCAGTTTAATTAACTTTGTGACAATTAAGGACTTCTCAGAGATACGCTCTAATAGATACATGGGGGGAAAGAGGCATGCAGGCAGACAGAATGAGAGAAAAAGGTTTGAAGGCAGAGAGAGAGGAGAGGAGAGAGAGAGAGAGAGAGGGAGAGAGAGAGAGAGAGAGAGAGAGAGAGAGAGAGAGAGAGAGAGAGAGAGATTTTGTGTGTGTGTGTGTGTGTGTGTGTGTGTGTGTGTGTGTGTGTGTGTGTGTGTGTGTGTTACCGGCTGTTGAGTGTGTAGTTCTGCTCTTTCAGAGCAATTTCTCTCTGCTGGATCTGAATCACCTCCCTGGACAGATCCTCTGGTTTCCTACAGACAGACATAGCACAGAGCAGTTAGCATACACACGTGTCCACACATATACACACACTCGCATACACACAATAAAAAAAAATAAATAAAAAAAAAATCAATATGACCGAGAAAGCATGAAAGGATAGAGAATAGATGAAAACGGCGGCGTTTACATATTCTTTTGTTACTTGGCCAGTGGGGAGCTGGGAAATAAAACGACATGAGCAGCAGAGGGAGCGATGAGGAGGATAGTGGGCTAAATACTGGTCACGGTTCTACAAAACAAACTCACTCCATGGGAGAGATTGACAGATTACAAAACGCACAAACACACAATGGGAAGGCCACAACGCAGACAGTCATATACTCAGGCAGAAATGCACCACATGACCTCCAAACTCTAAATCCTGTGTGTAACTACTGATCCAAAAGAATTCTGCTGCCACCTAGCAGCTAAAATGACACACCTGAGAAGTGATGCAGCTTGCTCTGTAGCACAACTCAACATGAGGGAGTTAGTTCGACATCCGCTGAAAATAAAGCGTATGATCAAACTTCAGCTTTCACTAGAGACAGTCGGAGGTTACCTGAGAGCTGACCTGGTATTTCGGCAGTCTACCTAGTCATATGACAAATTAGGTGTATGCAGGGGAAAGCGCTGAGCTGTCAAGGTTAACGTCAAGGTTGGAAAACCAGAGTATGCCATGTGAAAGTTGGCTGGCGTGGATTTATCACCACTTCCTTTTAGCTAGGTGGTGCCTCAGGTATGGAAATAATCTCATGACTAAAATATGAGTTCATGAATCATATGATGGAATAACTATGGTACTCAAAGTAGGTAATTCCACATTGCCCTGAGCACAGAGGGATTAGCCTGCTCCCGAGCTAATATGAGAGGCTGTTCTGTCTCTGTTCTGCTGCTTTTCAAGGGCTTTGTTTTTTTTTTTCCGCCGGCCATTCCCTGTTGACGTTGCAAATAACAGGGTCGGTGTATATTATTGGGTGAAATGTCATGAACAGCTCTTAAGGTGCAACCCTTTCAAGAGTAAATGCACTGTCAAGGTAGTGTAAGGCCACTGTGACTCTGGTTTTGAGCACACACTTCAGTGAGTAGAGTGAGGTGACCCAGAGCCTTGTCAAAGTGTTGTGAGTTCAACTTTGGAAAACATATGGATCAAAGGAAGCGACTCAGAAACCTAAACACATCCTCACTCTTACTGCTGTTTGTGTTTTCAGACAAAAAAGGAACTCTTTTTTCCCATTTGAAAGTTTAAGTCCCAAGTCATCTATGAGTGAATCTCATGTTACATACAATGTTAATGCTCTATAAAATATCAATACATCCACCATTGCAACAACCGCACAACATTCGGTAAAGATCAGTTTTTCTTTTGGGGAAAAGGCACAATTACTAAAAAATTTTGAGCTGTAATTTAAGCAATGACCTGAAAAAAAAAAAATCTGAGCAGAAACATTTTCAACAAATAAAAAAATTAAAAAAAAAAAAAAAACTTCTTAACTTGGGGAACTTGAGAGCAATTTAGGAGATACAAAAAGAAAAGCCAGAAACCATTACTGTGGCAGCGTGAAGTCACACACAGACATACACACAAACACCTCAAACTGTTTTTCAAACACACTGTGTTCAAAACTATTCTGAAAAACCAGAAACACACATGTAGCAAACTGTCTTATTCCTGCCTTTAGCTGGTGAGAGCTTTAGTGAAAAGGAAACCCATTCCCAGAAAATCTCCCCACATATTGTCCTTCAATATTGAATATTCAATATTCAACAGCCTATATATAAATATTTTCATTCTGTTTCTGTCAATTTTCAATTGTCATCCACATGGGTAAACACCTAAGCAAACACAATGTTATCAGACTATGAAACAGAGGGAAAGGAAATAAACACCAGCAACCAGCCAACTGCTGGCAAATTCAAGCAGCGGCTGTGAGGCTCGTCTACTCCAACAGGCAGCCACATGGATTGTTGACGGGCGGGGTAAACGTCTGTGCTAAAGTTATTTTCATCTGACAAACGGCGGGGTAAGAAAATCAAATCCAAGGCTGCAGGAGACAAACTCCTCAACCAACAGCACCAGTGTGTTTTACTCCTCATTAACTGCTCCATATTCTTTTCACAACACTCATGACCACCCAGAAATATCTACTGACACAAAAAGCTCCAATATGTCAACTAAAACAAAATAACATATAAAGTATGAGGAGGTTCTAGTTATGAGAAATTACTTACTGGTCAGCAAAGTTAAAAAAAAAAAAAAAAAAATCAATAACACAAATGCACACTAGTGTGCAAAAACACTGTAGCCCAGATATTTCATATTTAATAACAGAACAAGAAACACACTAACAGGCAGTTTTGTTTCAACTTCAACATCAATTCAGACAGTGTTACATTACTGACTATATTATCATTCTGTCACTGAAGTGTCATCCATTTTCTTTTCACTGCAAAGGAACACTGTAGTGATATAAATCCATATACTGTTTCACTTACTTCATCATTCTTAAACCTCCTCATAAAAACTTTCACAATTATATACCTGAAAAGATAATGACAGCTTAACAGCCTTTAAGGTAATCAGTGTCCCACTAATGCACAAATCCGCATTAATACTAATTTTCACACAGCACTGAGTGCAATGAAGGTGAACAGGCTGCTGGTTGAACCGCTCTTACTCCCTGTTTACCTCTGCATCACAGTTCTGTGCCAGGAAAAATAAACATCCTGAACCACCTGAAAATTAATTTGGACATTTAATAAACAGTAAAAAAAAAAACCTTCAAGGACTTTCTAAATGTTGATATGCTACCAGCATTAACCTTTACTTTTGATCAGTATGACCGTCACATATACGGCTGCCCTTCTGCAGCTTTACGGGCAACAGTTTTTTCGTTTTCAGGCAGCCTATGACATGGCAGCCTGAACACCTGACTTTTAGAGAAGGATTTGCGCAGGAAGACAGCCTCATCAGACTTAAATATTCAGAGACATGATGGACAGCCCAACCAAATTATTGTATATCGTTTAGCATTACATCCCTGTAATCCTACCAGGTCTTTTAATAACTAATTTTAAAAAATACCGTCAGGTCCCACAACACATTACATAAGACTAAAATAAAGCCTTGCAAGAGGAAAGATTTCATTTTGTAATTTACAGTGTCTCCACCTTTTTCTTTTTGCTCTGTGGGAACATGTAACACACATTTTACACAAACACGCAGAGTGTAAGACAAATCAAATGTGCTGTGTGGATATGTTCGATTTAACATTCTGTTTACATCACAGCCGGAGTTAATCGTAGAGAAAATGCTGTGTGTGTGTGTGTGTGTGTGTGTGTGTGTATATGTGCATGCATGCATGCACTGGACAAGGGTGCAGTGCTTATAATCTGTCAGATCTGCTCCACTGCTCACAAGGAAACATGCAATCATTCTCTTATTACCAGTTTTGACTGGATGCATTGAGACACACTCAGCGCACACATACGCAGGTATAAAACAAACACACACACCTATACAACGCTGGTGGAATCGATCCACGGTGATGAGACACATTCATTTGGAGTGACCACAGCTCCACCTAGTGGCATGTTTATATTTCATTCATATTTCTTTAAAAAAAATATATATAATAAACACTATGAAAAACACATTTGTTGACCTCTCTGTCTTTCTCTGTCTCACAGTCACACATTCAGACACACCCTCACACAATGTCTGACCTTATGTTAAGTCCAGTAGATTGCCCGAGGTTCTCCCAGGATTGAAGCTTCTCAGCCAGCCTCTAAGGATTGAAGAAACATCAGTTTACATGTTGTAATGTACAGGAAGTAGATCTTATTACAACAGTCAAGTGCAGAGAAAAAAACATATACATATGCAAGTTAAAGCCTGACTAATGTAAGATTTTCAAGGCTGTCACCAATATCAATACATAAAAATAAAAAAATCACAATATATCAGACAATATTCCCAATTTACACTTTACAAATGTTTTCACTAACATTTGTTTTTTTGTAGTGACAAAGATATGTAGTGAGGCGGGATGACAGCACATTGTGAAAACTAGATTTCACTCAAATAAATAAATAAATAAATAAATAAAAATTTAAAAAAACTTGAATTAAGAAAAGTCAGTCAAAAATACAAAAACTGCATCTTAAAACACAATCTACTAATCTGGACAATGTAGGTAAAGGCAGCCAATATTGCCAAAAATGTTGGACCAATATATCGGTCAGGCTCTACTATAAGTACAATGAACCTTTAATCTCTCCATATCATGTTTGTAGTAGTGAAATGTTACAACGAAGCGAACACCGATATGCTACAAGTGATATGCACGATCCAATCTCACAGCCACACACATCTTACCTCTTTCTCCAGTTCCATATTGACCAATTCTTCTTTGGTTTTCTCCATCCTCTCCAGCTTCCTCCTCAGCCCCTCTACCTCCTCTTTCAGCAAACTGCAATTCTCTCTGCTCTCCCTGGACGGAGCAAACAGTGCAAAGACAAAAAAAACACACAAAATTTACTTCAAAAGCTTGAGGTTCAGTGTCTGATGCAGGAAAGGCATACTTGTGATTCCTGGCAACATTCACACTCTGACACGATTTTCGAACTTGATTTCAGATGCAGTGGTATCACAGTGACTGTATCTACTCACACGCAAAAAAGAGATTGTTGTAAATGATAAGGTTAAAGCAGGAAATTGGATGACACATTAAAATGTGTTGCATTAATCTGATTACGCTAAAACCCCAGATTACACAGTTTCTGTCTAAAAAGAGATCAGATGTGCTGAAGTGACAAGGGGCACAGAAGATGTGCCTCTATTTCAGATGAATTACAACCTCTTAGTATTGCAGAGGTTTGCCAGTAGATGTTATCAGTCATGATGGATGGTGTCAATGACATTACCTTCAAACATGGCATTACTTTTCCCACTGTGGTTCTTTTCAATGCACCTTTGTGTCCTATACAAAAACTACCTTAAAACTGCTGCATGTGACCAAGCAGTCAGGTATGTTCAGCAAAAAAATCTATATGCATGAAAAACCTTTTTGCATGTCACATGTCTCTGATATCAGGATACGGTCAACAGTGGGGAACAGAGCAGTTGCTGTATTTCTGCATTTGATCTGTCCTCACTGTTGAGACTGTTTTCACAGTGATTGTATACACACAGTATAAACCTGAACAAACTGTTTCTGGTTTAGAGGATCCAAAAAACAATACAAGCAAAGACACCCATTACCTAATGTTTCCTAGTGTGGTAGTGATGACCGAAAGTTGAAATGCTCAAGTCAAGTCAAACTTTTTCAGCCAAGTGGAATCACACTGGGCTGTCACCTTTAAAAATGCCAGTCTGTCTATTTTACTGAAAAGTGAAACCTTCTGGAAAGCATTAAAAACTTATAAATGGATTTAACCTGAGAAAGGCATTATCATCTCTGAGACGCTTCAACTCTTTCTCCAGATCTGGAACCCTGGCCACCTCTGACTTAACAGTCTTCACAATGGCGATGTCTTGCTCCTGGAAGGCAAGACGCGTCTCCAACTCCTGCCAAGGGTGAAGAGAGAAATCATTTATATAAAAAAATAAATAAAAATAAAAAAAAAATAAAAAAAAAAAAGAAATGACCACAGTACGTGTGTATTCAGCGCATTAGTGCTGTTGCCATTGTTACACATACATGACATCTTTCAACAATTAAATTATTTCAACTGTTCATGAACATGAATGTTTATCATGTATACAGTTGTGTGAGAAAGTGTTTGCCCCCTTCCTGATTTCTTACTTTTTTGCATGTTTGTCACACTTAAAATGTTTCAGATCAAACAAATTTAAATATTAGACAAAGATAACAAGTAAACACAAAATGCAGTTTTAAATTAAGGTTTTTATTAAGGGGAAAAAAAAAAATCCAAACCTACATGGCCCTGTGTGAAAAAGTGATTGCCCCCTAAACCTAATAACTGTTTGGGCCACTCTTAGCAGCAACAACTACAATCAAGCGTTTGCGATAACTGGCAATGAGTCTTTTACAGCGCTGTGGAGGAATTTTGGCCCACTCATCTTTGCAGAATTGTTGTAATTCAGCCACATTGGAGGGTTTTCGAGCATGAACCGCCTTTTTAAGGTCATGCCACAGCATCTCAGTCGGATTCAGGTCGGGACTTTGACTAGGCCACTCCAAAGTAATCATTTTGTTTTTCTTAAGCCTTTCAGAGGTGGACTTGCTGGTGTGTTTTGGATCATTGTCGTGCTGCAGAACCTAAGTGCGCTTCAGCTTGAGGTCACGAACAGATGGCCAGACATTCTCCTTCAGGATTTTTTGGTAGACAGCAGAATTCATGGTTCCATTTACCACAGCAAGTCTTCCAGGTCCTGAAGCAGCAAAACAGCCCAAGACCATCACACTACCACCACCATATTTTACTGTTGGTATGATGTTCCTTTTCTGAAATGCCGTGTTACTTTTACACCAGATGTAATGGGACATACACCTTCCAAAAAGTGCAACTTTTGTCTCATCAGTCCACAGAGTATTTTCCCAAAAGTCTTAGGGATCATCAAGATGTTTTCTGGCAAAACTGAGATGAGCCTTTATGTTCTTTTTGCTCAGCAGTGGTTTTCGTCTTGGAACTCTGCCATGCAGGCCATTTTTGCCCAGTCTCTTTCTTATGGTGGAGTCATGAACACTGACCTTAATTGAGGCAAGTGAGGCCTGCAGTTCTTTGGATGTTGTTCTGGGGTCTTTTGTGATCTCTTGGATGAGTCGTCGCTGCGCTCTTGGGGTAATTTTGGTTGGCCGGCCACTCCTGCTGGAGTCCCAAAGCTTTAGAAATGGCTTTGTAACCTTTTCCAGACTGATAGATCTCAATTACTTTGTTTCTCATTTGTTCCTGAATTTCTTTGGATCGCAGCATGATGTCTCACTTTTGAGGATCTTTTGGTCTACTTCACTTTGTCAGGCAGGTCCTATTTAAGTGATTTCTTGATTGAGAACAGGTGTGGCAGTAATCAGGCCTGGGTGTGGCTAGAGAAATTGAACTCAGCTTTCCAAAGATGTGATAAACCACAGTTAATTTATGTTTTAACAGGGGGGGGGGGGGCAATCACTTTTTCACACAGGATTTGGATTTTTTTTTCCCCTTAATAATAAAAACCTTCATTTAAAAACTGCATTTTGTGTTTACTTGTGTTATCTTTGTCTAATATTTAAATTTGTTTGATGATCTGAAACATTTAAGTGTGACAAACATGCAAAAAAATAAATCAGGAAGGGGTCAAACACTTTTTCACACAACTGTATATACAAACACACAAGTGAACCAACCATGAAAAACTGAGGTGGAAAAAAAACATTTCAACCAACATTGTGCAATGTGGAAATACCTGAAACTGTAGTTCAAATAAGAAATATTGAAATGTCCAAAATTTCAGCTGATAAACTATACATGTGACAGTGAGTGCGTTTATCAACACAACGCTGTCTTGGTTATAGGTTTAAACCCAGTTTTGATAATATTCGGGATATGATGCAGCTCAGAGTGACTTGGGTCGCTGTATATAATATCTCCACATTATCCAGGTTTGTGATCATCCAGGGGGATGAAGGCTTGTAATTTAATTCTCCTCATCCAGCCACTTTTTTTACAAATTGAGTTTGTAGCTTGGTGCTCAGACACTGCTACGTTTACACCTCTGCTGAATTTGGCTTCTCCAACTTCACCTCAGTAATGGGCAATGAGAGCAACAAGGCATGACACGCATCTTACATATTACTGGTGTCCGTCCCTAATCTCATGTCAGCATTTACACCATAAACGCATTGTGTTTCATCGTCATATTTTTGCTTGACTTACTAACTAGTGCGTCTCTTGAATTGTGGACAGAGGCATGCTGTGATCTCCATTTGTGCATGGTGGACAAGTTGGTCCTTCATGCGCAAACTCTGAGATAACACTGTGTAGCTGCAACATACCTTAATCTTGATGATGTGCTCTGAGCAGGAGGTTTGGGCAGCTTGGAGACTTTGGCAAAGCTGAGAGACTTCCTGATACTTCCTGATACAAATCAGACAGAAGTGTGTGGTCAGCATTTGTCTTATGCAGTACAGCTCACTGGACATTAGCATGAAATAGGGCTATGTAAGTGGTAGTCTCCTGTACCTGCGTTGTAAATCGAGCTGTTCCTGCAGTTCCTGGTTTTCCAGGGTTTGAGTAGAAATTGTCGAGTCTTTGTTTTGAGTCTTCTGTTTCAGCTCTCTGATCTCATCCTTCAAAGAACTGATGGCCTGGGAACGGATTACAGGAATAAGCCAACAAAAGATAAGATACATGACCAGAATAGCAAAATAAGTGTATGAGGGAGTCTGTGTGGGTTTGTACCTGGTTAGAGGTGCTAAGTCTAGAATCTCGCTCCTCCAGTTTCTTGTTCAGGCCCCCCAGGTTCTTACGCAGAGCACAATTCGCCTCCACCTGTTCTGATAGCTTCTTAGCTGCCTCAGTCTCCCTCTCCTCCAACTTCTTAATTCGTCCCAAGAGTTCCTGGTTCCGGTCAACCTCATGCTTTAACACAGTACACAGCATAAATGAGTACACCCCCTCTGAACATAAAGAAATCTTTGAATTTCCTAAATGATCAACATTCCAATCCATAAGAAGGTGAAAAAAATGTAATGTATTAAACATATATATAACAACAACATAGAAAGATATGTCATCAATATCTAAGAAATAAGTAAATTAGGCAGCTTTGCTTAAATCTAGGATTGCAAAGATGAGTACACCCTCGTATTATTTTAGTACTTAGTATGTCCTGCCTTGATTTTAAGAACTGCACTGACCCTTCTTGGCATCGAGCACACAAGTTCACAACATATTGTCCTGTCTGTCCTGTCCCACTCCTGGTGGATGACCTCCTTGAGAGCCTTGATGTGCTGCTCCACTTGTTGCCTTGGCAAAGGCTAAACAGGCTTTTTTGTGCTTTGGTTTCCGTCCTTTTTGAATTTCTGTATCACTTTTGCTTTTGTGTTTTGCCTTAATAACAATGATTTGCTAATCCTCTTGTACCCTTGCCCTTTTCTGTGCAATGAAATGATTCTGTTTCTCAAGTCTCCAGACAATTCTCTCCCACGTGGCGCCATTTTTGTCAGCATTAAGTCTGAGAAAAATGCAGGGGGTTAGATACCACTTTAATTGTCAATCAATTACACCTGTTTGAGTGGGACGGTTCAACAGAATCATCTTGTGAGTCTGGTGCCCTTAACGAGTACCAAATATATATCTTTTTAAGTCTTATTTTGTAACTTTCAGGAGGGTGTACTCATTTTTGCAACAGAAATAATCATCACCATGTACTCTTCTCTATTATGTGAACATGCAACAATGTGTGACCTGTACCTCCAAGTCTCGTGCGCTGTCAGAAGCAACCTTCTCTAGTTCAAATCGAGCTCGCTTGTGACTCAGCTCCATCTGCTTCTTCTCCTGGTCCAACTGAAGGTAGCGATTCTTTGAGTGAACCCTGTCTGCTGCTTCCAACAGCTATAAAGGGAAAACAAGTTAGTCAGTGCAAAGGTTGCAAGTCAATACTTCATTTACACAGTCTACTGATGCTGTCAGTTTCTGTATACCTCCATACTGCGTTTGTACTGTGTCTGCAGGTTTCCACTCCCTGCTGAGTGATCTGACGGCCGCTGTGGATGTTCAGGGCGGCTGATGAACGAATTGAAGGACTTCAGGGTTGTTAACACGGTAGTGTCGTCCTCTAAATCCATTCTGAGAGTCCCTGGTGTTGCAGTGCACAAATGAAGTTTCACAGTAAGACAAAGAGCCAGTAAAGCTTTACTACAGTGATGCAAACAGCACAGTTTAGATATATCACTTGCTAATATTCAGTCAGAAGGAACAACAATAAGCGTGAGTTTAGTAAGTTAAATGACTAAGACAGCTACAGAGACAGACTTATTCAAGCCAATGGGGAAGTTGCAAATTGCATAACGCTTTATGTCAAATGTCATATGATGAGTTGAACCAGGACAGATTCACCGGATTTACGTTACAGAACGCCAAACGGCCAGAAGTTCTCTCTAACTACGAGATAGCTACTGCTAATCTAGCAGCTAAAAACAAAAGCTAATATTTAGTCGCTTTGTTGCTACAAATAACTCAATTTTTCGTATATGTCTCTGTGTTTAGCCTTTTTAACTGTTGTTCAGTGCTGCTGTAAAACTGAGTTACATGCAAAGGATGAGTTCAATTTAACTGTGAGCGTTAGTTTCTGCAGCGACTCGAAGGTTGATATTGATATCAAGCTAATGCTATTTAAAAACCAACTGGTCTTTGTGTTGTTGCAGTTTCGCTTGGTAGCAGTCCTCACCTCAGAGCTGACTTGTTTGTGAAGAGGAGCAGGTTAGTTTGAGATAAGTTATCTTTGCTCTGCTAGCTTGTTAGCTTGGCTTGGTCGCAACAGTGTACACACACAGAAATCCCTCCACTTTATCTCGAATGAGATGCGTGTGTTATCGCGAAACTTCCTCGAATATCGCGAGAGTGTCAGAAGCAGACTGTTGCTGCTGGTTGAGTATTGGAGCTGCACTGTGGGTTGTTTTACAAAACTAAACACACGTTTCTACGATAGTGAATGAATAAAATTATTTCACTTAAATGTCAATAGTGAACCTCAGACATCCTAGTATATTAATCAATGTGCATCACGTTTTCCATCAATCTCGTACTTGTATGTACTTTGAGTGGAACTTCATTGACATCAAAATTTGTAGTTGCATAGTTTGTCCCACAGAGAGCAGCACTGCTATATTCACCAGTCTATGATGAAGTGGAGGATACATAAGAGGGCTGCTCAGACATTTAGCCCAAAAGCATAATTCCATCTTAAATCTTTTTTGTATTTTTTTCATAAATATTTAAGATGTGGGGGCAGGCTTACTAGCCAAAAGCCAGTCTGCGATTGGCTCTTCATTATTAAAAAGCACATGCTATTATTAAATGTGAAGAAGCAGATATGGATGTTGTACCCACCATAGCAGACTGATCTGGCACTGATAACATTCATTTGGCTTGAGCATGAAGCAAATGGCCCCAGGTGTGGCACTGACGGCAGTTTTAAAGATCGCAAACAAGGTTAGGGTTGATTGTTGACATCAGTATTGCCACAGGTGACATGAAATAAAACCATTTGGACCACGATGCTGTAGCCAGAAGAATTGAAATCCATGTTTAATTGACTGGCACTGAACTGCTGAACTTGATTTACATGACATTTACATTTATTAATCCGGCAGATGCTTTTATACCAAGAGACTTACAAGTGAATGTGATTTAGCGACACGCCGCCAATGTTACTAAACCTTGTAACAAACAATGACTCTTATGTATTGAGTTTGCTTCTGCATAAATACTTCATTGTGTCCTATGCGGAAAGTCATCCTCTGTATTTGACAGCCTCAGCTTAGCGCCCAAGGACCAACTCTAGTTCTGTGACAAGTGACATGGTCTTATAACAATGGCCAGACTATTCCTCATACCTGAAGTGCATTTCTATCTTTTGACCTGAAAGGAAGAAGATTCTGAGGAAACATAGAAACACAGCAAAAGAAGAGGCTCTGGAAGGACCAAAGCCTCACCTGTAAGATGAGAGTGCCAAACACTGAGCCGTTGTGCCACCCAAATAAACAGAGAAAACACAGAGTAGACATGACATCCAGCAAGATTGGGGTATGTTTTTCTTGTTTTTGCCTAGAGTTTTAATTGTCCGTCTCTGTCTCTTCTTGGCCATGAGCTGATGTCCTCTGAACCAAGTCACAGCAACAGTCAAATTAGGTGTGATTACTAATTTACCACAAGAAGTTCCCAGTGGAGAGTGGCAGCACGAGAGGTCAGAGCATTTGCCCTTGCTCACCAACACTTATGTGAGAAAAGAGGCGGAAAACATGAAATAAAAGCTAGAGGGAGTCACGAGGGGAGATTTTTTTTTTTAATGGTTAGGTGAGATCCAAGAGGGAGAGGGTGGAGGGGTGTGAATTCGTCTGAAAAGGTCAGAAAGAAGACATGTCCTCTCCAGAATGACACAAGAGACCCCTTTCTCTCTGTCACTGTCTCTTTCTGTCTAATCCTTTCACCCCCAAGAGTAATCTGCCTGTTTCAGTCCACTGTCCTCATCACTTCCCCTGCCCCTCCCCTCTTGTCTCCTTTTCTTGGACCTCCCTATGTCCCTTTGCTTACTGGCTAATAACACTTTTTTCCTCACTGTCTTTCTTTATCTGTCATAGTGTGACTCAGTCAACCCCACCCCCCCCCCCCCCAAACCTCCACCTCTCGTGGGTATTCTGTGGCTCTCTTTGCCGTCTCCACCTGCCCTCGCCCTCCTGAGGGCAGCCTGAATGCAGTGATCTCTGGAAGATGACGTAAACACACACACACACAAAACGCATACACATGTAGACACACACACACACACACACACACACACACACACACACACAGTGTACAGAAGTAAATCAGCAGAAGTGCCTGCAGATGTGCCCTTCAATGCCATCTGTTGTGAAAAATGTAAAAGCAGTTCACAGGAAGCCGTCAAACATTCAGTGGCTTTTCCACTTAAAGAACGTAAACATCACCACAAACATAAATCCTCCGGTTTTATATATATTATAATAAAGGGTTAGGCAGCTGGCATCAAAATCCACAATATATGTTGTTAGTTTGTCTTGTTGGCAGCAACGCCGACCTTAACGTATTAACAATTAACTGCAGGATGGTGTGGACTAATAATTGTGATTCAGATAGATATAAAAAGGCTTATGGCATCAAAGGTCATCTGAGGCAGTGTGTTAAAGTCATTAAACCCACAGAACACGTAATTACTGCAGACTATTAAGCTTTTTTACACATTTTCTCATCACTTCAGTGCATTTGAATAGTCTTTTTCTTTATTTCCAGACTAGGCTCGCGTTCATGTCTCCTAATTGTCGATTCACATTTATTCTTGATTTTTGAGTGATAGACGTCGTCGTGATGCGGAACATACCCCTCCTGGGGGACGGCTGTGCGAGGGGCCCCGAAACAGAAATTAAGTCAGTCAAATCATTCACTCACAATAGACAGAGAAAGGTCACTTCAAGGTCAACCAGACACAAGGTGCTGCATCAGTAACTATTGTAAACACAGAGAAGGGACAGGGACAATAAGGAGAAAAAAGGATATTAAATAGATAAAAGAGAGCAGAAGGTGAGGACAGACAAATGAGAATTCGTTGTCATCATGGGTCCATAAAACGGAAGGCATGGAAGGATGGGAAAAAAGGAAGCGAGACGTGGGAGGTAAAATAGAGAAGAAAATTGGGGAAAAAAATGGGGAGAGACTGGAAGAAAACAATGTTAGAGATCAAACGAGGCAAAGGTTAAAGAGAGGAATCAATAAAGTAGTGATTTTATACTCTTCTAATGAAGGAGGACAGAGTCAATAGCTGATTCAGCCTTCCAGTGCTCCTCTGCCCCGGGGAATACTTTAACAATATTAGTTTATGGGCGACGTGCACACTCATGCGCACATACATATACACAGGGGGAGTGAGACAGACAGACGCAAGGCCACCTGATGATGCATGAAAAAGCCACTATCAGGGAAGAAAGGAAAAATAAATTATGCTTACTAATTAATGAAATAAGCAAAATCGGTGGAGCAAGCAAGGCAGGGAGGAAACGTGCGTGTGCCACATGTTTTTATTAATTGTTTCCCCCCTTGGTGTTTCCCAACAGTCCACAGGGCAACCCTCGAGAGCAGAAACACTGTCGGCACAGAGGGCATCTCAAAACTGTTAGCTTTTTTCTGCATTGTCCTAAATGTAACGAGTAATACACAGTCATTCTAGAGAAGTGTGTGTCTTATAAGATCGTGTGTATTCTACATTCTATTTCCATGAAGTGCTTTCACTCACCTGTCTTGCGATCAATAATCCACCCGACAGCATTCCATTGGGAATCACTTGCTATGTTATGAAAGATGGGAGTTGTGTGTTTGTGTGTGTAGTTGTATGTGTGTAGTTATCTGTCCGCTTATGTGAGCTGGGATGGGACCAATTGCAGATGTGTTTTATCTGCAGGGTGGCTTGATTGGCATGGGACAATAAGAAGCATCAAAGCATTAGTGCAGGTGAGTCAGGTGAATGGAAGGAGAATAAAGACACGCACACACACACACACACACACAAGCACAAGCACTGGGAGGAGAAGTAGTGAGGTGTGATGGTGGTGCTAACAAGGTGGGATGGAGGGAAAAGACAGAGGTGGTGGAGAGGGGCAGAAGGGGCGGAGGAGCTGTGGAGGTAATAAAATTGACGGAAGTGGCAAAGGCTGAGAGAAAACTGTGGAAAAGAAGAGCTACAACACACAGCCAGAAAAGCAGCATTACCGAATTCATTCCATATGGAGTGATATGTGTTGCAAATGTTGTATGCTGACACTGCAGTTCCACTCATACTGGATTCTAAAAGGCTGATATGAATGCCAATATCTACAGAATCAATAATGGATGATGTGCTCATCAGTAACCCCAGGGTAAAGAAATTCTTTAGGGTTAGGTAGCACCTAACTTCCTCAAGTTTCAGTGTCTTATTACTGAAACAATATTTTTTCACCAGTACTTATAGAAGGTACATACAAGTTAGTAAAAAAAATGATAAAGTTGTGCAATTAAGTGCACAAAGTTATTTAGAAAGAATTCGGGCAAAACTTTTTACAGACTATCAAAGGCTAAAGAGAAGCAACAAGAATTTCTAAGGGGCTATGTTATGGTAACTAAGCACACACACATTTCTGAATGAAACATGAGGAAATCAAAATGTTGTTACAAACCCACAGACAACCAAAAGTCCTCAGACTGACAAATCCTGCAATATAACAGCACATATCTGTATAGTTTAAGGTTTTGTTTGGTGTAACCAGAAGTCAAGGCTGATATTATTCCAACCCTAGCAGAGTGCATCTTGTATTAGACTCGTCGTTTTACTACATGATGTAATACACTGATACAACATGAGATACACCGCAGTAAATCTCTGCTTCATGTGATTTATTCTCCTCTCCTCTGCTGCACCGTGCAGCTTTGTACTGAATATTAATGCTACTGCACTTAAAACACGAACTTGCCAGGACTACCCTTGGTAATCAGTGAAGCCTCAAAAATTGCTTCTGCTGTGTTCTGTGATCTGTGTGACACTACATAGGAAATTACTCTTTCGTCCATGACCTTTGCAGATGTAATAGCTTTGGTCGGATTATGTGCAAGTCAGATAGAGGCGAACATCTCTCAGGGTCTCACAACAGGGAAGAGCATGGAGTCGACGTGGGAGGGACCAGCTTCTATAGAAGTGAGGCCCCTCATACCTCAGGCAGTCAGTTTCATCAATCAACACTTTTACCCTATTGATTTTCTCTTTCCTGCTCCTCCTTCCTTCATGATGAAGACCTTCGGCACATTTGCCTTTGTGCGTGAAACTTAACGTGTGGGGGAGAGCAGCTTTACTTGTATACAGCGAAGCTGCTGCCATAGTCACGGCCCATACAAAGGCAATGAAAAAGCTTTCATAAATGAAAAATGATGATGCCACTGGTTGACAGAACATCTGGAATTGGATGCACATAAAAACAGGAGGATCTAGCCGCTGTTTTAGCTGTTTATTAGAATGGAATCAATATGTGGCTGGATGGTTAAAATAATTAATTACACAGCATAGCACACAGAAAACAGAAGAGTGAATCAAAAAGAGAAATTATTATTGTTGTATTTTTCCAACTTGCATCAATATTAATGCTGTTATTGACTTGGTGATCTGTGCTGACATACATGCAGATCTGAAGACACCAGGGTACAAGAAGAATTAATCAGCTGATAAATTGTGAACCAAGTAAAATATGGTTATACATATGAAAAAAAAACATCCTAGAGATAATTAAACACAGTTTGGAGTGAAGCCTGGAGGAAAGGGCTTTCCAGGTTTTAAAGGGTGAGGATTAACAAGAGCACAAGTAGAGAGGTGAAGTGTCATGAGACAGTCATTATTCCATGTGGCCTGTTAAAAACTAAAATCAGTAAAATCCTTTAAGCCCTTTTTTGTCACATTGCATCTTATCAAATATAAACCTGAGGCATTAAATCTTCTGAAAGAGATCCACCTTGAGAATACATATTTTCACCTGCTTGATCTTGCCCACGCATCCAAATATTAAATGAGCTCTTCGTAAGTTTTGCTATTGCTACATAGCCAGTGTTAGCATTAACAGCTGTTTACTCACCAGTCTAGAAGAAATATTGCAAGTTCAGCATCAAACTTCATTCCTTTACCCACCAAGAGCTGACTTCAGAGGTGGAAAGTAACTTCAGTGTTAACTCTTGTCTCTATCACATCTTTTCTTCCACTGAAGTTAGCACGCTAATCAGCTAGCTTGTCTCACTATAGCCCCCAATCTGCCCTGAGGACGTAGCGCTGCTCAGAGGACGTATTTTAACCTCTTGTCTTGTAAATGCAACAATGGCTGAAGCTCTTATCAAGCGACAATCACCACCATCCGCTCCCGGCAAAAACTAGGCCACGTTTGGCAGCAGAGAAAACGTACAAATAGCTCCTTTAAACAGTTGTAAAATTAACAATAATTGGAATCGTAACCAGAAAATAACTCATTTGATTTTTGATGTCACTACAGAATACTTTATTTTTCAGGGAGTGAAGATTCTTAAAACAGTATTAATTGATTTTTGGTCACTTGGGGGGAGTGGAACAAGCTGTAACAGCTCCGTTTTGCTCTCAACCAACTCTTGAGGGAAACTTGTGGCTATTTTAGCTCCTAAATGACTTTTTTTCTGGCTAGTTGCTAACGTTGTCTGTCTGCTGTTTGGTGCTGGGCAGGTAGTGCAGTGGGTTTATCAGAGCTTGGTGCAGGTGGACACAGAGATGATGAGAGCTCAGTAAAACTGCAGGTCATAAAACCCAAACATTGAGGTGTAAGATGTTAAAAGACTCTGTAGCACTGAGGGGAACTGGTGGGGCGTATTAGCATTCACTGTGAGTGAATGACTCTGTGTGACCCCCTTTCATGTAACATAGTCATTTGATTCACTGTTAATATAAACATATTGATTAATGCAGCTTTAACAAGTCTCAAAGGAAATTCTGTTTTTGTATTAATCCGTGTGTGTGTGTGTGTGTGTGTGTGTGTGTGTGTGTGTGTGTGTGTGTGTGTTGCTTTATCTGTGAGTGATGTACCACTTTAGCTGGCCAACAGTGAGTTCATTCATCATCAGCCCACTCCAGTACAGACGACCACTGAGGGCTTAAGGGGAGGACAGTTTCTATTCAGACTCATTCACACACACCAAGGTGAAAGACACAGCTGTAAATGTGTCCTTTTTGTATCTATAGACTCTCCTCGCTCTTCCTTTCCTCTCAACACAATGATCATAATTTACAACTTCTGTCATTACCTTCTTGTCAGGGATAAAGGGACAGACTGGAAGCAATGATAAGTGATGATAGTTCTGCATTATCTGAAGGCTGGAAATCATTTTTTTTCAAATATGGGTCAGACTTTCAAACACAATATGAATGTGTTTTCTCACATTAATCTTTTTTTGAGAAATCAATCATATGCAAGTTCAAGAATTGTAAGGTGCTGTGTGTGTGTTTCTGGCTGTCTGTCTGTGTGCACGCTAGCGGCGTGACTCTTGGGTCGGTCAACAACCATTGGACAGACTGACATGAAATTTTGTAAAGACACTGAAGGTCTCCAGAGGATGAATCATACCTTTTCATACGAGTTTTAAGATAAATTGTGTCATTTTTTTTCAAAAGTATTTGCACGAGCCTCAGATCTCCTCCAGCATGAAAGTAAAAGCCAGTAAGAACAAACATTTTTAAGATTCTGTTTGAGCATTTTTTCATGTTTCATGTCTGACATTGATTTGTCCTTTCATTCATCTGGTTTTTTTTTTTTTTTTGCATTTTCACCTTCTCATTTCACCTCATACACCATGAATCTATACAGAGCAGTCATGCCTGCTGAGCATTAATTATTACATATCTGGACATCACAGCGTGATCACACTTTATTGAAGCCACCAGCCTGTGGTTAAGGTTCAATGATGCTTTTTGCTTCACTTTTTTCCAATTAGGTGAAGAGAAATAATTAGCACAGAATTGTCCCAACATGATATTAAGGTATTAAATATGCATATTTAGGTCACAATTTCACAAACAAATCTAGAAAGCAATTATGACAGAAGTAGATTTATTTACGTCTATTTTTATGATATTACTATTTTTCATCAGTCCAGCATTAAAAATGTTTGCTGGTTGTGTTGCTTTAAATACTCCTGACACGCTGTGTCTGCATACGAAAGCGACAAAGAAAAGGGAAAAATAAATCAGAGAAATATTTTTAAAAAAAACTTGTCTGATAGATTGACCTATCTCACATAAAAGGCCTCTAACATTAGCAGAGGGGTGTGTGTTTTTGTGTGTGGGTGTGTGTGTGTGTGTGAAGTAGAGCTTTATGGATTCCCTGTCTAAATGTGGATTTTATCTCCTGCAAATGTCTCTCGTAAAATGTTATGACAGTTTTTTTTCTTTTTTTTTTTTTTTGTGATTATGGTTCATTCCGTTTCAATTATTCTCTCTCATTATCAAACACGCATCGCTTCGCACGCAAACCCGCATCCGGTGTCTGTTCTCTTTAGTCAAAAGTTCATCAGTGATTATGTCTGACAGCCAGCGCTTGAAATCTGTCCTCTGTGGTCCTGTCAGCCTTCTGTACTTGAAATAATGAATACTCAAAGGGAGCTGGTCAGTCAACAAAGACAGGTGGGCGTAGGTGTGAATGATGAGGTGAGAAATTATTAACATCGCAATATTTTCTTTTGGAAGGGAATAAATTTGGACATAATATGTGTTATGCATTCTGTGTGCCCGTTTGAAGTCTGTCCAACCTGTCCATTCGGAGTTCATAGAGCTAACTGGAGTAATATTTAATACACTGGGTACTGATTTAGTATCTAGAGAGTATAAAACACTGTTCTACAATGATTCACACATGCATCGATGCAATGGTGGAATGAAATTTGTCACAGTTTAAGGTAAGGCTGGACCCAAATGCAGACCAAAACACAAGGGAGTTGGTGGAATGAACTGACTTTACTTACAAACACAAGGAACATGAACAGGAACCAGAAGCACGAGGTAAAACAAGGAACATGAACAGGAACCAGAAGCACGAGGTAAAACAAGGAACATGAACAGTAAGCTGAAGCACAAGGAAACACAGGGATTTAAACAGGAACCAGAAGCACGAGGTAACACAGGGGACATGAACAGACGAACTGACGCAGACAACGCGGAGGACAGAGACTAAATAGACACAAGGGAGGCAAGGGTGATTGAACACAGGTGAAACACATTAGGGCCGGGCAGACAATCAACAAGCAGGGAAACAGGACAAAGACAGGAAGTAAAAACATCGAGACACACAAGGAAACTAACTACAAAATAAAACAGAAAATGACAAAAGTCCAAACAAAATCTCAAACATAAAATGTCCGCCATGGCAACCCATGACAGAAACTAAGTACATCAACCAAAGGTTTTACATAAGACTTCTGAAAATTAACAATTAACAATCACATATTATTGCATTGTAAAGTTATGACAAATGTGGTGGCAAACAGTAAAAATTTTACTGTCTACAGGACAACTTTAGTCTTTATTTGGAGCTGTGTTTCTGTCACCTGGTGAATGTAAATTAAAGGTTGGCTCTCCTTTTAGCTGTGTTTTGCATGGTTTCCACCCACTCCTGCGGGAAATATCTGTTTGTTTGTTTTTTAGCTTCTAAGTGCTCCACTATGTTCTCCAGCTAGTCTCTAACTTCATCTGTTGCCTGCTTGATGCTGGGCAGGTAGTGCACAGTGGATTTATCAGAGCTTGTCTGTCAAAACAGCTGCCCTTCATGGAGGCAAACAAGGTTTGAGGAGAACAGTGAATTAACCAAAACAGTTCAATTCCAGGTCATAAAACCAAAACAATGATTTTTGAGTTGAGTTTGATCACAATTTAATGTTGGTTCATCACTACGAGCAACCTTCTCACATCACTTGTTGACATAAAAATATTGATCACATCAGGTTTGATTACCTGAACATTACTTTTTTCTCATAACTATTTTTTCCAGTGATGTATTGCTGATTTTCAGGATATTAGTATGTCCTCCACCACTGCGGCTATGTGTGATGCATGTGCAGGTTAGTTGTGGTGTGTTACTTCATGCTGTCTTGGCACACAGAGACTTACATGGTGCATTCCACTGGCAGACTGAAAGGTCATGCAGAGCATTGAAACATGTACTTTATGTGGTTAAACTAGAAAATCTATTTTGAGAGGCAGAGATAGGTAAAGGATATAGATCTCCCAATTATTCCCAGCGTCCTTTTGTCACGTTCACCTGCCGTCAAAAGCCATTTCCAACAATGACTCTGTGGTACAATGATCACAATGTATAAATGTGTTTGATGTCCTTATTTCCTGTGTTATTTTCCTATGAGCTGCGACGGCTTGTTGAATTGTATCATCTGTACATTGTTTAATTTCAGATTCATCTTCATTTTTGTCAGGCTGATGACATTACTTGCAAAAACAACAACAGGTTCTTGTCTCAGTGGGGATAAATCAGTGCCATGCACACACCGGCACTAACTGCTGTCATTCGAGCTACTGTGCATATGCTTTGTGCATTTGCGCTGTCTCTGTTCTAGCTTTGCTGAAAAGTGGTGCTGTCCATTAGCAAGTCAGCACATGCACTGCAAGGCAATCATCCTTTTTATTTACATTCAACATATTTCAATATAAAATTTATAATGCATATGAAAATAATCGATTTCAGTTTGGAGGTGTTTGCATAAAACATGGAGATGTGATGCCCTCCTCAGAGCATGAGCAAAACCAAGTAAACAAAACAGTCAGACATCTCACTACTGTTCTCCTACTGTCATCGATGTCACCAGCACTAATAACGTTTACTTCCTGGTAACACAAGCTTGGAGGGTTTAACTGAAGATGTGGCTGAATTAACTTGTTAGGAGTCCCTGGGGCACAAATTTGCTGTTGGGCCCCTTTTGACCCCTGACCACCACCTCCCAAACACTGTGCATTGTGTATGTTCTGTGTCACCTTCAAGTACCCATTACAGCAGTGGAGTGCACACAGCAGGATAGCAGCTTTAAAGGTCTCATATTTCACAAAGATATATTTGTGGTTTTAAGTACCAAAACCATCTCAGTGTAGTTTTACATCTCCTCTATCAGGCTTCTGTCTGGAGCTCTAGCACCAACAGCTCGGTGAGCCAATCAGAAGAGAGGCTCTGATCCTCTCTTCTGATTGGCTAAACGTTTTCTGAGTGATCAAATGGAAATAGAGCAGATTTTAGGTAAACACCCAGAGAAACCAAATCCTGCAAGGCTGTACGGTGGGTCCGGGTGGGCCAGGCTTGGGGCATGGCTGAGGGCGATGACTGCTTTGTTGTGACATCACAAAGTTACAGAAGTCCTGACAGTTCATTTTAAGTCACAGTTTCTGAAAACAGGCTGTATGCATTTCTCTGTGGACTGAGGCTTTGATACTTTCACAGTATTAATATAGAACCTAGAACCTTTATAATCAAACAACACATGGACATCTACCTTAATACAATATTTGACCTTTAATATTTGCACAGAGACCAAGAAACCAAGAGAACTACCAGGCCCCAGGTTTTCAATGTCTGTTGGCAGTAATTGTATTATGCACTTAATGACAAGTTGGTTTGCAACTGACTTCAAATTAAAAGGAAACAATCACAGACTCTTTTAAGTATTGATTCTGTATAGGATAGAAGGAAATTAATGAACTGTTTTGCACCTGCCAATTAAACTTAAAAGAGAAAGAAACATGTTTTTCCAAAGATTAAATACTTCAATTTTTTGTTTGTTTTTTGAGATGTTTGTGAAGCTATTTCAATTGGAGTCAATTAACCTGCGTGTACCTCCTCTGCTTCCCCCAAGCATTGCAGCTGTTTTCTGCAGAAAATGCTTCCTGCTCAGCATCACATAGTAGACTGAAAATTTAGTACAAGCTGGTGAATATAGAGGAGCATTTAGCCACAAAAGTTATTGGAGAATGAAACAATGGCAAATGGAGAGTGAATATTGGACTTAAATTCATAAAGGAGACATAAATACACTCCAAATGAATGCTAATGTTGCTCTGTGTTAATGAATGTGTAAATGAACCACTGTTTGCTAGCATATTCACCCTACTCTATAAATTTATGTCAGTGTTTACGACGCTGCTGCCAAGTGGCCGAAAAATAATCAGTTAATGCATGTGTTAAAACTTGATTTTGACACAGTGGCCCAGTACAAGATGGGATTTTAAGATAACAACGCAGGACTCACCTTAATATTGTATTATGTGGTGCAAATTGGCCAACAAATGAGCATTGGGCCACTGTGGCTCAGGTGGTAGAGAAGGTTGTTCGCTGATTGCAGTGTTGGGAGTTCTGTTCCCCAGCTCCTCTTGTCCATGTGCCAAAGAGTCTTTGGGCAAGACACTGAACCCCAAGGTGTCTCACTTGTAGATCACTTTAGATAAAAGCATCTGTTAAATGAGTAAATGTAAACATATCTTTAATAAAATTACCAAAAACCACATGACAAGCAGTAAACCCTGCAGTTCTTTTGCCCGGTTGGCAGCCTTGTCTGTCAGACACAAAGCCTCCTGATAAAAGACCATGGAGTACAGCAAGAAAATGAGCTTTTCTCAGAGGTCACAGAGGTCACCAGCAGTCTGGAGTTGGATGCTGCATGGGAAGCCTATGTAAGAGAGAGGGCACAGGCAGCTAAGAGGATGACCCGGGCTGTGTAAAGAGTTGAGGGTTGCAGTGGGAGTACAATCAAATTTATTCCCAAACAGTCCCTATAACACAAGAGTTTAGAGTCTCTATTAAAGAGGGTCACCTACTTCATCAGCCCCTCCAATTACTCATCTCCTGCTACCCCAGAGATGACCAAAGCACTTTCCTCTGAGCTCAAGGCCCCAAAGAAGACGGCAGGTCTAAGCCCACTCTATCATCTTCCCCCCTGTGTAACAATCCAGAGGTGACAGGCAGCATATGCTGTGACTGATTTCTCTCAACCCAACTTTCAAATTACCATGAAACAATCACTGACTCTCTAAAGTAGTAATTCTAGTAGTAATTCAAGTTCAGTGTTTTGAACTTGCCAATTAAACTTGAAAAACAGAAGAAACTTGTTTTTCCAAAGATTAAATACTTCAAGAACAGAAATCAGAAAAATAAACAGTGGTAAAAAGTTGTCGTAGAAAACACTGGGCACGGTTTTCAGGCACTGACTGTACTCTGGCCCAGTGGCATTCGGGAAGGGGGGGGGGGGGGCGGGGGGGGGGGGGCACCAAGTTCACAAATCTGATTTCCTGGGTACAGCTGTGGAGAGAGGCTGTATTACTTTGACAGATTTCAGTGGCAAATTTCTGGATATATGAAGTTGCCCACTAGATCAAGCCTGTGGCAAAGAACATAGTTCTATTTACCAGACAGTGAGTGGTCGCAGCGAGCTCAAGCCTGGTGAGGCAGATGCGTCCCGCCTGGTGAAACGTGGCAGCAGCCTAAATTTAGATGGAAGCAGACAGAAAAACCATATCAGCAGTCAGCTAGAACACAGTGGTCTTTATGAGTTCATAATCTTCACATTGTTATGTACCTACAGTACCTCTATGGCTCTTTGGATGACCAACACTGATGTATTTCAGCTTTTGCATAAGAAACACAATCACAATATGGGCACCATGAGGAGTTAAAGTGATGGATAAACTGCTCTCCATTTCATTTAGTATATGTCTTTGTTTAAGGAAGTTATCAGACGTCTTTAAACGTAACTCTAAAGATTGAAGCTACACTAATCAACATTTTATAGCAACAATGGATCCTATGACTGTGTGTAATCATTCTGTGATACTCATGCAGTATCCCTCAGCTTTTTTAGCGCCCTTCAGGTCATTGTTTTGGTCTTATGGCCTGCAACTTTACTGTTTTAGTTCAGTCTCATCAACAGCCCACAAGGTTAGAAACTGGCTGGTGAACATAGTGGAGCATTTTAGCAGCTGATGAGCCAGATGTTTTTCTCAGGAGTTGGTGGAGAGATGTCTAAATAGGCAATGCTAGTCACTAGTTAATGATGACCTAATAATTTATTATGATGTGCAATAGATAAGCTAATAATAATGACAATTTCTTTAATATAGATACATTGTCTAAAAACAATTACCAGTTCAATGATGACTTACACTGTGACTTTATTAGACTTACAATATTGCAGTCAAGTGATTTTTTTAAAAGCTATTAACAAATGGTGAGCAAACAGGCATGTTGCCAGCTGCAAAAAGCTAGAAGATTGGTTTGAATGAAAGCCAATTTATTCCAAACCAATCTCTTTGAAAATTTCAGTTCAAGATAGTCATTGTTGAAATTAGTTCATTTTACCATAAGGTTCATTCTGCTTGTTTCCTCACTTCAAAAGCTGCTAAATATTCTAATACAGGTTTACAAGAAATCACAATTCCTCTTATACCAAGAGCAAACACATTGAACTATTAAATGCAGAAGCTCACTGAGGTGTGAAATTACCTCAGTGTTATTAAAGCATTTAATTTTATTTGAGTCTTCGATAAGAATCCAGAGTTCAAGTATAACTCACTACTGTTGGAACATCCTAATGAATCAGTGGTTAAAGATATTTACTATGAGCTTCTGGTGTCTAAGGTTTAAATCAGGGACGGAAAGCTTGTTGCTTTGTCTTACACCACGCTTTCTTGTCTGGCATCAACACATATTGTACAGAATATTGCTTAAAGCTCTATGTAATGAGGTGATTTGGCACAAGGCTCTTTAATTAAAACTGAAGTTCAAATGTAAAAAAAGATTTCAACAAATTCCCAAAACAGTCTGCTCAAGATTAATTGACACCAAGTACCACTTTCAGGTATAAGGAAAAGATTGCTGTCGTGGTTCAATAATTTAAATGTCAGCGCTGACTTCTAGTTTAACAGAGGTGACATTTGGTGAAATGTGCTTATTCTCTCTCTTCCCAAGAGTTAGATGAAAAGACTGATACTGATACTGCTCTCATGTTGTCTCATCAAGTATGCAACAGGATCCTGGAGATGATTAGCTTAGCGTAAAGACTGAAAACAGAGGGCATCAGTTAGCCTGTTGAAAGTTTTGGAAAAAGCTTCAGCCATCATTGTGTTTATAATACACGAGGTTATACTACACCCTGTGAGAAGCGCTACGTCTTCAGGGCAGATTGGAGGCTACAGTGAGTCGCTATCGGAAAGTGTCAAGACAAGCTGGGGCTAGCTGGTTAGCATGCTAACTTCAGTAGAAGAAAAGACATGATAAATACAAGAGTTAACATTGGCGTTGCTTTCCACCTCTGGAGACAGCTGATGGTGAGTAAAGAAATGAAGTTTGATGCTGAACTCGCACCATTTCTTCTAGACTGGTAAACAAACAGCTGTTAATGCTAACTTTGGCTATGTCACAACAGCAAAACTTAGAAATAGCTCCTTAGATGCTAAATTACTGTGTGAACTATTTCAACAATGGCACAAGTGGAGAAGAGTCATAAAGTCAACAAACTACTCAAAGTAGTGTCCAACAACATCTGCATACAGTCTGCCACTATAAGCTAACATTAGCCGCTATAAGCTACTGGTGGCACCAGGCCTATTAAGGCTGCAGTAGCAAAAAGTGTATTTAATTGAGCAATAGTGCAAGTTATTGTCTATGATTTCTTCTTTTTATTTGTAAGAGTTACAATGTTTTATTTTTCTTCTCTCAAAAGTTACACAATCTTGCTTCAACGTCAAAACTCACCCATCTCTCTCATGTGTAGTCGGAGGAGCAGGGTACTCGATAAAACTGTTTGTGTTTCATTGTCCATGGCTCCTTTAATACACTCTGCTATTCATATGGAATGCCTGGACAGCAGAGGTTCACATCATATAATCAATCATCCTTTTTTATAACATGCATCAGGAGTAAGCAGAAAGTTCTGGCTTGAGGAATAATAGCTGAAAAGAAAAAACAAAATTACACCAACTACATCCTATTGATCTGTGTCTATTGAGGTGCTTTGTTTATTGCATTGAGAGCCTCTTAATGTTGAGATATGGTCCAATATCTCTCACACCAAGGATGTTTACAGTTTTAGATTTCATACCCAGTGGCAGTCACTAGAGGAAATGGGAGGATAATTGAGAGTAGTTTTGTAAGAGTTTATAATAGGATAATAATAAGCTGTTTGTTATGAATATTTTGAAAATAAAAGCAAGGTACATTGCAACAACAGATAAGGATGGATATATCTGGAGAAGGCGAGAATGAAAAATTAAAAAAGGGAGGGGTGCAATAAGCATGAAAAGGGCAATAAAATATCTTAGGAATCCAGTGTCTAGTCAGGAACACTGAGCTCAGGGTAAGATGACCTAGTCTGAATCTACCACAGATGGGGGTGTACTTCTCTGAATACACAATGGCTAAGCTACATTAAGAAAATGTGCTGATGCACCGGCCAAACAAGCAACCTGGCTACCTCCTTCAATAGATATCTGTTGGCTAAGCTGGACGTATTGCCAGCTCTCCTTTCCAGACTTGTGCTGTGGCCAGTGTGCAAATGAAACAACAACAAGAAGGAAGACGGTAATTGAAGTTGAGTTCATACAAAACTAAGGACTGATTCAGACAATGCAGCCGACAAAACCCACAGTGCTGGCACAGCAGGAGCACTGTCACGGAGAGCTGAACAGTTAAAGCTGCCTAAACTTTTACAGCAATGCTGTCAAACATCAGCCAGCCACACATACATATTTCAGTTAGATTACCTCATGTATCATGTGGTATCGTGCTACTTCTTTTGTGAGCTTCCTTGCAAGCGTCAGGATGATAGAGCAAATTATTCCTGCTGTAAGTTGTTAAATCCTACCACAAAGGAGTACAAATTGTTATGCACTGTCTCCGCCTCTGGTAAGTTTTAAAACCAGACTTCCTAATTTGTACTGTATTTAATTTTTTTCTCATCCCACACAGCAACACACACACGCACATATACACACCTGCTCAGTCTGTTGTGACTTTTAATAGTGCTATTTTTGGTCTGAATGCAGCCTTGGGGAGGAGGACTGGAAGACTAGAGGGGAGAGACAGAACCGGGCAGCAGCTGTCATCGGTTTTGAGAACAGCAGCGTGTTGTTGGGATGGATATCTCTCTGCTAGGGTCACTGCTGCAGCCGCGTCAGAGGGCTGGTGACTCTGAAACCAGGCCAGGACCATTCCAGTCCTCACCATTTTATCAAGCTGACTACACCTACTGCCTAAAGGAATTAAAACCCGCTTGCAGAGGATGTTGCCACCTTCCTCATACTCCCTGGTATCCGCAGTGCCAGGGGAAGTCTAGTCAGGCTGGTCTTTTTTCAACCAGACACTGACAATGATGACAACCAGTATGAGGGATGTCGGGGAACCGTGGGCTACTAGCTGTGCTTTTCCCTATTTCTGGCAATTTCTGGTTCCTTCCTTTTACATACATTCATCCATCTCTTAAACTGCTGGTGCCGTTCAGAGTCACAAGGAGCTTGATCCAAGTCCAGCGCACGCAGGTTACAACGTGGACATGTTGCTGGTCTGTCATACATGTGGACAAACACATAAACACAATAAACACCAGAAGACAAGACTGCAAAATGTCTTGTCGATCACATCTGACTCCCCTGCAAAACACTTCAAGTATCGTAATTTGAGATTTCAAGAACCAAAGTTAGTCAGGAGTTGTTGATGCCGTCATGTTTACCATGTGGGCTCCGGCTACTGAAAGACATACTACATGTGTGATCGCCACATTTCCAAATCAGAAAATCTATTACGGTGCAGCTTCCAGTAAAATATGTTAATTTAATTCACCATTACAGTCATTGAATCAAATTTTGAGGGATTTTTTAAAAAAACAAAGCCAATGTCAATGAATTACTGTTAGAGGAAAATATTCCTCATTTGCTTTTTAGCTGAAAAACAGGAAACATCTATTTCTGGAGCTCATTAGTCTCCATTACTGTATTATAGGGTTTGGCTGCAGCTCTATCACCCAGCCAATCTCACCGGGTTGTCTCTTTCTTTTGGCGCCAAGTCAGAAAAAATTTGTTGTTTCTGCTTCACTTGATTTGGATGTTGCATATTGGAAATCGGTGACAGAGGTGACACACAGCAGCGTGGTGACAAGAGTCTCTGCCATCTGGGGAGCGCTGCCCTTCACTTCAGGGTACGGTGATTCCATCAATGAGGAAAAACTGTCGAATGTTTGAAAAAGAAAACTAGATTTTTTTTATTGCTTTCAATATCGTCAAATAGAAGGGAAAACCTTTACAGACACGTACACAATCACTGGCAAATGCATAGTTTCCATCTCAGTTGATGCATTGGGAAAATAAGAAAGCCTTATCTGCTACTCTCAGGTTCATTTCTGATTGAATGGGTGAGTGAGTGCGTGTGTGTTTGTTTGTGTGTGTGTCTGCTTGTGCTGATGCATGCATTGGCAGGGTTTGCTTTGCTGACCACTTACATTCTAAGGCCGTTCAGCACACTTGATGCACTCATTTCACACTTCCCAAATCTACACAGGCCGTCGAGTGTGTTTGTTCAGACTATAAATGAGAGAGAGAAACAAACAGAGAGCTTAAAAGTTGACTGTCGGCTTGCTAATGGTCTAATGCACAGCTCAGCTCTAAATGAAATGAATGAACCTGATCGTGTGTGGCAGAGAGCAGAAGTGTGAAAATCAAGTGAGAAAGAGAATAATTATGTGATGATGCAGATTTGCGTAACACCTGAGGTAAAATATGTTTGAATGTGTGGGTGAAGCTTTAAATACACCAGTGAGGGTAAGATTGCAGAAGCCTGTCTGTGTGTAGATATGATATTTAAGGTGCAGATGTATTTCACCAGTACAAAAAAATATTTCTCATGGTCAAAAGTTGCAAAGAATTTCAAGTGCAGCCCTTGTGCACACAGGAACTCCAGTTTGTGTGAGGTTTTTAAGCTCCTTTACCCGCACAGGTTTCACTGCAGATGTCTCACTTCCATTCAAACATATGAACAGTAGAGTGTGGACAATAAGTGATAGCAGTGTCACTCAGTCAGCGCTTTTGGCTGGGGACGTTCAAACAACTCCGGTGGTTGGTGAGAGGAGAAGGAGAAGGAGACGCACAAAATGCTGCAAGTGGGGATTTTAGGCTCTTAGACTACAGGCAGTTTTTCTGCAGTCCAATGAAACAGCTCAGCACTTCTTCGGTGGTCTGAGCAGAAAACACTGAGCACGGTGACGCTACTGTTAATATTGTGGTATACTGTGCAGAACACGGTGACTGATTATCTCTAGAATCAATAGTTCCTCCATTTTCAATCTAAAAACGCATCAAGACAACATTGTTTCTATTGGCAAACTGTGTGATTTAGCAGGTGAACTCTGACCTGCACGTCTGCTGGAGCCAGATGGAGTCTGACCAGTGGAAGTTAAAGAGAGGCAAAGTGGATGTCACCCTGTGTCCTTAATGTTACATTTCTAAACCACTACTTCAAAACAGCAGACGTGTTTTCCAAAAAATGAATACCAGTGCTGGTTACATCTTTTTAAGACGAGAATCTGTCATGCGGAAGAGATTGAAGAGGTGAGCAAATATAGACTGTGTGCATTTGTTGTTTAATATCCTGTATTCAGCTCTAGTTTGGTGCTTGAGCTGTATATACAACTCTGCAAACATGTTTTAGAACTGGAGCAGAAAGTGCAAGATCCAGCAGACTTAAAGCAGTTTGCGAATCACAACACAAAAAAAAAAGAAAAACTTGAGAGGTTACCCTCTCTGGACTCTAAAACCAGACAAATCCATAAAATGTTACAGGGGGGACAATAAACTTCATTTAGCTGAAGAGACATAAATCCAGGACATCTGGTAGTGGCTCACTAATGGGTTTCTCATCACCTTGTTTCCACGGGGACTCAAAGGAAAACACCTAAACTAGAAGCACACAGACTGGACTGAACTATCAGAAGAGGAATATTATTCAACATGCTCCTAGAGGTCTGATGGCGTTTTGGCCACGCTAGCGACATGAGTCTGAGGATGGCAATGTTGGTCAGTCCACCAGTTTGGGACAGACTGAAATACATGAACAACTATTGGATGGATTACTATGAAATCTGTCAAACAGTTATCCATGTGCCCAAAGGATGAATTGCAATGACTTTGGTCATCCCCTGACTTTTCCTCTAGTGCCACCGTGAGGTTGAAATTTGGGTTGTAGCGATATATAAAGACTATTAGATGGCTTGCCATGAAATTTTCCTTGTGCCTTGGCTTTATTACAAAGTGCCTCAGGCATCCTCATCTTGGCATGTTTACCAGTTAGTGATACTAATTAGTATCGGCTACTGCTGACCAGTGACGCTGAAACAGCTCGATTTATTTTCCATCTCAGCCTGTCAAATGTATTTAGTTTAATTCCATCACAAGTCTTTAGCTCCAAAGGTTTTGACATATGGCGATTTATATTTGTTTACAGGCTCCGACGACGGACACTGACTTTGGTGTTTTGGCCCAGCTATGGCTCACCACAGCTGGCAAAAGGCTAAGTGGCTCATTAATGAACTTGTGAGTTTGTGACTGTTTGAATAATGAAATTAAGATGAACAATTAAAGGAGCAGCTGGACAGTTGATGATGGACATGTCACCAACACAGCTAACATCAGTATGACCATAAATTCAAAGATCCTGAGTTTACTGTTGCAGTAAATAAAAGAATCCAATTACTGGGGATGACAGATTACACACAAAGCTGCCAAATGACTGAAGCCATTATCACAAGCTGCACCAGAGGCCAGCGTTTTAAGAGCTGGCAGCACAGCTGATATCCAGCCAGAGCTGAAAGAACACTTCCCATATTTTAATTGTTTATAATTGCAGTGATAACAGTCCTGTTATAGCCAATTTTTCAGTAATGTAAAAGTGATGTCAATATGGTTAAATACATTTTATTCAACACTTTTTCTGCCTCTACACTTTGCACACCCAAACACACACACACAGTCACACAAACAGGGATTTCACAATTGGCTTGGATTCAGCAATTATGCAAAATCAATTTGTTACAGACAGAATTTAAGATTTAAACTCAGACAGATTTATCTTGGTATCCAAAATTTAGCAGTGTAATGTTATCTGTTTATTTGGCTAAATTACATTTGGCAGAGCGATGACCTCCTGCTCGTCTGGTCACATCTCTAATGTCTGCCGAGGCTGAATGAATCTGGCTTTTGGAGATGATGTGATTGAGGAAAGGAAGAACAGGGGTCTTTCGTTTAGAGAAAGTATTACACAGTTTATCCAGCTTCTGCCTTTTTCCCCCTCCAGGTTTAAGAGGCATCTTAAGGTCTGAGGAAGTCCTCTTTGAATCTGGTGCCTCCGCTGTCTCACTCAATATTAGCACTGCTGTTTTAGTTTAGCTTTTTCCACTTGAGTAAATCAATATCACAGCAGCAATTGCGTGTGTGTAAGAGTGAGGGTGAAGAGTTTATCGAAACAAAAAAAAACAAGTAAAACCATCAGGGACAACATAACCAACCAAATCATTGACAGCAGTATCTAATTGCCCAGAGCAACTCAGCACCCATTACTATGAGCTATTGCTGCAGTCCTGAAAGGTGTTTGAGGGAAATAGTCGCTTCTGCTTCAGCAAAACAGATAGTTGAGTATTTGTTGTCTTATAAAAAAGTATTTTTAAAAGTATGCTCTCTGGTTTTTAAAGGTTAACTTCAGTTATCAGTACATCTGGCAAATGCAAAACAGAACTGTTTGAATTGTATGAATTTGTAAGTTATGGGAGGAAATGTGTTTTGTGAGGTCACAGCGAACTTGACCTTGACCTTTGACCACCAAATTCAAATCAGTTAATGAGTCCAAGTGAATTTTTGTGCCAAACGTAATGAAATTCACCATGACCATGACCTTTGACCTTTGACAACCAAAATCTAAGCAGTTCATCTTTGTTGAAGTGAATGTTTATGGTAAATTTCAAGGCTTTACTGAAAGATTGCGTTCATGAGAATGGGACGGACGGACAGACAACCGGAAAACATAATGCGCAAGGGTGTGACAACAAGTCAGCTGATCACAAGTGTCTCACCACATTATGGATAGGATTACAACAGAGACTGAGTTCTTAGTTAAAGAGTAAGCTCCTAAGTTCATCAGCAACAACTGTGCTCTGCAGGTACATGAATTGAAATGTATGGCTGTAACGCAGGTTGCCTACTGCTCTGACACTGTAGCATGCCAAATTGCTACTGAAGAAAGAACTTCTCCCTCACATGCCTGCAGCCTGAGAGTCTTGACCCTGTGTACTGCAATTTTGTGGGTTTATTCTCTCTCTCTCCTGGCCTGGGGGAGCGGGTTTGACTCACCCGAAGCTGCAAGACTGAACCCTGCATCACCCTCGTGACACAACATCCTAGCTGCGATGCTGGTGGTGATAACAGCTGGTCTGGCTTCGTCTACCCCGCAGTCCAGGTTTTATTTTGGGGTAAAATAGCGAATGGAGAAGTTCCATCGGCATCGGATGGGTGTGTCGTATGAATAATGGCTGAATTCCATTTAGCTGATTCGGTTTCAGGGTCCTGGTATTGTGCATGCTGGCTCACTGTCACACTGTTATGGCTTACTGGGACAATTGAATAGGACAGACCCATTGTTTATGTGATTAGTGTGTGCTTTGCCTACAATGGCAAGTCAAAATGTTTGCTGTGACCAAACTAAAAGACTAACAAAGAGCAAAGCTAATGTCTGTAGACACCATGAACAGTGAATAGTCAATGTTTCATACTGTAGTGCGTATTAATCAGGGGTTCAAAACAAAAACAAAAAAAAAAAGAAAAGCTAGCGGGCCAGACTGCAGTTTGCACGGCTTGGTGAGATGTGCCGCTGAACATATGAGAGCAAAAAAATCCTTTGTGTGTGTGGGAGGGGTTGCAGTGCGAAATGTGCAGATGGGAGCAGCCTAAAAAAAATATAGTCCGAAACTTTCTCCTTGAAAAAAAACAAAAACAAACTTTCTCTTCTTTTAAGACAAAAAAAAAGTGATGTCAACACTGTAGTGAGACACACTCAGCTATGAATGTTTAATTTTGAACTATTGTTACTAAATTTTTTAGGCTAAAGCAATTTGACATTCTGTCAACGGCAGAACATAGTTTCCTCACAAAAATACACCTCCCCTCTGTAATCGGCCTCATCAATAAAACAGAAGTGGTGTTTTTGGCTTCGCAATTGACAAGTTGTTTTCAGCAGAGCTCTCACCACTATGTATATTATTTCACAGCATTTTTTCTTGACAGTTTCTCTGCCTTTAGTGTGCAGTGCTCCGCTCTGGGTCTGCCCGCAAGTGTTAAACGGTCCTAGATCTTGTTGCCAAAAAAAGGAAACACGAAGATGGTAATGAAAGAGGAGGAAGAGAAACAGGCTATTGTTGGCATGGTTTCTAACACTGGCACAGCAATGACGCAAGGACAGAGGAGATGACCAAAAGGGAAAGAAAGAAAGAAGAAAAGAAGGAAAGGCAGAGAGGTGAGAGGGGAAAAAAGGAAAAGAGACGTACAGAGGGAAACACAGGATGATGAAATGATGTGGAGGAAAGATATGAGTGGATCAACAAGACCGGAGGTCTGAAGAAATGAAAGCAATCATGAGTTGAAGTGCCTCATTATGAGTTCTCGGGATATCTGAAATTGTGGAATGAAATTGTGTGTGTGTGTGTGTGTGTGTGTGTGTGTGTGTGTGTGTGTGTGTGTGTGTGTGTGTGTGCGTGTGTATACGTTCAACGGCATTGTGAGTGCTTCAAGAACCAAATGACAATTCAGATGCCTGCTGTGAACTCAGGTCCCTGGAGGTTATACATTTCATGCAGCTGCAAACTACCACTGCTAAAATTTTCATCAGTCATTTTATCAAGTCAATTACATTTATTTTTGTCTTCCTGTAAAATAGATATATTATGAGGATAACATGACAAATATACAATGGTGTTTATACGGAGGGAGGCACAACTCAACATCAGATAGTTCTGAAACTGAAATGCAAAATGCAAAATACAAAAACAAGCATCAATATTTGACTCCTGACGCTCTGTGGATGAAGATATTGTCATCCAAGAGACGACTCTCATCAGCATAGAAACACTTAATCATAATATAAAAACAACATTCATAAACACGTATTGATTTGTAGCGATCTTTCCCTCTGACAGGACAAGTCTACCCAAACTATGCTAGAAAGCCAGCGTGCACGGCTGTCCTGTCGTCAGGCTGTAACTTCAGTGACACTCTAGCTGTGACCCAATTCAGGGGCCGCATCGTTGTGAGGCTGCATTTAAAGACCAATTGCGTCACAGCGGCGCAACTAGGCTGTCCATTTTCAAAGGCTCCCTCAAATGCCGCCTTCCTTTCCTGGGAAATGAAGGCTCCACATCCTTCGTGGTCCAACCTATCCCAAGATTCATTGCACACAGATAATGAAACTAATATGGCAGCAAACAACGCCAATAGAGAGACCGAAATTACACTGTTGAATTTAAGTATTGGGTTTCAGTTCAGTTGAACAGCTAACGGTCATAAAACCAAGTGCCTTAAAAGCTCAAGTTTTTGTTAAAAAAAACGTTTTGTCAAAGTAGCTCGGCAATGATCACATTAGGTAAGGGCGGACACAACTGGTGACGCAAAGTGGAAATCCTCCTTAGGCCAAACCTTCGTGGTCCACGAAGGCTACGAAGATCGCACCTTCCTGGACGGCGTCCTCCAAAGGATTCAGCCCCTGAATTGGGAAACAGCGAATGACTGTCCTTCCGAGGAAAACAACACCATCATCAGCTATTTTTACAAACGATCTATAAATGGTATGTTAACATTTAAGTCAAAGTCCTCCAGTGCGGAGGAGCGACTCATCTGTCGCAAGCAAGTGGAGGAAGTAGTGAGATGCTATATATACAGCTGCAAAGTCCACAGAGGCAGAAGGTCATGGTGGCTGGATGAGTCAACAGCACGGCCACAGTTTGCTTCACACTTCCTACTTACAGTTAATGCTGGCTTCTTTTAATCATGACCGTGACCGTTTCCTAACCTTATCCAAATGCTCATTATTTTTGCAGCTGCTGTTGGTAATGGTTTTGGAAGGTACAGGGAAATTATGTCATACTGCTGAATCAGAAACTCCTCATACAGTATGGCTCATTCTGGAAGGACATTGTAAATTAACTACATATTTCATATAATGTTTAATATTGGAGGGCTTGTTAGCCACACATGCACTCGCCCGCTCGTCAAGAATACGGTGACTCATCTGACCATATGACTTCTTCTCTTCGTGGCTGAAGCTCCTGCCATCTGTGTCCTAATTATAAACCACCTTTCTGGGTGACTTAGACCTCTTACCGCCTTGATCTAAAATAAGGTTTAAGTGGGCCTGCTCAGGCTTTTTACACTTGATAATTGTATCATGCAGCGCAGCTCTATATTAGTGTCTTCATTTGTTTTGTTTGTCCCCTCATTTATTCAGGCTTTCCTTTCATTTGTCACCCGTCTGTATATTGATCATGATGTTTCAGGGATCATATTTTGGCCAGTGAGAAAAGCAGAGGACGGCAAGCGGGCAAGCAGAGCTGTAATTGTTTTATGAAGCCTCCAGGAAACAGACGGCATCTTTTGGTGAGAAACAATGAACGTTAATAGAACTTTGTTTCGAAGTGAACTCCACAGGGTATGTCTGTGAGAAAACCCTTTCCTGAAACTTAATAATATAGTAGCCAAACCATTGCCTGAATATAAGCCTGAACTTCACCCAAGGCTTCAACAAAGTGGATTCACTCTCTGAAATCTATTAGCTATTTTCTCCACATGGCGAACGAGTAAAATTAAAATGCCCGACTTGTTCTGCAGACACTAATCAAATTCGCTGTGGAGCGTTGTCCATTTCACAAATCTGAGGGGTAGTCTTTGGGTAACTCTCTTCTTCAACTTCTCTGTTAACTTGTTCAATAAAGGAATGAGAGCTTCTCATAACCAAATTCAGATCCCTTTAAGATTTAATCAGGCCTGAGGGGAGCAAGACAAGATTGGACAAAGGATTTGAGGAGACTGTGCAGAAGCCTTTTATCTGTCTATTCCAAGCCTCCCACCACTTTTTTACATCCCTATTAGCTGAAGTTCTTCTAAGAACAGTGATGTTGAAGGTTCTTTTAAAATGAGTGAAAATCCTGGGACGTTTCAGTCGCAGTTACAGGTGACCACAGACAAACTCTTGGTTTTTTTTTTTTTGGTTTTTTTTTTTAATGAAACACCAAATGCACATAATTGAGTACACATGCCCTCCATTGACACAGTGCAAAACTGAGACAGAGAGAGAGAGAGGTAGATGAAAGTAAAGAGAGAAGGAGGGATGAAAGACACAGTCACAGCGTAATGGCATTGAGATTTTCTACAAAGCAACCATATCCAGTGACATAAATAGGACGGTTTCAACACAGTTTGATGCCTTGAGTGCTGCATCACGTCTACTTGCGCTGCGAGGACAAGAGTGTGATTAGCAGCTTGATGTCACAGCAGTTCATGCTATTCACCACCTCTGTCTTGCACACAACTGGAAGCAGCCCAAGGGTAGATTAGATTTTGTTGACTGTGTTGCATGCATCTGTGTACGCGTAAGTGTGTGTGTGTGTGTGTTTCAGTTCTTTAACCTTTAAAGCTATTTTGGCACCCTGTTTCAGTACTTTACTCAACAAGGGATGTGCTGGTTTAACAGGAAGTGTCTCTGCTTGGACCGATGTTCTCCTGTTAGCAAATACCAAAACGGATATACTCTTGTATTCTTCTGTCGCTAGTCGCAGCACAGTCAGTGTAATATTTACAGTAAAGTGTCGCTTCACCCGAATTGAAAACTAATAATTTCCCTCTGACCTTTAGTGGTATCTAGGCGTAAATAGAGAGATAGTTTTGGTTGATTTGTCTAGGTTTTGAGATGTTTATCTCACCAATACAGTTGAGGTAAATGGAATTTCACTGGAGCTGCCTTCAACCGAGGGAAAAGCCACTAATCAGAGTTTTGTAAGAGGACGAAGATGTTCCCCAGAAGTCAAAAGTGTGGATAAGATTGCGGCAACTTTTTAAAGGTCTCCTGTGGTGTTTTTGACCATGAGCAACAGAAGTGTGCCCCCATTTTGTTTGCTCCTGTCAGTGGTTTCACATGATTCCACTGGTCTAGGTGGCAGTAATGCACTGAAACAAAGGCAGCAATGGGCCAGGGAAAATGTGGAGAAGAAGTAGAATACAAGCAAGTAAACATGGATGTAAACAATGCAGGATTCAGTCTTTTCTAAAAACAATCAGCTTTGTAGATGTCTTGTGTGGAAGCGAATGCGTGCATGGACAAAATACCCTCTACCGCCAGCCCCACTACCAAATAGAAAACAGCTTACAGGAAAACAGTGTCAGACTGAGGTGAAAATTAAATGGCAATTCTGTCAGCCTGTTGTTGTTTCATCTTAAATTTAATTATTACATCCTGTGACAAAATTACAGTCACCAAAATTACATACTGCAGGAGGCCTCCAAAAAGTCAGAGACAGAAATCTTTATACCCGAGCAAATTGAACCAAAATTATCCCCCAGTTAGAAACCACTTAAGCTTTTATTTATTTATTTATTTTTTTGGGGTGAAGTGGCTCTTTAAATTGCCTCTAAATTAAGTAACCGTGCTTGTCTTAGAATTAGTTCAGTCCCTGGTCTTAGCTTTTCAAAAACAACATGAACGTGAGAAGTTGCAAGAGCAATATCACAGTATTTATGTCCAAATCAAAGCTGTTCGCCGTGTTCTGAATTTTTCATTTTCTGCTTCACATACGTTCATATCTCATATTCCCCGCGAATCATCTGTATGATTGCACACGCGAGCAACCGGTACTGCATATCTGCCTTCACAGACTGCAGACACCGATCGTGACATTAACCTGTGAAAATCCGTCAGAAACAATTTACACAGACACTGAATTGTAACAAAGAGCTTTAACCTTCCTGTTAGCAACAAATACAATCGAAACCATTAGCAAAGCAATGAGGAACGAAGAAAAGAATCTCAACAAAAAAGAAAAAACCCCCGTCACACTGTACGTCCTGCCGGGTTACTGTCTTAAGCAGATGTAAGACACAACTGTGACTAGCAGCTGTATAGCTTATAATATGACTTGCATGTAACAGCGCACACTGCCGCATCCATCTTTCTTGATAATAACTGGCTTTTGAGCCCAGAGCTAAATAACGCTGCTCTTCATAACTCTCCCCCTGCAGGGTTCACTCCATCACTGCTCCCCTCCACCTTACTTCCAAAAACCTGAACTCATTGGTGCAAATATTGGTCCCGGATCCGCTGTGCTTTAGATCCTACAGAGACTCTACTACACGCAGAAAGCAGTGTGTAGACCGGGTCAGTTTATCCTCAAGACAAACAACGGCTTTTTGCGAGGGATTAACCCACACTGTCAACTGTAAACTGTGCATCTGGAGCTGTGTGTGTTTTTGCTGCCTGTAGGACAAAAAGAAAAAATTCCTCCCTGCTGATACATCAGATAATCTGCAGCTTTCACAGACTGGTCATATCGGTTGTTTGATCCTCCCTGTCTCCTACCAGAGAGTAGGTTTCTGATGTTTTGCTTCTGTGCTGCCGAGTGGAACAGAGAACGTTTCTACCCATAGTAATGTCTCTCTTATCAGCTGACAGACCATATATTCTGTCCCCTGAGTGCCTCCTCAAAGGCAGCACATCTATTTCTACAGACTCAATTCTTAAAGGTAATGATCCAGTGTTCTCATTCACAGAGTGTCTCCTTGTAGGTAGGACGTCTGCTCTTTGTACGGAGTGCTGGAGTGTGTGGAGCTGGCAGGGGAGCAAAGAGCTGTCACACACACTGGGACTGGACCGACACCAGTCTGAGATGCTGTGGTCGGATCCTGCTCGGCTGTCTGAACTGTCTCTGACCTTTGTCCCCAGTCCCTGGCCACAAGCCAGGCTCAGCAGCCTGGGGATTGTAACCATGGACGCAGACGCTGCCAAAGCACCGGCAGCAATACGGTGGCGCTCAGCATCAGTCACTTTGTTGTCTGCAATCACTGCGGCAGGAGATGCCACAGCAGCTGAGCTGGAGAAGGAGGAGGAGCTGAAGAGGGCCGCGACTTTCTGGTAGTATCGCGTCCGTATCACCTTTGCCGAGCGGTACAGATCCCCAATGAAGCAGTAACAGATGGGGTTAAGGCTGGAGTTCGTCAGGCCCAGCCACTGGGCAAACGGCCGCGTCTGCAGCAGCCAAGACGGTGGCCTCTGCTCGCAGTCTATCCAAAGGTCAACCAAGTACAGCGGCAGCCAGGACACCGCGAACAGCAGCACCAGACACACCACCATCTTGGCGATCTTCTGACGAGTCTTGAGGCGTGAGGTGTGCAGAGCTTGGCTGCGAGGATCCAGATCAGCAAAAGTGGATTTTTTCCCTCCCCAAAGCCGCCTGCCTGTCAGGAAGCCTATGGTGAGGTTAAAGGTCACTGGCAGGCAGTAGAGCATGACGAACAACAGCACATTGTATCTGTGGAAGAAAAGGGAAATACGAACAGTGAGATTCTTATAACTTTCCTTTCTAAAACGATAAATACCTTGAAGTCTGTGATGTTTTTTGGCTAAAATCTCTCTATTATAACCATTTTGTATGTGTTGAAACACTAAAAATGACACTGTCCATGGCTGGAGACAATATCCTACTCTAAGTAGAAATGCCGAGCAAGTCAAGTATACTTTTATTACAGCAATAACATGCTGCATTTGAAGTTATGGATTACCGCCTAAGTACAGTTATCAGGAACACAATGGACTCTTCTCAAGACTATTTACTTTGCTTCTTTTTTAATCAACAACACACAGGGCTACCTATGATGATATTATAACAGCTGCTCTGTCTTTGAACTCTCACGAGAATTAGGTTTGAGGGTATCTGCAGATAATCAACACTATTTCACACTTTGCAGCACAGTCAAGTCAAGACAAGACAATAAAGCTATAATGGTGCAACAGCTAAAAAGATTAAAGCAAAGACTGTACACAACAGAAGTCATCCTGTGACAGGGATTAAAAAAAACCTGTCTCTAAACCTGTGCTTTAAGAGTTCATCTTGACAGCACAGCGTTTAAAAACCCCACAGGTTTGAGAGACAAGTACGTCCCTATGTGAGAGAGTCTAAGGGCCTTGGCACACCAAAGCAAACTGTAAGAAGTAGCTGGGACAAATGAGGATTGATCACACGCTTGCTTTGGAAGTTGCTCTCAAACACAGCGGAAAGACTGTAGATAACAACTAGCCGACAGCCGACCTGCATATAATCTCTGTGCCTGCGTGCGAGGTAATAACTTCTGTTACAGAAAAGACAAAAAAACAATCAGCCTACATCTTTATGCCTCTGTACACAAAACATGAAATGCAAATATGTCTGGCAAAAAGTTGTAACAAGCACGGTAAAGTTTAACTTAGCTTTGATCTGGTGTTGAAGACGCTTTAAACTGGGGAAATCCCTGATTCACTAGGCCGAACAGCCAACATGTCAACATGCTCAGTTGGTCACTAAGAGTCGATTACCACAAACGCAGCTTGAGAAATAAAGAGCTTTCAAGGCAGACTCTCAGCTTGGTGTGTCCGGACCCTCAAGCCCCCTTTTCCAGTGCTGATGATCATTCACGAGTCTGAATCCTGTAATACACACTGGGTCACGCACATACTGTACGTATATATATATATTCTATAGTCTGTTCGAGCACCTACCCTTGTTTGAGGCGATGCTGAGGCCACTCCTCCTGACAGACCAAGATGGCGAATGTCCCAAAGCTGATCTCCCGCCGCCGGTTCATCACCGCAATAGGAGCGCACATGATCGAGGACACCGTCCACACCACGGCGACAGTTGCCAAGATTCGGCGGCGGGTAAACATGGAGCGAGCTTGCAGAGGCGATTTAACGCTGTAGTAACGATTCACACTGATCACCGTCAGCGTTAACACACTGGCTGAGACTGAGACGGCCTGAGTGAAGGGCACGGCTCGACAGAGGAGGTCACCGTAAACCCAGGCCGTGTAGATCTGGCTTCCCAGAGTGATGGGCATGCAGACGCAAACCACGGCCAGGTCACACACCGCCAGGTTCACCAGCAGACTGCGTGTTGCGCTGACACTGGCCAGACGCCGGCTGTGCCTGTTGGTAAGGACACGCAGGGACATTAAATTCCCAATGAATCCCAAAATGAAGGAGAGGCAGTACATGATGGTCAGAGCGATGGTGCTGGGCTCATGGACGGTCCAGAGCAACATGCTCTCCAGATCTGCCAAGTCATTAGAGGGGAAGGTGGGCAGGGACAAAGGAAAGGAGGAAGAGGAGGGTTGGTAGACAAAAGTGGTCGTTTGTCGAAAGGATAAGGAGGAGGTGGTGGAGAGAAGAGGGGAGGGAATGAGGGAGGAGTATGGAACGAGGGAAGAGGGAAGCAAAGATGGCAGAGGTTGATTAAGGGAGGCAGTTGTGGAGCTTAAGGTGGAAGGCAGCATCAGAGAGCTGTGGAAGCTGTAGGTGTGGTTGAGTCTTTCGTGAGAGCCGTCATACTGCAGCAGTGGAGAGAAGCTGGGCTCGACTGAGCTCCAGTCCAACGGCTGGTCCTGGGACAGATCCATGCTGCTTCCCGGTGGGAACAATCACACCGCAGGAGGGGCAGGAGAGGGGTATGACAATCTCTCAAATGTGAGGCTCACTGTAAAGGTTTCCCTTGCTCCTCATTAAAATCCATTCACAGGCTTGTTAGAAAAAGCAAAACACCAAAAATCAGAGACCAAAAAGGTGTGAAATCCTGAACAAAGACATCACATCAGGTCCTATGTTTCAGTCTTGTGCTCTGTAAGTCATTGTGTTCTGTGTGGGTAAAAATGTCTGTAGACAATAGCAAACAACAGTCCAACACCTTACGCCACATCTTATGAATCAGCTGGAGTCGTGATGCTGTTCAGCACTGGTCCCAGTGCAGTCCTTATGTAACATATGTACATTCATCCCTCCAGGGAGTGGCTGTCTGAACCTGATAATCCAGCACCTGGATTAGACTTTCTCACCTTCAAGGAGGTAAACCTCATGCAGACCCCCCCCCCTCCCCCTCACCTCCTCCTCCTCCTCCTCACTCTCTCCTCCACCTCACACCTTTTAGTCCATCACAGGGATGCAATCGGATCTGCTTAGAGAAACTAAGATATCTGAGGCTGTTTCCACCTGCAGCTGTGTTAACAGCTCTGTAGCCGACCAAACAACAGCAAATAAGACATTCCTGGATGGAAAAACACTGAAAAGCTTTTAACGTCTCCTCATGGTGTGTTTGGTTCAGAGCTGCTGCCAGTTAAGTCGTGGAAACAAAAACAAGGAGCAAAGTGTAATTGGACTTTTAACAATGCAGACCTGCTAAAGAAAAATTATCTCAGTATAGCTTTAATATGAATTATTCATTGAGTAAGTGTAAGAAGGAGGATGTCACTCTCTACATATATATCAGCTTTTACAGGCAGGGTTCTCTGATTTATGCAGAGTTGTCAGTCACCACCATCCTCATATTATTGCCATTCAAAAAGGAGGCAGAAGTCAAATGTGGCATTACAGAAACTTAAAAAAAAAAAAAAATCCCACCAGAGCCACATCTTAGAATTGACATACTCTACTCCTTAGTGGATAAGAGGGGAAGAGGAATAGCTGTTTGTAAAAAATAATTAGCTCACCCTCAGGGAGAAGCAAATCCAGGCAAATTCCAGTTATCGTTTACTGACCGTGTGCGGATCCTCTTTATTGCTGAAAGCCTGAAGATGTTAAAGAGGCAGCCAGGTGCTGACTGAAGGAGAGAGAGAGAAAAAAAAACAAAAACGGACAGACAGTGGCAAAGTTGCTCCAGGATCCTTTACAGCCGGTGTATGCGCTTTATAATCCGTCTTTGAGTCCCGAGAGCTCCAGAGGGATTTGTTGTCGGGAGAGCTCTTTGTGTTTCCGTCAGGCTTTTCTTTGCCACTAACGGGCTCCGCGCACGTCTGCGCTCCTGCCGAGGGAAGCACCGAGCCCGTCCGCCGCTGCAGGACTGACTATGAGAGAGGGATAAAGTCAGGGAGGGAGCAGCTGCCGCCCGACACACACACACGCACACACGTGCACACACACACACAGACTTTAACATACCGCCGCGCGCTCAACGGCTCAGCACCCATGGCACTGCTGTAACCCTGTAATCAATCAAAAAGTGACCGTCACTTTTTTCTCTCTCGGCTGCTTCCTAACTTTAGATTTCCGTAACATCCCGGCAGACTCCTTCTCTTGACGCTCAGGTTTACAGACAACTCTCTCTCCTCTGATTGATTATTGGAGACAAACTGTCGATTGACTTGCAGTTTATTGCCCTGTCATCACACCCCCCCCCCCCCCCCCCCCCCCCCCCAACATCGACAGATAGGCTATCTGACTAAATCAATCGAACACATTGATTATTATTTAAACGTTTGCTTATCAGTCTACAGTAAACACAACCCTCTCTGAACAAATGAGTTCATTATAAAGGCCGGAAACAGAAACATGAGCGGAAAGACAGAGAGATAACGAACCATAATTAAAAATGTAAGAACCGTATGTGTTGGCCTATATACAGGTTCAGTATGCTTTGTATGTTCTGTGTTGACAGCGATGGAAAGAAAGTGACTTTACCTGCTGGATATCCTTCACATGAGCACGTGCTTTGTACCTCTACTTCATTTCAGACTTACCTGCCAGGAAAGCACTGGAGCAAGACTTTGTCAGGTCCACCCACCGTTCATGAAGGAAGGGGGGGGGGGGGGGGGGCTTGGTAATGAACACTTGCCTCTCAGAGGGAAACATTGTGCTTTTCACTCCACTGATTCTGAACCATGGTGGTCATGGTTATAAGAAACAATGTTGGTTGGAAATGGGTGACAAACACTCCCGTATTTAAGTCCAATGTTTCGTCAGTAGACATACATATATAGATGTTGCATTGGCCACTGGATCGAAGATGGTCTATAACAAAGATGACCCCATTACAAGGTGCACCAATGGTATGAAGTGGTACATTTCCTGTCTCCTAAGTAGGCGGGCTCAGCTGGTAAATTAAACTATAAATACTTACCATTTCACCAACTTGACTAGCCGACTGCTACTGCAGCTGGTCAACAACGTGCAACAGTTTGAAGTTGAGGGTTGCCAGATCATAAGTCGAGCATCCCCCACATACCCAGTCTTTCGCTCTATTATAATAACCAACATTGTACTGAAAACACACAAATCTGGAAACTCATAGTTGCTGCAGAGATCTTACCTGTAACACAGAGGAGAGTTAAAACAACAAGATTGTTTGAGATTGGCAAATATATTGGTGGGGACAATTCAGCAACCCCTGAACATTGGTAGGGACATGTCCCCACTGTCCAGACCCAAATCTGAGCCAATTCTCTCTACTCTTGTTCTGCTCTTGCTCTTCATCTTTCTGTGATGCAGATCCAGATATTAATCTGATTTCTTCTGGTGGAATAAAACGTTTGGCCTCGGTGAAGGTATGCACTCTAACTGAGTGCCATTCTAGTTACACAACTGTTTTCACAGGCTGAGTACTCCTCATTCAGGTGTGCTTCACAAAAGATGAAAAATACACATATCAGATGAAACATGCAAGAAATAAGAACATAAAGAAAAACAATTAACAGTTGAACAAAAGATATATCTATAAAAACAACAGAAAACATCTAAATTAAAAGAGCATAAAGGATATAAAGGATATGATATGAGATTAAATGATAGAGTCAAATATAGTAAAAGTCTCCATCTCTAAACATAAGATACAATATATGTGCATATAAAGTGCTTTGCTTGTGTTTGCATATCATTTGAGATATAGGGCTGAATACAAAATAAGCATAATGTATGAAAACTGAAATTTGTAATAACCCAGAGGCAAAACAAATTCATGGTGTTTAAATATAAAATCACACCACATTCATCATGTGAGATTGTAACAGATGCTTCTTCCCATAACCTGTTACTGCTGAGCGGCCACCAACTCAGACCGTGTGAAACCAGCCAACTGCTCTTAGGAAGGGAGGAAATGTATTTAAATGAATCAAATGGGATGGAATAATTGGATAGAGAACTAGTATTGACCCTACCACACCTTTTGTCTGTTAATATTGATAAGCACTGAGCTCAGAGATCACTCTGATGACTGCAGTACCACATGCACAGACCACGAAAGAAAAGCTTCCACTTGCTAAATGTGAGATCACATAGATGGAAATATATTTTCACCTAATTTACTTGGAAGGTTCAATTAAATTGTTATGGACCTGGATCACTGGGAATCCTCTTTTCAGCCCAGCATCAGTGAATTATTAACTCCCTGTCGAAACGTTTTGATCAAATTTCCTGGGCTCCAATTTATGCATTCCCTGCTGTCTTTCTGTCCACGGTGGATGAATTTATTTTGTCTCAGGTCAACAGGTTGTGTCTCTTGTCTATTTATAAACTGTGAGTTCATGGCTGGTAGCAAAATATCCGGTTCTCACATTTCTAATGTGTGCTAAACCAAGCAACACATTTTCTTTGGCGTCTTTTAGCAACAAAGCTACTAAATTTAACTTCAGTGCACCATGCTGTTGTTCCTGACCTCGTCTGCTGCATATCTGAAACCATGAAATATTACATTATTTTAAACACTATGTAGGAAACTTTTAATATAGCCTACATTCTATGCAAGATAGCTTCAATTTCCACCAGTCACACTACGGAAAATTCAGCTCATTCAAAATAATAAAGCAACAAATCAGTTCACATTTGAAGAGTTTAGCTTTAAATCATCCATAAAAAAAAAATATACAGAATACGAAAGTGAAAAAGACTCCCACTCCAATATTGACCACTGCCGTGGAAGTTAGTGTTGAAGTTATGAGTCAGCTCAAGATATTCATTATTTAAGTCAATCTTAAAGACTGAATCATTTATGTTTTTTCCCAGTATTCCCCTGGTGAATCTCAGGTCTGTGTCAAAAACAGCCAGACCCATCCAATATTTTGTAATTAAACCTCCTGTTCCAGATTTTTTTTTTTCCCCACATGGTTTAAAAAGCGTTGGTGTTTCTACAATTATCTACAAGATGAGTTTAGAAATAAGAGGCGACAGATTTCTCCTCTCTGAAAATAATACTTTTGTAATTCACTTTGATGACAAATTTGCCTGATCTAAAAGACCAAGTATAGTATAATTATACAGTTAATGATGTACAAAATTAGAACAAGTGAAGTAGATCTAACAATAATGTGCAGGTTAACGTTTCAGATTCATGGCAGGATTTTGCCATTTAAATGAACTGCAGATATCTTTTCAATAAGAGCAGGAGGCAGAAGTGTCTGCTTTTATTTAGAGGGTGAAAACATTTGTGCGGCCCTTGGATGCTCATCGCTGACTAATGTTCAATGTGGAGGTGATACGTTTGCCAGGTGGGTTAAACACACTTCATTAGTAGGAACGCTGCAGAATTAGTGGGAAAATGCCATTTGGTCCCTTTGTAGCGCTTGTGGTGATGCGTGTTAGCCGTTCCTTGTTTAGAAACTCTGTCTCTGTGTTTCAACCTGAAAAGGGCAGCAAAACAAAAGGGCAGCAGCATCCTCCCACATGTCATGATGCACACTTTCATACATCAGGAGTCTGACACAAAGTAAAACACACACACACACACAAACACACACACATATATTTATAGGTATTATGTAGTTGTATATTTTATAGGTACTTTATCAAACTAAAAGAATCACTCACATAACAATCTATCCAACTCTGAGATTTCTTCATCCACCAATTGTTTGTGCTGCTCACAAAAAATCAAAAATGACATTTTATAAATTAAGCAGGACACTCTCTCTATAGAAACACTGTCCCGGTTGAATAGTTTAGTTTAAACTGAACAGATACTTCCTACAAAAACTCCATTTTGCTACAAATTTTCTCACATCTCAAATGAGTATTATTTTATTTATGATGTGTATTGATTGTGTTGACGACTGTTGCAAACTAAATTGCCCCTCGGGGACAACACAAACTTTGAATCTAATGTAACCCATTAATTCATTGTTTTCCCACAGAAAGTACCATTACTGTGATGTGGTGTTGATGCTACGTGTCTGTTTTTACAGTAGCCTGAATAAACAACTCCTATTTATGTTGGCTACATCTTGACAGCAGCTAAATCAAAAATAACCTGGAGACAATAAAGGTCAAATGCAAAACCTTTACTAATTATTGTCACTAACAAACACTAAAAGTTGTGCAACTCTTTCCAAAGTCAACATGCAGCAAGGATCAGGAGTATTATCCACAGACACAGAGTTGACTGTCTCACCACATGAACAAATCTGCCCCAAAGCTCCCAAGCAGTCTCTCTCTCTCTCTCTCTCTCTCTCTCTCTCTCTCTCTTCGCCATTCTTCAGTGTGCAGTTCAGCGTGTACAGGAAGCGTCGAGGGCAGCGAGTATGTACGAGAGCCGGTATCAGCAGCAGCTGTTGTTGAGTCGACTATATGGGTTCGTACGAGTTTGTTGTAGCAGCAGCGAGCGCACACAGCTACAGCAAGTCCCGAGGAGATTCAGTCAGTCGCCACCTGCACTGCTTAAGGCAAACTAAATTTCAGTGAGTTTTTAACACGATTTAGGGTTGTAATGTTTTAATTTACTTCATATGAGTTTCAGTTAGTTTGACGTATAAAAGCGGAGTAGGCTGGAGAAGGGAAGAGCTTCTGTGATGTCAGACTATAGAGTGTGAGCATATGGCTGCTCCCTGGGGGCAGTACCTACCAGCGTGAACCCCATTCGCATTCAAACTCACGAACGTACCAGCAGGAAACACTCTGTCGTTCATTTTTGCTCAGCACTAGATCCCGCTGTCATGATCTCAATGTGTTTAACTTCTCTCATTCTCCGTGGACAGCAGCTGCAGTGACACGGTTTGACTTTGTTGCTGTGAGTTGAGTGAAACAGATGTTACATTTGGGCAAACATGCAGATACTTGGAGAAAAAAAAAACAGGAGCTCCTGACAGGAACAGCAATTGTAACACAGATAAATGTGCACCTACTTTCAAAGTCAAAATCCTGCTGACAGGACTCCCGATCAAACTACAAGCATCATCCATCACTGAGAACGATGCAGTGCTCATTCTCTGCTCAGCTGAAACAAGCTGATTGCTTCAGTCAATAGCTTTCAGCTGAACATCGAGTTACTGAAAACAATGTGATGTGACTCGAAACAAGCAGCAGAAACAGAGAGAGGCTTGAGTTTGTGGTAGAGTTAGAAAGTGGTAAATGGGTTTTTTTAGAGCTGTAGATTCACTCTATTGGCCTGTGGGTTTACTGAAGCAAAGACCTGTTTAATTTAATGAGGTGAAAGAATAAACTATTGTCCTTTAAGTGACACATTTTCATTCGGGGGGGGGGGGCCCTGAGGCCAACTGTGTGCGTGTTGTGTGATGTGTGTGTGTGTGTGTGTGTGTGTGTGTGTGTGTGTATGTGAGTGTTCAGGTGACAAATTGTTCCTTTGCATGTGTGTGATGACCTGAATCTTTTTGATGCTGTACAGTACCCCACCAGTCAACATGAGTACTTGCTGTTGAGGGTTCTCATAATGCACACTCGTGCACACACACACACACACACACACACACATATACACACACACTTCGAATGTTTGGAAATACAAAATTGGATGGAAAAATGAAATGATTCAAGGAAACAGAATAAACAGACGTTTCTTCCCCCTGTCAGTTTATTATTCACTGCTTCTTTCCAAAGAATCTATACACGGATGTAAACCACTGTCACACAGCACAAACTAAATATCACTTTATGGATTGCGGACTAAAGACAGTTTATTTGATAAACCTACAGATAGTGAACATGCCGGCGGAAAGCCTCCTCACGCACGCAGACACAAACACTGAGTCGTCGAAATGTAGCCACATCCGTGATAATAAATGCAGGGGAAACGTATTACTCAGAGATAGCTAAACTCTCTCTGTTGGATGCAAAACACACACAGTCAACCCTCCACTGCACACCATTACTCTGAGGCTAAATCTGAGCGGGGAGGGTGAAGATTTAAAAGTCTAATGATTCAAACAACAGCTGAACCCCGTCTGTTTTTTGTTTTTTTTTACCCAAAACAAAAGTGTTTGCAGCAGGAGGTTAAACACATGCACATTTGAGGGAACGATCTTCACAGTCCATTTGGTAGCTGTAGTGGAGCTTTCAATCATATCGCATGATCCTTCGTGGAGATGTTTTCATTTTCATTTTTCGTGAGGCTTGGTTTAAAGTGGATTCTTGACCTTGAAAATAGCAGTTACGATTTCAACTAAAAGCCCATTGTAACTGGAGTGACTCAGTTTATACATTGCGCGCACACTTATTTATTTTTATTTATTTATTTGTTTGCTTTACTCTGAAAAGGGTCTCTGATTGAATGCATTCCCTACTCTTAACAAAAAGAACTACTTTCCCGACCTTTACCATAACATCCTTAACTAAATCCTAAAACCAAACAGCCTGTTTCAAGTCGCTATTTGTGAGTTTTCTCTGCCCTCGAACGTGGTTCATTCTTGGTGTGTGTGTGTGTGTGTGTGTGTGTGTGTGTGTGTGTGTGTGTGTGTGGGGTGGTGATTTTCGCTTGACAAGAGCTTCAGCCATCGTTACGTTTACACGACAAGAAATTATAATACGATAATAATATAATATAATAATCTGTAATGTAAGTGAGTCGCTATCGGAAGCTGGTTAGCATGCTAACTTCAGCAGAAGAAAAGACGTGATAGAGACTAGAGTGAACATTGGCGTTGCTTGGAGACAGCTGTTGGTGAGTAAAGGAAAGACGTTTGATGCTGAACCCACAACGTTTCTTCCAGACCGATAAGTAAACAGCTGTTAATGCTAACGTTGGCTACGTAGCATTAGCAAAACTTACTATATAGCTCCTTTAAAGGTCTGGTCACACCCGAACGTAGCACAGCAAAGTTCGACAGGTCGTCCTCACAAATCAGGGCGCTAGAATCTCGGTGACAAAGTGAGGTTAATTGGTGACCCACTGTAACTGGCAAGCTAACTGAAGACAAACTAGCCAGCAAGGAACATGCTAACAATAGGTTGCATCAGTCATGACAGCTCCAAGCTAGCAAGTTGAGGCCGTATTCAGACAGACAACAGCCCTGTGTGAAAACAAACAAACCACCCTTGTTCATTTGATTTGAACACGGTTAAACTTATCAACAATATAATACAGCGCCACCCGATAGCGCTCACCAAATATGAGAAAGCACACATTACCTATAATTGTTGCGACAAAGGATGATGAACATGACTAACTTGTAAAAGCCTGTTTTTTAAACCGCTGTGCTGTACCACAACTAGTTACTAATACCGAGAACTAGTTCTCAAAACATGCCCCCACCCATGCAGCTGTTTGAACACACAGCTCTTTCTGGTTTTGCCCGCTAACTGTCAGTTAGCCACTTTGTTGACACAGCTTCTAACAGGAAAATAAGTTCACACAATCTGTGGCTGCGGTGATTTCCTTTTAAAATGACTCGATTTTTCCACAATAGTTTTGCCATTTTACATGTTAAGAAAATAAAATAGGTAAGACGACAAAGTTTGGGAGAAGCACAACCAACATGTCACGTCTCACTGTGTAACACTGTCCTCAGACAGAGAGATTGAGGGCAACTGTATTTAAATTATGAAAACGTCTTTGTCTTTTGCTCTTGTTCTGTGTGACAGGTTGACGCGCCCCTGCCATGAAGATTGTCCTGTACAATGACACAACCTTAGCTCGCTCGCTCTCTCTCTCTCTCCATTTAATTCAATTCAATTCACTTCACTATCCTTTATCGGCATGAACGTCAGGTGAACAATATTGCCAAAGCGTCAAGGTTAATACAATTCAACAACGAGATGAGGAAAATGAAAAGAAAACAAGTTCAATACAACAACACACTCTGCTTTTCTCTGCTTTTCTCTTTCTGAAATCATATTTTATGTTGTACTTCCTTTGGGGACAGGAAGTGATTATCATAAATCATTAGAGCTTCCCTCTCAGTGATAATGCAAGGATCCCTGCTGAAGGCACATATGAATCATGTTCTACAGTCACACAGCCACACACATGCACACATGCACGCACCAACACATGTATGCACACACACACACACACACACAGACTGATCTAATTTCTGCTATTAAATGAATCTCTGAAAGCGTTTAACGAACCATCTCAGCCATCAGGACGTGTGTATGAGGACAATCAATTTCCTGAGGCACTGCTTACCCCCCTCCACATTCACACATAAAAAGAGCACACCCCCCCCCCCCCCCCCCCCTCTCTCTCTCTCGCTCTCTCTCTCTCTATACAGTTTCTTTCCCTGATATTTCTGCTCCATAACGACCTTTCACAGCTGCTTCTCCTCTTCTTTACTAATCTCACACTTTCCCAGGGCTACTTGCAGCACAGGTAATGCAAACTTACAATTTGCACCACCAACACACAGGGAGACAGCGAGTGCCCTGACAATCCATGTAACACTTAACATCTGTTGCGTTTCTCTTTTCTGCAGCCACTTTCTCAGGTTAAAAAAAAAGTAATATGGTAGCGACATTGTTATCATGACCTTAAGCATGTGCAGACGCAGCAACAATAACTGCCAAAGAAAACACTAAATGATAACAAACTGGTCAAAATACCAACACGTCTCGAAACTCTCGGGAAACTGAGGGACATTATGAGGTTTGTATGTTTGTAAAAACTGAAAAGCAAATACTGTTATTGGAGATGATTTGACTTCTTCAGTCTGTCTGAACAGCAGGTCACTAAAAGGATATTTTTGAATGGATGTTACTGAATTTGTGAGGTGAAATCTTTATTTTTTTATTTTCTAAAATAGACTCCAGTAATATCAACTCTTCTCAGCTCAAACTGTTCCTGATGTACCAGGAAAGATCACTGTGTGCACAGTTACATTCAGGTACATCACCATTATCTACTGCGGAGAAACAGGCGGGTTAAACAGACTCCCTGAAGAGAAAATACTTGGTCCTGTGATTTAGGTGAGAATGAAGATCATTTCATTTTTTATTGCTCATTATAATATGACGATTTAAGAGCTACACTTTTTAGTAAAAATTTTCCTCATTTCTGATGAATCCATCTGCATGATTCAAGAAAAAAACTGTTATATATAAAGCCTGAGATAAATGAGAAAAATGCTTTGTTTGCCATATGATGTTTGTTTATGTCAGCTTGGCATTTGTATCTGCATGACACAATGAAGAAACTTTGTCAAGGACAATAATGTACTTGTGGTGTAGATTGCTTCTGTTAACTGTACTGTTCCCTCTGTTCAGTTTATGCATGTGTCCATACTGAAATACATCTATAGTGAAAACAAAGATAACGGCATCATCATCATCATCATCATCATCATGTGTTTTTCTTAATGAGGGGAGCAGGTGGAGGGTGGTGATAGTCTGTGGTTATTATTGTTGTCAAGATGTTCCCCATTGTACCGTGTGTTCTTATCAGACTCCTTAATGACATCCTCACACTGTCGTACAATTGGGCACAAAACATCAGAAAGAAAAACAAAAAACAATGGGTTAATATCCGTTGGAGAAAGCAGCCGGTTAGGAAACAATGATCGTATACAGTTTAGGCGTCATCCATCACACTTCATTTCCAGGGTTACGTCACCGGCTGCTGTCGTTATATTGGTCGGTCGCTGGAAGGTTCACAGATAAACAAGGTCAAAGCGGAAACTGAGTGATCTTTGCGCACACCAGCGAGTCAGAAATGGGACGAGAGGCATGAGACACCCAAGGTAGCACCGCTGCAAGGCTCAGGTCTCAGCTCTGTTCATGGGAAAAACATGACTCAGAGAGATGCTGCTGCCGATCATGTGTAGGGATTGAATATAGCAGCATAAAAATGGATGCTTTACAGTATGACTTGATGCCCTAGGTTTTGCATTTTGTAGTTGACGTTTCATCCCCCCCCAGGATCAGCGTATGCTCTGCAACCTGTAATTTTACATCCACTGTCTCGTTTTCTGCTTTATGAGCAAGCACAGCGACCTGTCCTCCTCCCCGCAAATCCAATTTCCTGCAGAGACACCTTGGAAGTTGTCTTCATTGTTGACGACGTGTTAGTCCAAGTGAGACCACCTGCACGCGCGTGTGTGGTTGTGTGTGCGTGTGTGTGTGTGTGAGAGAGTGTGTGTGTGTGTTTTCGTGCGCGTTACAGAAGAAATAGATGCCTTTGAAATGAAGCGCAGCTACACCATGAGCCTGGGGCAATTCCTTGGTCCAAACCTTCTGCTTTGCATCATAAATATTTCATTTCTTCTTAACTCACCTTTGTCCTTGCCCTGTCTGCTTGTGTGCATGTGTGTGCGTGTGTGTGTGTGTGTTTCTGATAGCAAGCGTGAGATTACCTGGATTACCTTTTGTTTGTGCTAATTGGACCGCAGAAGAGAAATATTCATATTTATATCATTTTTTTTCCTCTGCACTTGATACGAAGGAGCAATGAACTGACAGCTTTTTGCACTCAGCACTACAAGAAAAGAGACAACAAACGTGAGATGACAGAGCAGCTAATATCAGATTCAAAACCCCTCAGCTGGCAAACAAGGCTACGTAGTGACTCTCATACATCCAGCCCGCAGTCCGGCGCTATATACCACACATGCTCGCTTTGCTGCGCCTTCACTCTGGTGACTTTGGCGCCATTCTTCTTTTTGGCCTTTACCGTTCCTCCTCCTCCTGCAGAGTCACTCGCTACATCTGCAGCCATAAAACTCATCTCCTCAAGCAACCTTTCAAGTCCTCCTCTCACCACAATTTATATTCCCTGATCTCCTTCCTCTAACTTCCCGCTCTTGCGGTCACAAAAGCCACAAAAACAGGATGTGGTCTGAAGTCTTTGACGAAGATATTCAGGAAAAAGTGAGCGAATGTGGTGAAAGAGCTGATACTAAGCAGTGAAGTGTCACAGAGTGATTGTGTTTTTGTTTTGTTTTTTTCTTTGGAAGTCATTGGGTGCCAAGCTGTTTTTTGCTGCATTTTGTAGTTGTCTAACAGTGTAATGTAAAGTATTGAGACGTGAGGCTGCTGGAATCAATAAGTCTTAAATTTTTTAACAGGATATTAACAAAAACTGTGTCTCGGTTCGTCACAGGAATCCATCAGCAGGCTGTGGTCTCTCCCTGTGGAGTGTGTATGTTCTCTTGTCAGTCACATGGACGTACTAAGATAATTACACCGCGCCCCAATTACACATTATTCTTCAAAGATTCTTCTGCATTTTTTGCCCATGAATCAAGGTTTTATGAATTGAGAATATGTCGTACTGATTGTTGTACAAACCTGTAGGTTTCAATCACACTGACACACTGACATTAAACCGACTTAACTTCACCTGCTGCCGGTGATGTTCTGCATATTATGTGGTACATTTGGTTTATTCAAACTTGGTTTTCTTCTTCACGTTCTTCAAATTAAAATAATCATTTCTGAATCTGTGTGATGCTCATTTCTTTGGGGTTTAGTCTACGTGACTTCCCTCCTGGTGCTCCAGTTTCTCCCCGCAGTTCAATGACATGAAGCTTTGGGGAACTGGTAACTGCTGTGAGTGTGTGGTGTGGTTACCTGCCGAAGCAAATACATTATAGTTTAAGGGCAAAATGACAATTTACAATTTGCCTCAAAGAGCATGTTCAGGTCGACAGTGGTCTCATCATTCATTTAAATGAGACAAATATGGCCAGCAATGCGCCGCTTTGGTCAATCATGTACACGCAATTGCACATGAACGTTGTATTTCTAGAATCACAGCGATGATATTTCCAGGGTGTGAGAGATTATTTACAAACTGTTGTCCAGTGTTGTGACAACTGAGAAGCCTCCAAATTCACTGTGCTGTTTTTCTAAACTGGATTTTCTGGATCGTATTTCATTATCTCAACAGTGCCTGAAGCAACGCGAGTATACCAACACAAACACAGCCTTCCTTACACTTTTAACACGGGTCTGTTTTCAGTCTGAACACGCGCATCAATGCTAGATTCAAATAAAACAAACAAAAAAAAACACATAGCTAGAGATAATAATAATAATAATAGTAATAGAATTACACTACTGAGAAACAGAAAGACAACACAAAACACATATGAGGAATACTGATGTGAGAAGACGTCCAGCAGTTTCCAGGTGCTGCCAAAACGCAGAACAAGTGTAAACTGTGAACCTGGAGGAGCTGCAGCCTCCACGTTTCAGAAGAAGTTAGAAGGTGATGAGATCAATCACTGACCACACCTTCAGGCTGCAATCACATCTTTCACTGCACTAAATTATTATTATTATTATTTACTGTTCTCAGTTACAGGAACAAGCAAACCAGTGCTTGTTAATAAAATCTAAATGGACGCACAGCAAGCTTCTTTATTGGATAACGTTTTGGTGATCAATCATCCTGTGAACTTATTGATTTTGGAAGTTTGGAGTCTGAGAACAGATCTGATTCCACATCTGTGATGTCAGGGAATCCCAATGGACTCAACAGTCGGTCTTCTTCCTCCTTCTTTCTCCTCTTCATTTTGTTTTTTATTTAGGGTTTTGTAAACACAAACAAACAGCTAGCAGTGAGACTATACTTTACTCTTCATGTCATATGCTAGATCTTGTTTTTAAAAGAAGTCTTTAGTCAGGTATTTCAACAGCAATTTATTATTATTATTATTATTATTATTAATAATAATAATATTATTAATAATAATAATAATAATAATAATAAACTTTGATTATAGAGTACTTTTCAAATGCTTTACAATAAAAATAAAAATGAAATAGTACATTAAAATAAGGGTGTATAGAAGGACAGTGAAATAAGACAATAAAAAGATCACAGATAAATATGAGAGAATTAATTAAAAGCCAAATTAAATAAATGGGTTTAAAAAAGTTCACAGAAAGTTGCGCTGTCTATTTCTTTGTGCGTAAAATTTTGTGTATTTAAAAGCCTGGCAGTAGAAGATCTAAGAGCTCATGGAGGATTATAAAAAGACAGATAGTCTACAATGTAAGCAGGTCACAAACCAGGAAGAGCTTTATAAACAAGTAAAAGAACCTTGAAATCTAATTGAAAAGATACTGGCAGCCAGTGGAGTGCGGCTAAAACTCTCTCTTGTTGTTTTAGTTAATAGTCTAGCGGCACTGTGCTGAATACTCAAGTCCTTCAATGGACTCCTTCAGCAGACCAGTAAAAACAGCATAAAGAAGAGAATAAAAGCCGCCGTGAACAAAAGGTTTTGAATCATCTTTCTGTGATAAACACGAAACAACCCTGGTCGAGTAAAAGCATAGTTTGAAGCAGAATGGGTTGTACCTCTTGACTCAAACATGAATATATGAATTTGCACGTTCTAAAAATATAAAATTGAACCACATATGAAATGCAGCTACTATAGTTAGATCTTGACCAAGGATCACATTCTCCAGGTGATACCTCTAAATGCATCACCAGCCCGTCTCACCCTGTGCGGACACTTGCTGTGCAATAATGAGGGTGATATGGAAACGCAAGTAGCCTGGTCTCCTGCACTTACTCATCTTTTAACTCTAAACCTCGTCCTGTCCTGCAGTACATACAACAAGTTACCGATGACGTCACAGGAAAAGCACAGGCCTCTTTCATCTGTTGGCTTGAGGCTGGAGGTTTTTCCACCCTGTGTTCGCCAGGCTGTTTCTGGAAGAGCACCGACACAAACAGCCAGGGGGCGTAGTTACAAGAGAAAGGATGGAGAAAGGGAGGGAGGGGTATATAGATGTACATGCATGTGTGTGGAAGAGAAGGATGAGGCAAACTGTGTCAGTGCAATTCCCCCATGGCACCACAAGATTAATTTTTTCACTTGCGATTTCCTGTTATGCGCCGACACGTCGATGCGTCTGTGTCCATTTCATGGGGAAGATGTATGAGTGGCATGATGAGAAGATCAACCCAGCCCACCCCCACCCCCACCCCCAACCCCAACCCCACTCCCGCCCCTCTCATCCTGTGTAAACCATCCATCCATACAGTGGCGGGCTGAAGATGGCAGGAGCCTGAGGAGGTGCAGTTGAGTGTCTCTCTCGTTCAAATTTTTAAAGGAATAAAAGTGGATAAGAAAAAAAATGCCCTTTCATTCATGCATTCATCTGTGCACGTGTGTGTGTTTGTGAAGAGCGTGTGTGGGAACAAAACAAACTAAACACGCCTTTGAGGGTACATTGTATGTGCATGAGGGTGGTGTCCTGCAGAAAGAGTCTATAGCACCATCTAGTGGTCAGAAATGTTCTGTCACATTTAAACCTCTGCATGTGTCAAGCTGCAGTGGTACAAGCTCTAAAAAATAAAAAATAAAAAAATACCAAAGCGTGAGAGACTTGTGGCCCGTTACATTTTTATGGCCCGGCTAGGATTGTCTTTAGGGAGCTACAAGCTACAAAAATGAAAACATGATTGGACTGAGTCGAGTACGGCTGGAATGACTTATGTCCATACACTAATGACAGTAATACAAGAGCGTTATTATGGTATGTGTGTTTGACCACCGTTCTAAGAATGAGAACATCTGTCTCAGCTGCTGTTTCTCGTTCTGTTTGACACAGTCGTATTATACGCACATAAGGAGACAGCAAGCAGTCATTGTGTCAAGTGTTTAATATAGTAGCAGGTGGTTTCTGTATGTTCTACATGTTGAGTGCTCAATTATTTCAGAAGAAGAATTCAACATTAAAAGTCTCAGTACAACAGAACTCATTTATATAATCTGTCTATCTACCTGTTCTTCTGGGGCTGACACACTCGAGGGCGAGATGAGAAGGCTGCTGTCAGAGCGGGGCGAGATGTGACAAATCAAAAAATTACATGAATTAATGGTACAGAATGAAATGGAGAGTTAACGACCTGCCTGTCCTCTCACATCTCTGCACATCTGGCAACACTCACAGAGGAATTTCAGACAAAATTCAATTCATTTAAACTTTATTTGCATAAACAGCAAATACATTCAGAACACAGGAGTCCAAAATGGAGGAAGCTATTAGCTGTGTGCATCTTCAAATTTACGGACTCCTGTACTGCAACCAGGTGTGAGACTGAAGTGAATGGTGTTAATACGTCCCTTCAGTGACCGGTCATAACCCACTTCCTGGTTGTCAGTGCACGACTGAGCTTGTAGCACCTGCTATTTTGTTGCTATGTGAAAATAAGTTTCAAGGTAGCAGTTTCCGTAGTGATCTGACACTTAAGCGAAGATAACCTCATGTATCGGCTAACAGATTAGCTGACACTTGACAAACAAGTGAGTTCTTCAGTAAAAGCTAACAGGTTAGCTGATACTTTGCATGCTATGGTCAGTAGATTCAGCTGAACTGGGCCAATTCAGCAGAGAAGCCGTACAAATGACGCTGCTTGTCTTATACAGTTAATCGATACACTGAGCTCATCTCCAGCTTCAAAGCACGCTGCTCTCTGAGGCGAGCTCAAATAAAAACATTCAAAGTATGTCAGAGGATTGGAAAGGCTTTTGTCTACAGGACTGTAAAAGTGCCTGGAACAAACTCCAGATATGGTCTCAGGGACAGCGTGGATTAGTTTAATCTGACCAGAGGTCCGCCTGTGGATCTGGTCTGAAGCTCAAAGTCATCCTTTGATTGGTTCCCACTGATTCCTCTTGCCATGTTCAAGTCCTGAGGAGAATTAAACCCATAGATGGCTCCATTTGGTGGGCTCCGGGTCTTAGACGAGGGGGGTTTGGAAGAAATTTTGCCCTTGTGCTATTAAGAATTATAGGGCTTAATACACACACTCCTGTCAACACACGCGCTTACATTCAGTTTGTGTGTGAAAAACCACAGATAGTCAATGAAACATGCAAACACGCACAGAATGCTAAAGCACTGCTAAAAATGATTCTACGTGTCCCTCGGGTTGTTTGCTTATCGGTGTCAGTGGAAAGTGTTGCACTGTAAGGGCAGCTGATTTAGTGCATGTGTGTGATCCTGTGTGTGTGTGTGTGTGTGTGTGTGTGTGTGTGTGTGTGTGTGTGTGTGTGTGTGCATATGCGTGCGTGTGCGTGTGTGTGTGTGAGAAAGAGCTGTTCTTCTCACGCTATGATGACTCATTGGTGACAACAGACACTGTTCTGATTTATTTTGGTATCACTTATCCTTGATTTGATTTGGTCTCTCTAGGAGATTATATATACACACACACACACACACACACACACACACACACACACACACATACACACACACACACACACACACACACACACTCTCATTTTCTCTCCTCTTGCTTAAAGGACACTTAATGTTAGACTCATTATTCCAGCATGAATAACCAACTATATTTTAGTCTGCAATAGTTTTGTTAAGAATAGATAACAGTTCAATTCAACAAAAACATTTTGCAATTACAATGAAATGTTGTAGTTCACTGTCAGATCTTGATTCAGCATTTAGCCCGTTTACAAAGTGGATCACCTTCTCTTTTAATGCCACACAAAAAGAAATGTATGTAATCCAAAATATAGAAGTTTTGGAGTTACATTCTGAATGTTTCACATTTGCAAAGGAGCTGGTGGGACAGTCTGGGACAGCTTTTCAAGCGCTCTGCACGGTTTGAAAAGCTGGCGGGTTTCTCCTGCACGAGGAACGACGGCTGAAATGGATTCTAGTGACCAACAAAAGAACAATCTCAGTCTACTTCTCCACTGGCCATTGAAAAGCTTAATATTCTCAGAACAATCATGTTCTCATGGATTACACAGCTTCCAGAGGAGCTCCAGGAAGGGAAGACTAATGGCATGATATGGATGGAGAAAAGAAAAAGTGTATTTAGCAGTATTATGGCGAAATGATGACTATACAAGAAATGGAGTTGAGAAGAGGGAGGGGCCGCATTTCGTTTTTTTCTTTCAACAACATCCTCAATGTTAACATAGCAGTATAATGTAATGATCATGTAGGTTGAGTTCAGGATACTACAGTACTCATGATCCACAGATTAAAACACTGACCTGCTGCATCTGCTTTCGCAACAGTGGAAGTTTTTATGGACACAATCTTGTACTTTTGACTTTTCTATTTGAGACCCAGATATTCTTTCCAACACAATTGTTAACAAGTGAACCAGGGGAGTTTCCTACCAATCTAAGCCGTGCTCCAACTGTGACTCATCAATGTCTGTGGGAAAAATAAATTGAACTTTTATTTGTAGAAGCAGGGGCGCCCAAAATAGCTCCTTCCACTTTTAATTAGGTAACGTCATGAGTAAGATGTGCGTACAGGTAGGGGGCAGAAAATGTTCCAGAATGACTGAGAGATTACGAGGAGATCAACATGAAAAGTTGTTTTTGTGCCCAAAACTGCATGAAATGCAAAACTAATCAGTGGAAAATGTTCATTATCCCAAGAAGGAAGCCTGATTTCAGTGATCTGGTCAGAGCTCGGGGTTTTATGGTGGTTGTGGATGGTTTTACATTGAAACTGCAGGAATAAACTCCAGTTTAAGGTCAGACAGCTCACTGTCACTGTGTGCTTAAGGCTGATTAATGAATATTGCCAAGTCTCTGTGACAGCTGAGGAGCAGACTGATGGCTTTGAATTGACACCGTGTCATGTTGTCATGTTTTTAATTTTCCAGTATATTACAAACAGGTGTAGCGTGTCTCTCTTCATGAATCTGTGTGGCTGATCAATAACACTGATTAAATCCTGTTTTGACACAGTTTGTCAGGAGAGACGCTCGGCCTGTTTACACTGCAGTCACAGTATGAGATTTTGCATTAATTTATCACAGTTGCCATATCACCAGTGTCTGTTATATTTAGAGGAAAGATTTTCATACATGCTGATGTTACAGATATAATAACCACCGGGAGCGCACACAGTGCAAATAGCATGACGTTAGATTTTTTATGCTGACATTGTAATTTTAAATTTAGTCTGTGGTTAACATTAGCTTTTTACTTCTGACAATTGTTTCTAGGCTGCAATACTCATAAAAGTGGGGTTCATTTGTGGAGATTATCGTGCTGAAGAAAACATGTGAGTATCATGAACTTTTGTTTGTCACAGAGATTAAGGGGGATGATAACTTCCAGGTTAGCCTCTAAAAATTCCTCATCCCTGTGGCACTGTATTACCACTGCTGCCTGCTGCTGTTTCTCATTGGAGTATGTATCATGTCAGTTGTCTATCAAAAGATGCGTGTGGTTAAAAAAAAAAAAGCTATGCAAGGACACGTGTCGCTTACAAATTCACCTCCAAACACTCATTTCAAGTTTCCAGCAAGCTGTTTCAGTTCCTAACAAGATAAGCTAATATGACCTAGCTGAATGTGTTTTCTACCCCAGCGCTGCACGTGCATCGTCCCTTGCTTGTAAAGAAGAAACCCATCTATACTGGTGGTCAACTCATGGTGGCTAATATTTTCCTCAATGTTATGCGCAAATGAAAGACAAACAGACAGATGCAGCTCTGAAATGGCATTTCATTAGAATATACAAAAAAAAAAAATCAATAATCTACCGAATGCAGCGGTTGACTGACGGTTGTGCCCGGCAACTAAATCGATTTTAACCCCCAAACGTGCACATCCAGTGATGTTTGTTAACGAGAAACATGTCTATACCTCCAGCAGTTCAGCCCACAAAGTGGAAACATCATATGTTCAGCTGTGAGCTTTAGAGGTGCTGGTTTAAACAAACTGTCTCCTGGCTCTAAGCTTCATATTTACCAAACAGACATGAGGCGCCGTTCAACTGACAACTGTTGGCAAGAAAGCCAAGAGCTACTGCTCCTTTAACATTGCCATTTTTGATACTCAAAACATGGATTTTTCATACAGCATAACTTTTATGAGGATGTAAATTATGGCTAATGATGATTACAGCGGTACAACAGAGTTGAAAACAGAAGAAATGTACACGTAAAATGGGTTTGTAATGCAGTCCAATGTGTTTGTGCTATGTGTGGGCATCTGTGTGTGTGTGTGTGTGTGTGTGTGTGTGTGTGTGTGTGTGTATATGTGACAGATCAGTCCATAAGGAGGATGTAATTGGCAGTGTGTGAGTGGAGATTTGCAGGTGTCAGACTGATGCGACACACCTCTGCTGCAGGCCTGTTAGTACCTCGCTGATAAGATTAGACTCCGTCTCTGTCACTATCACAGCCACACAAACTGAAAGGTGTCAGCTCCTTTCATCCTGACAGATTAATGCGTTGCCATATTTGAAGCGTTATTATCACTCACACACCTCATGCGCACCAGGCTCAGACACATTCCTGCTCGGCTACGCCTGTGAGGAAATTACATTGATCAGTTTCTTTTACCTGGTTCTGTCTAAAGGGCAGCTTCATCAGGAGTGTTGTAATTTAACACTTATATGACACTGATTTGCTGATTGACTGATCAACAAGGGCTAAACTCACCTCCGAATTCACTGATTCTCACTGCTAGTTATCTGGATTAAATAATAATCACCATTCATTACAACAAGAAGATTTTATTTTAATATATTTTCTTTTCAGTTCATCAGTTTCTTTCATCGTTCTGTGTCAGGGAAAAATGGACTGTGCAGTTTAAATGTCTTTTAAATGATGCCAGTGTTGCATTGTGGGCACTGACCAGAGCTCTTTATAAAGGATATTAAGTCCGGTAATTATTCTACATTTTTGTTATTGTCACCAAATGTTATAAAAATAAAAAAAAGACCAAAACCAACAGTGCATTTTGTCTGTCTCATTTCCTCTCCAGCCCGTCTGTGGCAGTCAGCACCAATTCATTCTTCTTCAAGATGTAATTAATTAAAATCAGGTCACAAATGCAGAGTTTAAATCTTTTTAAAGGCTCAGCTGGATATGTAGTTTTTAAGCAGACTTCAGTCAAACTGGAGTAATGTGTGTTCATGTAATGAGGCGACATGTTTAATTCATCTCTGTTATATGTGATTTTTCTCTTTTCATGGAGATGAGACTTTTATCTCTCTTTACCCCTTTTGACTTGTTTATAAAAACAGATTTAGTGGCCTTTGTTTGATAAGACTGTAAGATTCATGATATATCAGTATCTTGAGAGTTTTGAGCTTACATAGATTTATTGGCATTGTTACATCTTTGTAACCTTTTTAATGCTATTTGCTGACTGGTGATTCATATGTTCTGTGTAAGGTCAAGGTGATCATCAGTCAAACCGATCGCTGTAGTATCAGTACTCTGATTGGCTGACTGGATAATTGAGGCAGCTCCCCGAGGGGTGACAAATAAATGGAGAAATCTGAAGAATGAGTGGCGACAGAGGATGATAGTGCCCCCGTCCACAGAGCACGAGAGGTCGCTGAATGGTTTGATGAATATGAAAATGATGTGAATCATGTGCAGTGGCCTTCACATTCACAAGGACTTCACCTAGCTGAACAGCTGTGGGAGATTTTGGACCGACGTGTCGGACAGCGCTCTCTACCACCATCATCAAATCACCAGACGAGGGAATATCTTTTAGAAGAATTGTGTTCATCCCTCCAGTAAAGTCCAGAGAAGCGTTGAAGCTGTTCTGACCCACCACCTCTCTAAGACACTTCAATTTGTCACCGTCTGTAAATACAGAAGTGTCGTGATGCTGCCGACACACCCGAAGAAGGTCGGACCCACTGAAACGTTGTAATCAATAAAATATTTCAGCAGTAAGTGGGACAGTTTGCAGGAGTTCTTCTCAGGTGAATTTGTAAATATTATTTACATTATTCCAGCCTAAGCAGCAATTTTACCACCATATCTGACTCTTGTAATATATGTGTATATATATATATATATATATACATACTACATGATTTATTACTGACTGTGACACTGAACACATTTGAATTATTCAGCGATGTAACAAATATTTGAGGCTTCTTGGCAAAATACAGACGTCAAGGAGATGTGACTTGAGGCTCCAGCTGCTACGAGTAATCATGGTTTTGTTTGCAGACGCATAGTTTTGTCTCATTTGTTGTCTCTGTTTTTACATACTGAGTTATGTGATCAGGCGGGGGAGTTTTTTTATAGTATAACATTCTTATAGCATGACATACTAAATTAATCCGTGTTCCCATGCAGCCACGTTTACAACACACACACACACACACACACACACACACGCTCACAGGGAGTTTCACCAGTTACCGTAAGTTTCACGTGTTGTAAAACTGAACGTCTCTTTCAGCAAGTAAAATTCAGTTCTCACACACAGACAGTTTTAACCAGATACATATGTTTAAGATTGAGTAGCAGCTGTAGATTTATCACTCTGTGGAGACAAACAAAACCTGATCTGCTGCTTCATTTTCCCGTTTTACCCTCCTTCATCTTCCTCCTGTCTGCTCCCTCAATTCAGTATTCAGTCATAAGGCATATTCAATTACACTGAAGGTGTAACAAAGCACAGCAGAGACATCTCACCTTCAACAGTTATCACCACGGAGTCTAGACTGGCGCTTTTACCTGTTTCAAGGTCATGTCAGTTCAACAGATTCACTTTCCAGCGCCAGATGACATCACGACTGGGCTGAGGCTCCACACACAGACCAGAGGCTCCCCTGCATTTGTCATGGCTTAGGGTCGGTTGGTTAGATTTCACAGAGCCTCAAAAGATGGGGAGGTTAAAGTTGCTAAATGTGTGTGGAAATCAGTGTGTGTGTGTGTTGCAGTAGGTCAGGGCAGATGGTATGAATTTCAGGGACCAGGGGAACAGAGGTCAAGGGTGAATCACCAGGGGAAGGGGGGGGGGGCAAATCAGTCGGTAGAATTTCAGGCGTCGGAGAGGAAAACACTGAGAGCAGCAGCTGGCTGAGGTAAAAGCAACAGAGTCGAAGGTTTTAGTTAAAGGTAACAAAAACAAGTTTAACCTCTTAACCTGGTGAATTCCTGTAAACTGATGATGACGTGCAGCCAAACGTCGCACAAAGCCTGAGAAATTTGTTTTCAATTCTGGTGGAGATCTGCAGCGATACCAAGTATGTCAGGCTAAGACCGAAAGGCGCGTAAAATGACGCACAAAACTAAGAGAATTTTTCTTTTCAAATCAAACAAGCAGCTATAAAACCAAGGTCTGTGGCTCTTTAAACATTTTCTAAAGCAGATGAAGTCGCCTTTCTTTCTTTGAGAAATAAAGATGCAAGTTTTAATCAAGGAAATCAACGGAAATTTTTGGCTCCATTTATCTACTCACATGGCCGGGTGGCTGATGTGGTGATATATACTGTGAGATCTATCTGTCTATCTGCGGCTTGCTGTCTGAGTCCTGGGAAAGTGTGTGTGTTTGCTGCCAGCAGACACATGAATCTCTCGCCTTCATATTCCTCTGTTTTCTTTTCATTCATTTGTTATTTTCCCTTCACCCTTTCCTCCCTCGTGTGTGTGTATGTACATGTGTGTGGTGATATTAATCCACACTGATTACATGTCTCTTGGCTTCAACCCAAATGAAACAGCTCTTCTCTTCATTATTTGTTTTCTGCAGCCCTTGCTGTAAGACACACACACACACACACACACACACACACACACACACACACACACACACACACACACACACACACAGTAGGCTTTATCATCCTGTCGATGCCTTTGATGTGAGTGATAATGCAGAGCTGGTGTGCGGTGGGAGTGCTGTGCATCATGTGGTGCGATCGTGGGAGAGGTGATGGCAGGAAGCAAAAAGGTGATAGGAGAAAAAGCAAACGCCGCACTGCCTCCATATTTGATTCTCTCTGGTGTCATGCTCTGCATCACAAGGCCATGAGTCTAACTAACTCTTACCGCACCACTGAATGAATCAGACTTGTCCTCATAACAGCCCTGTTGCCCTTTACAACTCCTCTACTACATTTCTCATTCGGCAGTTCCATTAAAGTCTCCCACAAGCTTGTTCTATTAGATCTCACACACACACACACACACACTACAATTTTTAACAATGTCATACACACATCCAGCCCTCTTGTACCTTCAGACAAACTGTATGAATGTGTTTGATAGGAGACCAAAGCCAAGTTCTGGGTTTAGAGTTGTCGTCATCTTGGACTAAAGCTGCTAAAATCATTACTGTTATGCTAATAGTGGATCAAAAGGCTGTGTGTACTGTGAAAGGGGTCACTCGTTGTCGTGAACCCACAGAGACTCTCAACGCCTCAGCTCTATGGAGCATTTCAGACTATTTTTTGTTTTTAATTTTATGACCTAGTTGGCGGCGACCAAAACAGAGCTAAAAAGGATGTATGTATGTATGGATGGATGGATGGATGGATGGATGGATGGATGGAAGGATGGATGGTGGATGGATGCTTTATTTATCCCCTCGGGGAAATTAATGTGTCCATTAGCTCATTGTTGATAATAATAACAGTTAATAATAATTAAACAATAATAATTAGATTAGTCCACATCCTTTGGCTGAGGTGTTGTATAGCCTGATGGCAGTGGGAACAAAGGATCTCCTGAACCTCTCTGTCCTGCAGCGCAGTGAGGTGAGACGTTTGCTGCACCTGTTGCTGATTGGTATTGTCAAAGATGGCCTCCAACATGTTTATCATACCAGCTTTATAAGGTGACAATATGTCAGTGTTGTGTTCACAGCTTTTTTTCTGCTGCCCCCAAGTGACCAAAAAGCTCAATGACTGTAGGTTTAAATCTGGAGTAAGAGCTTCTCCGGGCTCCTGAAACCAGGATATGATGTTTATATGCAAAGAACACAACCTACACATGTGAATGTGAATGCACTCTGTTTCTGGGAAGAGATCATGCTTTTAAATTCTGCCAGAAACAGAATTACATTCACCTTCAATGTATTCTGTTATGTAAATCTCAGATTAATACTTAATAACTTGGACAAACAAAACCAAGGATTGGGAGTTTTTACCATAAGACTTTAAACAGTGACTCCCTGCCTCTTTCCTCCTCTGTCTCCATCTGTCACTACATGTAATATTCTGTCTTTAATAATTAATCAAAGCTCAACAGACTTTTTAACACATCAACACGCCTGTGAAAGTCACATCTGTCAATCTCCAACTTCATCTGCTTGTCTCTGCTTCACTTTGCCTCTGAGACACAGACACACACACACACACACAGGCAGACAAACTGTGTAACACACCATGTAACATGCACACAATGTACACAGCAGACTTATTCGGTTGACTGCTGTGAAATCTTGTGATCAGGGATTCTGCGCTTCAATTCCCTGCAGATCATACACTGACTCCAAGTGCTCCTCGAGGCGCCTTTGACCCATACACACACTCACACACAGAGAAACACACACCCACATTGAGTGGTATGTGCAGTTGCGATATCATTTAATGAACTCACATGGTCCAAGTTAATCAGCTTTACGTAAGAAGCTGCCAGGTCATCCATGAAGATTTATTTCTGTTTTCGATTAATCATATGATTATGACTTGCTGCTTTTTAAGTCTGGAAATGTCTGGTGCTTTGAGCATTTTGTTATCATCATCATTATCATTATCATCATCATTATCAGCAGCAGTAGCAGCAGCAGTAGTAGTGTTGTCACAATATTATCTATCATATGACACCGTGTCACGCCCAAGTCTTAGTGACACAGGTGCTGGTGAGCTGAAACACTTGCTAGTCTCCTTAGTAGGACTATAACTAACAGTAACAGTAAATAAGATAAGTGTAAAGACCACACACACACACACACACACACACTAACACACACACACACACACACACACACACACACAGCACTAGTTTTTTCAATTAACATATTGACTGTGCAGTAGCAGTCCTTTTAACCAAAATGGAGGGAAGTATTTTAATGAGAAACACATGACTGTACAAAATCCTGGTTAAGATGATAAGACCTCTTGTTGTAGCCGCATGCACACACACACACTAACACACACACACACACACACACACACACACACACACACACACCCACATGCATACTGGAAAATGTCAAACATCCCATATAGTGAAGGAAATTTCTCTTGTCTGCAGGTTTATTTATTCAGGAGAAGAAACAGAAGGTCTCTGATTGAAAACACTCACGTATTTCATTCTTAATGTGGTTGTAATTGCATTCAAGTTTGAAAAGAGGCGTATGATGAGAAACACAAGCAGTGAACAGGGAGCTTTTGGCATGACCACACACACACACACACACACACAAGATTGTCTGCATCCCCTCTCTGTTCAATGCTTCACAGTGGAAAGTACCTACATCACGGCAGTAAATCAAGATGGTGTAGCACAGACACACAATGAGATAATGAATGTTCTGAACAAAAGTGAGTGGATGGAGAGAATCAAGAAAAGAGAGCGGGATGGATAAAAATAGAGAAAAGAGAGAACAAACAAAAGTGATGTGAGCTGAGCCAGCGAAAGCCCTGTGTGCTCCATCCACATTGTTTTATATAAAAGATCTGTCTGTTTCTCATTGCCTGTCCTTGAGTCTAAAACACATTTTTTTCTCTTAAATGTTAATTTTATTCTCTCTCTATCTCTCTGTCTCGCTCTCTGTCTCACACTCACACATTCACACATTCACACACACACACACACACACACACACACACACACACACACACACACACACAGGCTCACTGCAGCAGGAAGGTATTTTAAGTTGGGGTTGCAGCAGGAGCATTTTACCCCAACCCATACAAATACAACACAGGCCTACAACAATACTATTACACACACACACACACACACACACACACACACACACACACCAAAAAAGTAGCAGCAACAACAACAACAGCAGCCAGGTCTATAAAAAAAAAGGACTCAGTGATGCTATTGCACAATAATAGCTCACAATAATGCCATAACATTGCAATACGCATGTCCAAAAGCCCATAGCGCGCGGCACACAAGAAAATATCCAAAATACGCACATTGTTTTCAACAAAGATATATCAGTGTGACGTTTAAAGTAAATGACGACTGAATATTAAACTGCTCGGCGGCAGCTCATAATAAACCAAATAGTTTACCTTAAGCTGCAGGCCAGGTGCTCCAGTGGTTATAATAATCCAGATGTGGCCTCGCGCTCAGGTGTTGTGGAAGTTAAGTCTCTCATACGGGCATGGATGTCCAATGAGTTCAAAATGTCAGTCTGGACATGCATCAGGGAGAAGTGAGTTGTTTTCCTCGGGGTCATGGTGTTGCTGTAGCCGTGTTTTCACGCCATGCACGTCGGAGAAGGTCCGTTCGGGTGAGGCCACACAGATGAGCAGGCACAGACAAGACTGAGCTTTTCAGCGTCTGTAAACAGAGCTCTTGGTCGTGGATGGATATTAGACAGACATGTTGCTTCATCTTGAACTGTGACACGAGACTCTCTGGTGGCGTCGCCAGGCATTTTGAGCTGGCGGTCAGGACGGCCTGGGTCCAGCTCCTCGGGGAGGTGAAGGGGCACCGAATCAACCGGTTTCCCTCTGCTGCTTTTTCACGCAAGCAAAACACACAAACCGACCACAATCCGCCACGTAATGAAGCCACTTCCATTTAGCAAATTAAGTTGGTGTAAATACACAGTTTAAAGTTTCTTTCCCAAAACGTCTGGCCGGAAAGTTGAACTTGTGTGGCTGGATAGGCTCCTCAAATGCCGCCATGTCAGTCCTAGCTTGACACCTGTTAGCAGCATGCTCCTTAGCGGTGCTAACGCTAACTCTCGGGCAGTCTCCGTGGAAAAATTACAACCAAACGAAAACGATGCTGGTGGAGCTGCTCTCCTGGGAAGCCTGGACTTCACCTGTGCTCTCTGGTGGTTTGCCCAAAAAATTGCAATACGCTTTTCCTTCATTTTGATTTTATCCTCCGATTAGCTATCCATGCTACAGCAGTAGGTTGTAAACTTAGGAACCCAACCATAGAGTTGACATGCCCCGCCCTACACTGTCTCTGATTGGCTAATGATCGTTGCCTTCACTGGTTTCATTGGTCAGGTTTAGGCAGAAGGAGTGAGGCCGGTTAGGGTCAAGGTAAAAGGTCACACTGAGCCCTGCTAGCCGCTCTTTGTGGCTGTAATTCAACGAATGGTGCTTTGAGCTAAATGCTAACATTAACATGCTAACATGCTGATATTTAGCAGGTATAATGTTTTTTATGTTCACCATCTGTTTAGCATGTTTACATTCGCTAATCAGCACTACAGTAAATTCATAGCTAAAGCTGAGGCTGGTGGAAATGACATTGGTCTTGTAGGTATTTGGTCATAAACCAAATTATTGAACAATTTACATTTTTGAACTGATGGTGGTTCTTTGAGGAAAACTCAGGGGAACACCAAAGTTATTACAAAATTATTTATTTATTTTCCTCAATTTCGCTAAACCAAAATAAACACAAAAAAAGATACAATACAGTTGGATAATTGCAGACTCCCAATGTTGAGAGTAACATGAAGTCCATTCATATATTTTATCCTAATAACAGAATAAGCCTGTCATATTGCAGTGGATGCTTTATATGATAAATAAGTAGGTTTGTGAGTGTACCACAAAAATTCAAGGATCAAGGCAAGAATAAATATAACTAAATTATAACTAAAACAGTATCCACCAGTAAAACAATATACGTTTTGAAAAAAGGAAGAGGAAAATACAGGGTAATGGCATTCAAAGTTTACAGTAGAAAAGATCAGCATGTCTACTTATGAATGACATTATCAATCAAAATGCTGGAAAGAATTGATCCACATACTCAATGAACAGAAACCAGTGATCCATTTAAAGTGAGTCTGAGTTTTTAGACATATAATCCATCCAGTAGTTGTTGAGGCATTTTATGCAAAGTCACAAATTTCAAACATTCAAACAATTTTCAAACCACAAAAGTGGTGAAAGGACAAAGTGACATTGCCAACCATGGAGCCAGCATGGTAGCATGGCTAAAAGCCAACAGAAACACAGTGCACCTAAAGCTTTTGTGTCTCTAGAGGTCTGAAGCCTCTGGCAGTTTTCCACTTTACCTCATTGGTGCATACTGATGGACTGAGAGCAGAGAGTAGGATTATGCTGCAGGAGTAGTTTGAGAAGTTGAAATGGGTTCTTTGGCAAGTTTTTTTTTCCCCCTGATGTTATTCTGGCTCTTGATTAGACTCTATATTAGCTGCTGTGAATCCAAGGTGACTACAGCTGCTGTGCACTAGCAAAGAGGCTACAAAGCCACCTTTCAAATACTCAAAAGACAGATTATCATTGAATCATTTCTTTAAACACACACACAGGGACAAATGCACAAGCAGATTAATTGTTTCCTGATCCTCGTGTCTTTTTTTCTGAGAAGAGAAAAGCTTTAATCAATATCACATTGTGAATCAGAATCCCCTGAAACCGTGACTGACGCCACGATAGCCACAAAGCTTCTCTCCTCTCTCTCCCCCCTAGCCCTGATCATTCGCCCCCTCCCTCCCTCCTTCCCTCGCTCCTTCCCTCCTCTCCTCCTCTAGATGTGGTCTGAGAGCGATCCCTCGCTCCAGCAAGAAAAAAGGAGGAAAACATCCTTGTTGTTTGTTCTCCTTCCCACTCACAGTCACAAAGCTCTACACTTTCTCTTTTTTTTCACTGGAGTAACCACATTTAAGCAGGAGTTGATCTTCTATTAATCTAAACGTGGAGATGAAAGTGAATTTAAAAGCTCATGAATGTTTTCTTTTTTTAATGTGAGTGCGGGAGTTAGAGGAGTGAGAGGAAACGGGGGAAAAGTCCCAACTTGAGGCTTGGAAAACTGTGACCTTGCACTCTGAATCCTGCAACATATTGACAAGATGAAACAAGGGAGGAGAAAGCAAGGAGAGAGGGAAAACAAGGAGAGGAGGGCAGAGAGGAGGGAGATTTTAGGGGCAGAAATCAAAGACAAGGGGATTATGCTAAGGGGTGGGGGGGGTGGGCAGAGGGGGTTTCTACAGATGAAAGAGAAAGAGAGGGAGGAACTGTATGAGGCTAGACTGTCCTTCTAAGTTTCAATTGTACATATCAAACCCACACTGAGCCACAGAGAACCACCACTTTGCTGTAAACACACAGACAAAAGGGAAAAGAGAGCAGTGCACACAAATATACGCAGCTCCTGAGAAGAATATAAATAGAGATTCTTTAGTCCACATCCATTCACACAACCGCAACGTTATCCAGATACACACTGGCGCATACAAACACAGCTTCATGCTCACGCTGTGGCTGCACTGATATGGTTTGAGAGGAAATGAAAGCCATCATAAATGGGGTGTAACTTTGTGGGTGCATTTGCAGGTTCAGCGTTTGTGGCTCTACATGATCTCCACCAGGATGAAAGTGAAGGCAGTGAGCCGCTCTTACTCTTGAAGGCAGGGGATGAGGAGGTTTTTATGACAAAGACAGGCAGAAGAAGAAATAATGAGAGGTATGGCTTTGCTGTTTGCCTTTGATTCTCTCAATATGTGTCTGTTTGTTTAAGTTATCAGCAGTGTTTCCTCTTTATGTCATGCGGCGCAGGAAATCTGCCTCCCCTGTGATAAGAAATGCTGAAACAAAACCCCTTTTCAGCCAAAAATCACATCCTATTCTTACCACTGTTTGTACTTGTTCAAATAGGAGAAGAGTAAGAGGCGTGGCATCAAGAGCAAGATACACATTTATTAAGTGAAATAGCATTGAAGGGGCTATATGTCAGTTTGGTTTCTTTCACACAGGTGGTGGTGACTGTCGCTGGACAAGAGCTTCAGCCATCATTGCTTTTACAGGACGAGAAGTTATAATACCCCCTCTGACCTGCGCTAAGGCTTCAGGGCAGATTGGAAGCTACAGTGAGTCGCTATCGGAAAGTGACGAGACGGGCCGGGGCAAGCCCCAAGCTAACCAGCTAGCACATCCCTAATGGACGGATTGGCACAAAATTTTGTACGGATATTGATGGTTCCCAGATGATGTATCCCAGTGACTTTGGCGATCCTTTGACTACCACTCTTAGCGCCACCATGAGGTTGACGCTGAGGTTGACACAATTCATACAGACATTCATGTTTCTGAGCATTTACTTGGCGTCGGACTCATTGCTTTTCACAGACTTGAACTCTGATAATTGCATTTGGAAAACGAAAGAAGTTGCGCTGCACTCAAAAATATAAAACAGACAAACTGAAAGCAACACATCTGCCCACCCAAGTTTTTGAAAAGGTCAGAAGGAAAAACACTTCTAACCGAAATCCATACATTCAACTGTATTATAGCCAAATGTTTCCGAGAATCGTATCTGAAACCATCAACTGATGATTCAGTTGTGAGATAAAATGGGTGGTGTGACATTCAGGGTTTAAGAAAACAAACACATATTTTCCCCTACATCTTGCAAAATATAAGGTCACTTAAACATCATCATTAAACATTGTAAAACGGTTTCCTTGCAGCAAAAAAAGGGTCAAAGTTCATCAAATGTTTAGTCACATTGGCAGGTGTTAAGTTTCAGTATTGAGAAGCTTTAGAGAAGATTTAGTGTCTTGTGACATAAAATGGAAAGTACACATTGGAAAGTTTTTCATGGTGGCATTAAAACACAGGATGTGATTTAGTAATTGTATGTTATGATGCTTGTAAAGGTATGTTGCAGTGTATTAGCAATACATAGCCTACATGGGCAAAACTGATTTTTCCAGAGCTTTCAACTACACTCACTGAGCACTTCATTAGCAACATCATACTAATACCGGGTAGCTCCTCTCTTTGCTCCCGAAACAGCCTCCATTGTTCGCGGCATGGATTCCACAAGATGTTGTAAACTTCCCTTTGAGATTCTGGTCCATGTTGACATGATTGCATCATTTCTGCTGATTTGTCAGCTGCGCATTCAAGCTGCCAATATCCTGTTCTACCACATCCCAGAGCTGTTCTATTGGATTGAGATCTGGTGACTGGGGAGGCCTGGTTTGAGATGACTTTTGCTTTGTGACATGGAGCATTATCAATTTGGACAAAGTCATCAGAGGATGGATAGGATGAATTGTGGCCACATGGTCAGCAACAATATTCCGATAGACTGTGGCACTCAAACCGTGACTGATTGGTATTAAGGGGCCCAAAGTGTGCCAAGATAGCATTCCCCACACCATTACACCGACACCACCACCAGCCTGGACTGTTGACCTCATGGATTCATGCTGTTGACGCCAAATTCTGAGCTTACCATCTGCGAGATTTATCGGACCAGGCTGCATTTTTCCGGTCTTCAACATCCAGTTTTGTTGAGCCTGTGTCCACTGCAGCCTCACATTCCTGACAGGAGTGGGACCTGACGAGGTCTTCTGATCCACCTGGTGGATGGGCTACAATCATGTAAAGTCAATGAGATCACATTTTTTCCCCCCCATTCTGATGTTTGATGTGAACATTAAATGAAGCTCTTGACCTTTATCTGCAGGATTTTTATACAATGCATTGCTGCTAAGTGATCATTGTATGAATAAGAAGGTGAACAGGTGTTCCTAATAAAGTGCTCAGTGAGTTAATATAACAGTGAAACTAAGTGTTCATGCACAGTATAGCTGTTGACATCCCAGCTCAGTTGCTGTTATGATTTCATCCGGAGCACGTAAAGTCCAACTCAAGGACCACTTACTAGCTTTTTCAGAGCTTGCATGTGGACAATTCCCTCACCATGACAACTGAGCAAACAAAATCCACAGATGAAAATTGTGAGATAGCTTTGAAAGCCATGGAAAAAGCCAGTAAGGGAAACTTGAGTTGGATTTTCTTTGTGAAATTAAACATTTTTCAGTCGTTTTTCAAGATGTCACAGTCTCAACTCAATGCTGTGCTGTTCTATAACCTCATTATCATGCTTGATGGCACTTTTTCTCTCTAAATGTCCTAAATAGACTCATAGTCTTGTTGAGGCATTTGTATATTTTCTAAAATGTAATATTATACTGACTTTGCTTGAGGGATCAGCACAGATATGCAGCACAGACACACCACACATTATTAGAGGAGACATTCCTCAGATGGTTGGTGGATCTGGCAACCTGGCCGTTTGGCACATCAGTCTCCTGTTTGTGTATGTGTGTGTGCGCGCGTGTGTGTGCAGTTGGCAGCTCTACACACACTCCGATGTCACGGTCTTTTTCAACATCTGTCTACTTGGAGAATGACCCACCAGGCGTTCGCACAGAGGAACTCGAGGCATGTTGCTTTCCAGCAAAGAGAACTGCTGCTTTCATCCTCAGTAACTCAAAATGTCTGTAATGGTCTGATTTAAATTACACATTACAATACCTATATTTTAATTCTAGTAGCGTTAGGAAGGTTGCTGTGAGGTAAAGGCTAATATTATGCACATACCCCCGTTAAGAACCCGAGATTTGCTGTTAGATTTTGTCCAATTCAGTGTAGCTTTTAAAATATTTCTAAACACACACACGCACACACACACACACACACAGATGATGAATTAAAGGAAAAGACTGAATAAATTAGTCACAAACATTACTAATATAGATGTTTCCATACAGGGCTCAAGGGACCACTGGATGATTTATGAGGGAATATCTTTTGGAAGAATGCAGGTCATGCGTCATCCGTCCATGATATTCAACAGAGCTTTATTGTCATCGTCTATGGCAACAAAATTGCAGGTGCATCATTTAGAGATCACTTTAGAGAGATCACCTGATGCACTGCATGTTAATACAGGACCACAGCACCTAAAGTAGCAGGATGATCCACCACCGCAACTAGTTTCTTTAAGTTGAAAGAGAAAGTGAAGCCCCCCCCCAAAAAAAAAAAGTCAGTGTCTCAAACTGCCATGTGGAGATCCACATGGCCGCCTCTTTGCTGATTAACCCCGCCCACACTAAGCGCTAAAACCGGCTATTGGATCAACGCCGGCCCGTCCCGCCCACCGGTGGAGTTTATAACTTCAGTGTAAAATAAGGCAGCGAGTCAAAGAGTGGGAGGTCACCCACGAGAAGTGGCTGTAACACAGTTATGACTTGTGTCTGCAGAGGGGAAATGTTGTGAACTGGAGGGAACAGTTTTCTTGTCAATGAACGAAGCTGTAAAACCGTCCTCACAGTCACAATGTGGAAACCCACCGGGGAATCAAAAAGCACCTTCACCTCAGCGGCGGGACCCCGCGCCGCTGCCGCCGCGGTCACCTGTCTGCTCGTGACCGGGATGCTCGTCGTCACTGTCGGACACCCGGGCAGCGGAGACCCGGAGGAGCTTCCAGCCGCAGCGGCGAGCGGAAAAGTTTTCTCGGCGTACTTCAGGAGACTGACCCGGGAGAGGAGAGCGATAAGCGGCCCCCTGCGGAGCAGCGCTCCCCCGGGACCTGTGGAGCATCTCACCCCCTCTGACGTGTTCATAGCGGTGAAGACAACGGGGAGGTATCACCGGCAGAGACTGGAGCTGCTGCTGGACACCTGGATCTCCAGAAACATGCAACAGGTGAGCCAAGGCGTGTTGTGGGATACTTGGTGACTGTCACTGGAAGAATAAGCAAAATTTCTTACAAGACAACGTGAGAGATTAAACAGGCCTAAAGTTGTTAATTGAGTCTGAACTTAATGATAAATAAACAAAAAGATGATTTGAACATGACTTTTGCAGCTGTTAGAAACCTGAAGAGACATACACTACGGCACGCTTCATTCTGGGGTCTAAACCATTCAGACAGTGAACAATCATGAGCCTTTATAATATGTTATTTTGTGCAACTCCTGATGACACAATGGGATAAAAAAAACAGGCTACCAGATGGTTCACTGAGATCGAGTGTTAATGTGATTTATCAGGTGGTGAAGGGTCACATGAAGGAAAGCTTGTCTGCTACTCAGTATTTCACGCCAGACCTGTGCTGATCATTTAGGATCAGAGCTCAAAGTCACATTATCCAGCCTCATGCAAAGTATTATCCTGTGTTAAGAGTTCCTATGTAAGGGAGGTGGCATCCTAAATGTTTCCTTCATCTCCTACTGCAATTGCAAGTAAGTTGTAAACCCCCTGTAATGTGACTGGGTCCAGTGGCTCTTTGATCCAGCCAGCCAGTGCATTGTAAAACAGAGATAGAGGCCTTTGTAATGTATGAGATGGGAGATCTGAGGGTTAACAGGCCGACCACGCTGCTGCTAACATGTTGACATAACACAAGCAGGGGACATGAAGAGGAAAGACTATACTGTAGGGCTGTAGATGGATGAATGAACCCTGGATTTCATCAAGTTGACTCAGTGAGATGCATGCAGATTTACTCCAAGACAAAAACAATTTTTCAGTTGTAGTTCAGACTGGCATCGCCGTGCAGAGACGTGCCGTGCTCTGCATCATAAAACAGCTTCAAACATCATATGAACTGACATGCCAGGGCTTTGAACTCATAGAAGTTGAATTTCAAAGTGATTTGTGGTCTGTTTCAGAGGTGAAAGTGACAAATTTGTTTGAAATTGAATTGAATTTCCACTTCCTTAAACTTTCTGCTTCTTCTCCACTACATGAAATCTTTTATCCCCCCCACCAGATTTATTTGACGATGGTAGCTACTTTGCAGATGATCATTTTTGCTCATATTTCAGTTTTAGAGCCTGAGGTGATGTCTTCAAATATCCTTTTTCATCCAGCCAACAGCCCAAACCCCAAAGATACTCAGTGTGCCATCAGAGAAGAGTGAGAAAACAGAAAATGTTCATGTTTCTGAAGCTGGAAACAGTGAATTTTTTGCTTGAAAAATTCCCTACTAGATTATCTAAATTGTTGCTGGTTCATTTTCAATTAACTGAGTAATCATTGCAACTCTAAACCTGAATTCTTCTTCCACCGCTGATCATGTTGGAAACCATCGTTTCCAGGTGGAGTCCTGAGATTTAACATGACTACTGGAGATGAAAAGGGAGATGTTGGTGCAGGGAGAGTTTCGGTCGTACAGCCTCACAGATAAATATTTGAGATCAAAGCAGATGGAGAGACAGCTTTTTGGTCTGAATCACAGTGGTGGGTGAGTCAAAGATGAATTTGTTGCTATAAAACACATGGGACTGTGGTAAACTGCACCCAGCGTCTTCAAAGCTCCTAATCGAATGCAGACGTGACTGTGGATCGCTCGGCGGTCGTTCTGATTTCCATTTAAACCTCAGTGTTTGAGGAAGGACTCATTCAAGTCTCATCTCATGCTGCACCCAGACTGTTGCCATGTAAATACAGCTTAAATGTAGGGGAAATCAGCTGGTGTGTGTGTGTGTGTGTGTGTGTGTGTGTGTGACGCATTCCTGCATCTGCTCTCACGGTCAGGTGTGTGTAATTCTACCTGTTTCCCAGACACACCTCTATACTGTAAGACTGCTGAGTAATGGAAATACAGCAACACACACACATTCTCACAGTGTTACCTTCACACACACACAGATGCCCTGGGAACTCACCAGATTTCTCATGGGAAGTTAAAAATGTGTCTGATCACAAGAGTAAACATGCGCGCGCGCTCTCTCACACACACACACACACACACACACACACACACACACACACACACACACACACACACACACACACCCCACATCACTTTCTTCTGCTCGGTGGTGGTTGTTGTTGCTGCTGTTTCTGTGTTGTAAAGTTCAAACTGGCGACCCACCCCCCCACCCCACCACCTCTCAAAACCACATTTTCCCTCCCTGTCCTTCCCCCCACTGCCCTCCCAGCTCCCAGCTTAGCATACACTGGTGTCACAGACACACACACTCAAACATTCATGCGCTGCAGAAGCTGACTGCTCTCAAGAGGCTTAAGAGGCTCAGAGTGGGAAAAAAAAGACGACTGACAAAAACTCACAGCTGGCTGGACTCTCCCCCTGTGTTTTCCAGTCTCTCTCTCTCTCTCTCTCTCTCTACCACAGGCAGCGATGTGATCACACAGTACTTGGACCAAAGATTTATTATTGAATTTGTGCTGCATGGCAAGTGAGTTGCAAAGTGGAAACCCTCTGAGCCTTGTCTTTTGACTGGAGCAGTGCATGCAGTGAAGTCAGAGAGTATCAGAGCTTTTTTTTTTTTTTTGCTCTGATCTTTCTGCACCACAACATTTGGATTTGAAATGAAACAAAGACTTTGACTTCAAAGTGCTGACTTTTTGCTGTAACTTCAGTGCGCTTACGACCACATCAGATGAACAGTGCAGGATGTATGGATGTTTTAGGGGGACAGAAAGTGAAAAGACAAGTTAACACAAACTTAGAATTAAGTCATTATTTTTATTACTTGCTGTTGAGTCTTTTACACTCAGTTAATGTCTGAAGGCTACAAGACACAAACATCAGCGGACCGTCCCTGATGATGCTCTGCCAGACCTGGACCGCAGCAGCATATCGTCGAAAAAGTCGAACGTTGCTGCGTCTGCGACTGAAAGTGAAAGGCGTGGACTCAAATGAAGCCATTGTTTTAACAGCACTTAAACAACTATATTTCATTGAGAAGCAGGACTGAACTAAATATTTAAATATAGTGATAGAAATTCTGTGGAAACAACAAATCCACATAAACTAGATGTCTAAAAAACCCTTCACTTTTCAGCCAAATTTAGCCCAGTGTCAAGCAAGAAGTCCAGGGTGTTTTCAGCCATGATGGTGACGTGGTCTACACTGACATCTCTTTACAGTTTTCGGGCCGCTTTACATGAAATCTATTGCAAACCTTCATGCCCCCCTCAGGAAGAATTGTAACAACTTTGGTGATTAAATTTTCATCCAGCGCAATCATCAGGTCACAGCTTGTCCCAAATTTGGTTTATGACTAAGTACGAGCAAAACTAATGAAATTCCCATCATGCCCTAGCCGTACTTTGTGTCACTGTTCGGCCACAGAATCTCTTTGGATACGCCGTCAGGTGAGGATCATTGTCCTGCTGCATTAAGCTAAAATTGGGGGACTGTGTGTAAGAAAAAAAAAGACTACAAGCCCTACACTGCTCACTCAGTATAGATGTAAACAGCCTCACGTTAAAGCTGAAAGTCAGCACTTTAACCTGTCTGTCATTGTCTCGTTTCAAATCTATTGTCCTGGAGTTCAGAGCCGAAACAACAGACTATTTACAGACTGCTCCGTATGTGCACCCAGGGTGTGTGTTTACTTCCTGTGGAAAGTTATGGGGTCTACGCAGCTTCCTGAGCGCGCAGTGACCCTCAACCCCGTCACTTATCACACAAACACACACACACACACACACACACCTACAGGGTTATGACCAGCTGCTCTGTTGCTGATAGACTGGGGGCTTACCTTTTGTTCTGGCCTTCATCCAGGATCAGCAGTGCTTGTTGCCGCCATGTGCCGTGTATCACCGAGGAAGCAGGTGGAGCCTCACCTGAGATTATAAACAAACACCCATGAACAATGATGGTGGAGCAGCAGGAGCGTCTGTGTGATGGTGTTTTTGTTTCCCTGCTGGTCAGTGAAAAGTGCCTGGAATAACATGAAGGTTTTGTTTCTTTTTTTCCACAGACGTACGTGTTCACTGATGGAGAGGACAAGGACCTGAGGAAAAGGATGGGTGAGTGCGCACACACACACACACACACACACACACACACACACACACACACACACACACACACACACACACACACACACACACACACACACACACACGCCGAGCAGTTTCGCTGAGTAGCAGCAGTGTTATCTGCAGTGCGAGAGGCAGGAAAGCAGGAACCAGGCTGCTGACTGTGCAATATTATGTTTCCATGAAGTGCAGGAAGTCACTTCAGTTTAATCAACAAGCCTTTCCTCATCTTACTCATGGAATTGTTTTACTTTCAATGAGGTATTCTTTTCACTATCAGACACATTGTACGAGTCAGTGCGGAAAAATGTGCAACTATGAAATTTATTGTTTCCTGATTATTTGTTTTCATGCAGTCGTGTTATAAAGGAATCCAAACAGCTTCCTTGCTTCTGAACAAATCATTTTCTCTTTCTTTTCATACAATTACTGTGTCATGACTGGTCATTTCTGTCTGTTATTGATCACCAGGAGCTCACCTGATCAACACCAACTGTTCAGCGGCCCACAATCGTCAGGCCCTCTCCTGTAAAATGGCTCTGGAGTACGACGCTTTTATTAACTCTGGCAAGAAGTAAGACACAGTCCACACAAACAGTAACCCACGTACACTGCCTTCAACATACTCAGAGAGCATTTTACTAACGCTACGCATCGTGTGTCGCAGGTGGTTCTGTCACGTCGATGACGATAACTACGTGAACGTCGACTCCCTCCTGAAGCTCTTGTCTCAGTACAGTCACGCCCAGGACGTTTACCTCGGCCGGCCCAGCCTCGAACGACCGATAGAGGCTACGGAGAAGCTCGGCACCGCTGAAATGGTAACTCCATATGATTATCCTCGCAACTACCCAGACTGCTTAAGATCTAAATCTGCCGATCGGGGTTCTCAGCCTCTGCCCTTGTTCCATAACTGAAACATGCTACATGTCTTGAAACCTAAGAAGTGATCAAAGAAACATCAGCTGTGGTTTCCTCCTGACCTCAGATACCCACAGATCTATATTGACTCTAAACTGACTGAGAGCACTGGTGCCAAGGCTGATGCACAACATACACTTTTATTTACGTGGGTGTACGTGCGCCTTTGTTTTGCAGAAGCAGGTGCGTTTCTGGTTCGCCACAGGAGGAGCAGGCTTCTGTCTGAGCCGCGGCCTCGCTCTCAAGATGAAACCCTGGGCGAGGTAAACTCTCATTTAGATGAATTATGTTTTACTTCTTTCTACAGTATATAATCAAATCTCACCTCCCTCACGCTCTCTGCTCCTCCCTCTGGCCAGCGATGGCACTTTCATGGTGACAGCTGAGCACATTCGCCTCCCCGACGACTGCACCGTCGGTTACATCGTGGAGGCGCTGCTCGGTGTGAGCCTCATCCGCTCGGCTTTGTTCCACTCCCACCTGGAGAACCTGGGGCTGGTGTCTGACATACACAACCAGGTACACACACACACACACACACACACACACATTGATATACAGACATAACACCACAGCAATTATCTCTCTGCCACTACAGATATTAAAAATCTTCTAAGCAACATTGCACTTGTTTATTTTTTCCTGTCAGGTGACTCTCAGCTACGGCACTGTGGAAAACAGCAGAAACACTGTCAACGTGAATGGCCCATTCTCAGTGAATGAAGATCCTACAAGGTAAAATAAGAGTGTGTTGACACTGCATGACGATGTGTAGAGTCAGGCCATTTTGTTGCTTTATTATGTAGTAAGGAACATAATACAAAGAATGTTGAATATCCGCAGAAGGGAAATGGGCTTAACCAAAGCTACTGTGACGGACGCACACACACACACACACACACACACACACACACACACACACACACACACACACACACACACACACACACAAAATACATCACTGACTCTGAGGAGTATCTGGAGTCCTTGTTTATTTTCCTCTGTGGTTAATGGACTATAATTATTATATTAAAATAGTACAGAACCAATTTTTATCTTGATCTAAAGATGCGAAGTTTAAAAAGTCATCAAACTCGATACGGCAGCACCAGAGATGTCATCTTTCTTTTTTACTCCAACCATTCTTATTCCTTCCAAAACATTACCCACAATGCAATTTGACCACCACTGACTGCCATTACTTGAGGCAATTTATCAGACCCAGTGAAGCCCCCTCTGGAGCCTCAAAAGGCTTAATAGAACATTTTACATATTTAGTGGTAAGACCTGTGTACAGACTTGATGTGTAAAATCAGTTCCTCTTCGAGACTCAGCAGTTTTTTTTAACAGTTTGTTTGACAGCTTTGGATTGATTATGATATTCTTATTCTCTATTGGTGATTTTTGTTAGAGACTAGATTGTGTTTCCGTTTAATTAGGAAAGCTAAAACCCCATTTGGGGACTTTATCTTTATTCTCCTCTCTTGTGTGCCACTTTTATTTTGACTCTTTGGATCAAATGTTACATGCTAATGAAAAATAAAAGGTGAAAGTTTGATGTAGCCTGTGAATGCAGACCCGCAGGCCTGGGGTCTTTCCGAAAGAAGCAGTCTGTGAAGCTCAGTGTAACACAAAAGGTCGCCTTCACTGTGAATATTTACAGTACAGAGGCTATAAAACTTCACTGAGAGGAACAGCATTCACGCCGACATTACAGGCCAACAAAACAACACAAGGGATAAAACACAAAGTGATCTTATCGTAGCTCTTCCTGACATTAAGGGGATTTTTCTTTCTTTGTCCCCCTTCTCTTCTTCATCCTCTGGTCAGTAATTGTATCATTGTGTACTGAATTGGGCTAATTGTCATTATTGTATAACGTAAACAGACACTGATGGCAGTGTGCCTACAGGGTGGGAGGGAGGGCTGCAGATAATGAAATAAGTTTGCTGACCTACTTGTGGATGGGTTCATGGAAAAGAAACACTCAGTACATACAGTATATTGTGTGTATATATATATATATATATATTTAACACATTGCTACAGCTGCTCAGTCTGTTTCAGGAAAAGTGTTAGTCTTTAGTCGTGTACTACAATTCCTCTTTATGTAAGCGCTTCGGATTTGTATGTTTTACTACTATGACAAGTTTCCTGGCTTTGTTCATTGTGTGTGTGTGTGTGTGTGTGTGTGTGTGTGTGTGTGTGTGTGTGTGTGTGTGTGTGTGTGTGTGTGTGTGTGTGTGTCTAATTGTATTCACTGTTTTATTTTGAAATCCCCAGTTGGCGGCTTCCAGGCATTGTGACACTCATTTCCCTCTCTCTCTCAGGTTCAGGTCTGTCCATTGTCTGTTGTACCCAGACACTCCTTGGTGCCCCAGCCCCCAGCGACTTTAACAGCCTTCTCGAGACAAAGAGGGAGGGATGGACTGACGAGGAGAAAGAGTAAATGTCTGAAAGAAAAAAAAATATAAAGTGAACAAGCTGCCCTCCTCTTGACTCCTGGAGAATCTCCAAAACACTCCCACAGCTGTCTGAGCGGCAGACTGACTTTTTAGGAACAAGTACCACTGCATTAGTTTGACACCTGAACTCTGACCCTGTGAACCGTTAAATGGTGTCAAAAGGCCAAAAACTGCTACAAGAGAAGACTACGAAAAGTCAAAATCCATGAATGGATGAGAAATGGAGAAACTACTTTGTTATTCTTAGATCCTGAAGAAAGAACATGTAAAGTTTGGCCTGATGGTGGTGTGAGAGGAAAAGCCATGTGTAACAATGAACATCTCAGCTGCAAACACAGAGTTTAGCCTGTCACACCTGTCTCATCTTTCTTCTGTCTAATCCTGACATTCAGCTTCAGTTGTCCTCTCAGTTTCAGCTCCTGTTTGTTAGCTTCAGATGTGCTCTGGCTCAATTGTGCATCCAGCTTAATGCTAATGTTAGCATATGATATTAAGGCATAGAGGGTAACTCTGGTCCTATTGCAGCTTGTTTTTTTTTTTGTTTTTTTTTTTAATTTTTGGCCACCACAGCTACAACAAAGTCAGACGGGACAAGAAACATGAGCACAAACCCTTTTTTTTAACAGGGACTTAACAAGTAGGATAACATGTTAAGCTAGTGAGGTTTAGCTACCAGGCAGTGCTGTTACTTGTGGACAGAGCCAGGTTAGCAGTTTCCCCCTGTTCCCAGTCTTTGTCAGCTAATCAGCTGCTGGCTCCAGCTTCATGTTTACAGTACAGGCATGAGGTGTTTATCAGTCTCCTCATCTAAGCCTTGGCAAGAATTTGAAAAGGCCTACTTCTCAAAATGTTGAGTTAAAAAGAAGAAAAAAAATCAGATTATCTAAATCTGATTTGGAGGTAGAACTGAAAGTGAGCACATGTGAAATGTCGTAATAATCTTGACCAGGAAAGATGTGTGCAAGCGACTTTCTTAAGCAGAGAAGTTGGATCAAGAGCTTGAAGTTCTTCTCTGTTTTCTCCTTCAAGTAAGTTTGCTTAACCTTGCTATTTGTGTAAAACCTGTATGATCATCTCACCGCTCATGTTTCTAGCCCCAAGAGAATAGTTACTGATAGAAATGATGCACAGAACAGCTGAAATGAGACTGTTGTGATGAACTGAAATCATTCTTTACCTAAAGTGTTGAATAAGTGGTACATTCGATCACGTTGCTGTACTAGAGGAAAAGTCAGGGGATATAACCACAGTGACCAAATCATCCTCTTGAGACCAGAAACATTTCTACCAATTTCAGTGGTAATCCATCCAGTAAGTGCTGGACCCGCAAACAGACAGACAGCGATAAGACGACTGGTTCGAACGTCGGCAATCCCACTAAAAGACCTGTTGTTCCTCACACCCTCAAACATTTTACAGTGTCCCCTCTCCACTTCCTCGGCTGTGAAAGATCATTCTTTTGAAACTATGTGAATGTGTAACCTAGCTGCCCACCCTGCACCTCCTCATGCTCCAGTGTTGACCGGTTTGGATTCAGTGAATGTGACTGTTGCGGTTGGTGGATGAAGCGAAGCAATCAAAGACAGAAACACAGCGCAGGATCAATCATTCATCATAATGAAGCCAAAAAGAAAAAAAACACATTTTGATGATCTCATAGAATCCAGACTCCTTATCTGAAGTGTAATTTGATCAGAGTTCAGTATTACCCTCTCTCTGAAGTATGTTATCATGACAGTATGACTGAGCACTTTGCTGTTTAATTTCTGCTGTTTGCGAGTCATCGTTTGATAAAAGAAAATCAAAGGAATAGTTTGACATTTTGACGAATTTGCTTTCTTGCAGAGTTAGACAAAAAAAATCGATATCTCTCACATCTGTGCGCTAAATATGAAGCTAGCCCGCTCTGTCCAAAACAACTCCCTGTAAAACTATAAATACATGCTTTTTACACTTTTTTACAGATTAAACAAAAAAGATGTTGTTATTGTTATGTTATGTTATGTTAATTAGTGAGATTATTTTTTTTCTTTGGACAGAGCAAGGCTAGCAGTTTTCTCCCGTTTCCAATCTTTGTGATGAGCTAAGCTAAGCGGCTGCTGGTGGTAGCTTCATATTTACTGTACAGACATGAGGGTGGTATCAATGTTCTCATATAACTCTCCGCAGGAAAGCCAATAAAACGTCAAACCATTCCTTTAACAACTCTTTATGAACTAGTGAGGCCTCTCTTACAAAACATTCTTCAAAACACAGTATATATCACCCGTCTTTATCCGTTTAAATGGGTGGATTATGGTTGTAGATGATGTGAGACTGCTTTTGAAACGTTATAGCAGTGTAACAAAGATATTATCCCCTTTGAGGTTTTATTGAGAAATGACTCATGTTGGGTCGTCTTCTATCTTTCTGTGCATTGAAAGCAGTTCTTGTAACTGAATGAAAGTTATTAAGTTAAAATTCTGTCCCTTGTTAAGTGAATGTATATGATGAACCGTTGCTTCCGAAGCGTACGTGCTCTCTCCAGTATCTGGACTGTCTGTAGACATTATGGCTGAAGTTAATAAAAACAGTTTTTGGTCAATGTTTTTCTTTTTGTGTGAGACTGTATACTGGAATACTTTGGGGGATTTTAAATGGGGTTATAAAGGACACAGCATCGACCTTTCAACTCTGACCTTGTTTATGAGTTGTTGGGTTCCTGTCTGGAGACCCCACCCCCCACACCCTCCCTCTCCCTCTGCACCCAGAAGTCCACCAACAAACCCACCCACTCACAAACACACTGAAACAACAGTAGGCCCCTTATCTGATTGAGCCATACACAAGGCCCTGCAGAGATAAAGTCAGAACCAAAAGATTAGCGGACTGCATGCCACTGTGTGTGCGTGCGTTATGGCCTCTTTCCCAGTGGATACTCAAGAGAAGCTGGACTGAGAGGACCTTAGGGAGCACTCCGGCAAACGCTTGAACACACAGCAGTGAATTTGAGAAAATTGTTCTGATGTTTTACATGCTGCTGGGTGGACAGTGACACCTGCTGGCTGCATGTGTTACTGCAGCAAGCGAAGACTAAAATGTGAGTTTTGTTAAGTAGATGTGGTTCTCTGCTGCTTGCTCGTCCTGAAGCACCTGTTTGGTTTCTATATTCAACCGTCTCAAAATGTGATTATAATCGTTCAAAAAAAAAAAAAAAAGAAGGTATTTCAAAATTTTCCACTGGTCAGACATATTGTTAAAGTACAGAGGAAACAACAGGGGCAACAATGGAAATAAGCCCAGGAATTTATCATTCCATCCTTAATGAAGTTTGATGTTTTGTGTTTAATAAATATCTTTATCTCTAGATTATTGTCAATAAATCAAACCAAAAATTGAGGTGGCATGTGCGTTGTGCTATCCAGCATCCCCCTTCTCTACAATACATGAGCTTCAACTTCCATATTTCCACATGTCTTCTTTATCTGTTCTCAGTGGTCGATTTACAGTAAATCAAACAAAGTTTACCACCTGCCTTCTTTTCCCTAATGTTGTTTCTGCCTTTCAGAAGTAGGTTAGCACCGCTAGAAATAGCACGACAGGCATGATCACCTCTGTGAAAAGCTTTGCAGACTGACTCATGGTGCATAAGGAGAGCAACTCACAATCTGCAGAGTAACAGTAGGCGGCACGGTGTCAGTTGACTCTCTGCACAGGCTTGATCCTGATTTCACCGAGTAATTATTGGACTGAAGGTTAAGCTCGGTTTCAGTGTGTGCAGGTTTGATTGGAAATGACATCTAGAAAGCTCTGGTGACAGTTTGAAATTTTACACTGTAAAGTTATGCCAGATTTTTGTTCAGCTCCTGCTCAAACTTGAAAAAGGCTTGGTTACTTTTAAAGGACACACCAGACAACTCACTTTACTTTTCTTCCAGTTTTTGTTTTGATACTGAGTGGTAAGTAGTAGCCTGTCCTCCCATCGGAGGAAGCTCAACTGGAAGTGGTTTTCTGGCATCATCATCATCATCACAGCCCATTTGAGAACTAAGGACGTCTGTGCAGTCTCCTTTGTCCGTACATGAGGTCCTCCTTCTGTTGGCACCAGTCATTCAGTTTTCAGTGTGGATTCCTTTGAATGACAGTAAAAGACAAACACTTATGTTCAGACATGGTGGATCGCAGCTAATCACACACTTATACCAGCTGTCAGGACAGGTGCATGAATATCTGCTTCAGTTCAGTACTGTTGTGTATGAATTTACAGTATTAAATGACAAACCCCTACAAGATAATGTTCTAGTATACATTGTGTATTGTACTCAATACAATACTATACAAGCGAGATCAGGAGACAGAAAATAAGTTAATGAGATAAACCTGAATGTTTTTCTGGATGTAGGAAAATTCTATCAGCAACTGATTTTTTCTAATAACATGAGAGTGAGTTAATTGTTAAACTATATTTATCCTTGTCCTGCAAATGTTTGGATGTTTGGGACAAGGTACGGTTAGCTTAGCAAACACTAAGTTATCCGTTAGCTAGCTCGCTAGCTAGCTAGGTTAGCAAAGTGCACCCGAAAGTCACATTAACTCTAATATTAATGTGGATGTGAACTATCTCCCGTTCTCCGGTCAAAATACGTAGAGAAAACACACTAGCTGTTAGGGAGCATCATACACATTAAAACTGTAGGACGAGAAATAAACATTTACTTACCTAAAAAAAAACTGTATATCAGCATCTCTCCAGTTTGTTAGTGCCGAAGAATGAGCCATAATTACTGTGAACCGAAAATTCATTCAAACTAAACAACTATCAGCAAAACTGTCAGTGCAAAACTCCTCCTCCACCGACAAAATTTGAGAAAAATTATAAAAATTCAACACAACTGATTCAATATGATGCGCACACGTCCCAAACCCTCCTCCGGTGACCCCTCCCCCGGTGAACAACCTGCAGGCCTGCCTCGTCAGCTCATCAATCATTGCAGACCAGGCATGTCAATCAAACAGGCACGCCCCCAAAAATACCTGTTCAAGGCCTAATATCTAAATAATTAGATGATTATTTTCGGATGGACCACCAGGACACTGAACGAGAGGTGTATATTTAGTCCATCACACCGTAATGAGTTCTGGGATTTCATGAGAGAAGTTGGTGTTTTTTGAATGAGTGTAACCAGAGTTTTTTGGAGTCAGCTCCCAGCGGCCTTCGGTGGTATTGCACATTAAGGCACTTCCGCATTGGCTTCACTTTGCAGCCCCGGAGACTACGTCGATTTTTATAAACAGTCTATGGTTTGAACTCAGCACACACATCCACCGACACGTTTGTACAAACTGTAGGTTGAATGTTTAGGTGACAGGTTTGGTGTCCTGAACCTTGACTCTGTGTCTTTTTTTTTTTTTGATTTGTTCCTTTTTTTATTGAAAATATACTGAACAGTGTACATGGACATTGTAAACAGCTCATCAGAGCAAGCAGATATACAAACAAATATACAGTTTAACAAAAACTTAAAAGAAAAACAATATATGAGAAAAATAAAATTAAGTAAAATAAAATAAAAGTAAAAGAATAAAAAAAATTAAAATTGCCAGGGGGAAAATTAAAAGTTTATTCCAACGATAAATATAAGACTGTAAGCAAGCATTGTATGTCTTAATTGTTTTTCTGTTTGTACTTGTGGATATGGTGGATGCATATTTTTCAATTTCTATGGTTTAAAGCAGGAAAGAATGGTTTATTATTTGAGAATTTACACCTTGTCTGTGTGATTACTGTCAGGGAAAATGTGAAAATGAGCACAATGGGCAGTAACTTGCATCACAGAGAGACTTACTTTTGACTGCACTGTACTGCTGCACACACACCCCTCACAGATTATAAAGGTATGGATGTACAAGAGATCTTGTTTCTTGAATAATGTACTTGCACTAGTACATGCTGTCATTTGAATATAGAAAAGGTAAATACACAAACAGCTGATTCAGGAATGTACAATGTTTCTTAATCATACTGCAGTACCTTTCCACAAGCCAGGAAATGAATTTGAATGGGTTCCATATATTACTTTTGAGACTGACAACTTTATTGCAGGAGGATTAGAAGTACAGATGTAAAGCATACTGTATTTGACTGATTACCGTGACTGTGTTTACTGCTAAAGCTGTTTAACTCAAGGTGAAATGAATACATATGATTTTGTTTCCCTCTTCTAAAGAAACTTTACATCCAATAGCTGCTGTAAAACACATGGAACAGGTCGTAACAAGTTTAAAATATTACATTAAAAGCACTCATCATATAGTCAAGATTTATGTTTGTATTTTTCCCATTTTTTCACCATCAATCATCACTTGTTTTTATTTTTCTCTTGATAAAATGGTTATTGACATTAGGGAAGAAGTGGCAGTTTGAAATGATGATCACATCAATAATCCAAATGGATGGAAGTTGAGTCTGTAATGTGGGTTATAACAAGGGCACAAAATGAAGTGGCCGTGAAACTTACGCTCCATAAACGTCTCACCTTCACCGAAGATATTTCAGGGTTTATGTTCTAGTTTTCAGACTGAGGAAACAGTTTCTGAGTAGAGACAGTTTGTGCTTCCCATCTGCTCAATCGAAGCAATAAGAAAGAATCCACAGTCTTGATCAGTACGTTAAAGTTGCTTTAATTTCTTTTTTTTAAAACATTTATTCCAGGCTGAATGATATCATTACCACAGTTTTGACATGTACATCATTAATATCTTAGTTAAACCATCAGAAAATAAAAACAGCCATAGAAAACATTGCTTGTCTGTCACATCTGGACAGAGGTGTATTTGAAGTCCAGTAAATAACACACATACACACACACGTTGCTGAATTTTGAACGTGAGCAGGGCTTTTTTTTTTTCTCCTTCAGGTCATACCGTACCAGGTCGGGTAAATCCCACAAAGCAGAGCACAGGAATTCAAATACAACTTTCAGTCAGGTGTGCAGACTACACTGGAATAGTTTTATTAAAACATTGCAAGACAGAGAGTCATTCACCATTAATAAGAGAGGAAAAACGCTGCTCTTGCCTTTATTCTCCTACAAAACAGCTAGCTATTGTTTTATCTTTAAACTTTGATTTTTACAAGACAGAGAAAAATAAAAAAAACATGTTGTGATATGAAGAGTGTTGTAAGAGTTTAAAAACATTATGAAAGGCCATTAATCAGTGACTAGTCCCACAGATCTTAACGTTGTTTGCATCAATGGTGCAAAAAAAACACTGTAAAGTACTAGACCATAGGTAGCATTGTTACCATAACATGGACATTTTCTTTCTAGTAAAATCACACATGTAAGATTGTCTCGCTAATACGAGAAGTGGTCATTGATTAATAATAAAATATTAAAATGCTGTACAGGGATGGTGGTTGAAAGGTGTTTGAATGTTAGGGCTCTGCTCACTCAACTAACTATGAGATTCCAGGCTTCTCTGAAATGCAGCTACTACCTACTACATCACCCATAATGCAAATGGTTATCAGTGTGATGTCACAGCTGTGGGAGGGCGTGCAGCTACTACAGCTCTAGATGTGAATGTAAACAGGACAAAAGTAGGGAAAGTAGATGGATTTTATATGATACTGCAGTGTGTATTGAGCGTGTATGTGTCTGTACAGCGTGTGTGTGTGTGTGTGTGTGTGTGTGTTAACATGTGGGTGTGTGTGTGTGTGTATGAAGGCATGTGCAAAGTTTGTGTAGAAATGCTAGATAGGCTGGCCCTTGCTTGCAGCCAGTCAGACACACTGATCACCGTACTTACACACAGTAACACTGAGATAGAGCAATAGCCAATCACACTGCAGTGATGTCACACACACAGGTTCACGACTACAGTTTTTATACACTGTACACAGAGTTTTAGAGCGGGAGGAAAAACCACTGGCAGTGTTCCAGGCAGTGTGTTTTACTTCTCCATCTCGCAAAGTCACCTTGAAGAGAATTTGTGCTTGTGGGTAAGAAAGGAAAAAAAAAAAAAAAAAAAAAAAAAAAAAAAAAGACTCACTACTGGTGAATGAAGGTCGATCCAATGTCACCAGTTAACAAAATAAAAGCACAGGAAGAAAGAAACAACAGTAAAGAAGAAGAAACAGAATACTACAGTTGGTCACAGTATTACATCCCGAATGTCAGCTTATAATAAAACATAAAAAAAACACCCACTGTCCTTTATTCTGAAACACTTATGTAACATTATTTATCAGAGACGTGATTTTTTTCAGGTTCTGCGACACAACTTCCATTCAGTAATAATGGAACGCCGTTCTTTTTTTTTTTTTTTTTTTTTTTTTTTTTTTACTGATTTTTATATTCCTGATCACATCCCTGAATGAAAACAAAACATCATAGTAACAAAACATGTTCCGTCCCTCCTCAGCGCTGATCGTCTTCTGGGACCTTCACTGGCTTATGTAGCACCTGGCAAATGTGTAGTCACAATTATCTGTCTTTTCATTGTCTTTCCTGTTCCCTTTTTATTTACAGCCGCAGGGAAAACATTCCAGATAAGGTGTTTTCCCCCTTTTTGAGACATCTGGAGGCAGGAGTAGAAGAAGACAGAATCAGGCATCCCTCATTGTTACAGTATAGTTTTTTGGCACAGGTTGAGCCTTCTTATGTCCCTTGTCTCTCGCTCCATTCCCCAAAGGCTTCAAAGCAGTTATTCCACAACCGGATTCCTGGCTCATACTCAAAGATGCATTAACTGACGCGCATACTGTATGTGCACGTAAACAAGTACGGAGAGAGACGTGGACACCACTTTTTGAGTTCACGATTCAAGTCTTAGTTAGACGACAATGTTAAGCTAAAGAGAGAATGTGGATGTGCTGCTAGAGTTTCTATCTAAACATGGCTTTCCGATTCACTGGCTTATCATTTATACAGATGAGAGTTCAGTTAGACTATCTGCCTGTTTGTTTATGTGAGTGTGTGTGTGTGTGTGTGTCTGTGTGTGTATGTGTTTGTATGAGAGATACAGCAAAAATTTCCATGATAAACACACATCACACCACATTACCAGTAATGATTCAACAGTCGACTTTTCATGAAATCAGAATAAAGCACATGTTCACTATTTACAGCTCTGTACAGTGTGTGTGTGTGTGTGTTTGTGTGTGTGTGTGTGTGTGTGTTTGTGCATGTCTGTGCTTGTCTCTGTGCGAGTGTGCGATCTGAACGTAGACGTGTCAGGGGGGGTTGAGTGGTGAGAGTGGCGTGGCTGCCTCCACTGGAGGGCAGTGTACAGATCCCAGTGGAGGAGGAGGAGATATTTGGAGTAGTAGAAGAAGAAGAACCTGCGGAGCCGGAGCCAAGGCTTTAGTTGCTGTGCATTGTGGGTATGTGGGCTGGTCCATCACAGCAGTGGTGAAATGAGCAGCTCGGGATGTGGTAGTAGAAGTAGTGATCTTTTAGGATGGGCTTTGACTGTCTTTTGGATAATTGTGGGTGAGGAGTAGAGGTTGACCTTCAAAGTGCAGTCCTTTACTGAGGTGCTTGGTTGATGAGTTCTGGCCTGCTGTGTTGTTTCTGGTGAACCGGTGATAGTGAATTTCAGTGGACCTTGACAAACTGGGGTCCTGTTGGTGCTTAAAGCGCTCGGCTCTGCTTGAGCTCTGGTGAGCGCTGTGTCGGGTGGTGCTGTTGGCTGTGAGAACTGGATTCAGGCAGTACAGGGGTGGACTGATGCGGCTCTGGTATCTTAGTGGACTGAGGATTGTGGTCGGGCAGCGGGGTGAGGCCGGCTAGCCGGGTCCAGTTGGTCGTTGGGAACGGAGCGTCGGTTCTGGTCTGGTCGGTTGGTGGCCAGGTACTTTGCTCTCATACTGGAGGTGTACTGGAGAGATAGGAAGACAGTGACAGAGGAAAGAGAGACGAGCATGTGGGGAAGGGACACAAACAGAGGGAGAATTTGAGATAAGAGCGGGAAACAATGAGAAGCAAGAGGGAAAGAGGATGACAGAAAAAAAGGACAAAAAAAGACAAGAAAGAGGAAAAACACGGATGGATTATGATTAACCATTATTTACGCCGAAGAATAAAAGAAGTACTGTAGAAATAGTCTCAGTTAAATAATGTACATTAGATCAAGAGATTTGAATGGTTTCAATACATAGATAGATAGATAGATAGATAGATAGATAGATAGATAGATAGATAGATAGATAGATAGATAGATAGATGGGGTGACAACATGTGAGGCAAACACAAACACACAGGTACAGCAGAAGTACTTTGACCAGTCATTTGGACAGCCGGGGGTGTTTGATTACAACAGTCATTCATTATATAACAGCTGATTACGTCTGGATGATGTTATTGTAAATTAGCAGATGTGGTTTTATTTTGTCAGTGGTTTGTAGTTAGTGCTCTAGTTCTGATGTAGTAGGTTAGCCTGGTATGAGTTAGTGGTCTCTCGTGAGCAGCTAGCTAGTTACAGTTGGAGGTCTCTGGTTTCCACGGCACTGCAGACAACAGGAGAGCAGTTCTGCACAGGATGGCGGCCCGGTCGACAGCCCTGCCTAAGAATGATGAATCGTGGCCATTTGGGTGGCTGCTACGGTTCAACGGTGGAGGTGGGAAACATGTGCTCCTGTGACTGTTAAATGGTGAAGGGTGAGGGGGCACAGAAACAGAGGACACACACACCTCGACCAGAGAATGCACACATAGACACACTGTGGGAACAGGGGGGGGAGGGGGAGCAGGAACTTTAGAGGTTTGGGCTCGAGTTTACTCAAGGGCTGAACTGTCAAAAGATCTTCAGCTTCACTGCAGGTTATAACCAGGTGGCGTGGAGCGAGACATGAATCCTAAAAAGTGTGCAGAAGTTATGAATAATTCTACATTCGTTGATTAAATTTAGTCAGTCCATGGTATTGTAGCCCCAAATGTGTACAGTTGATAAGAGCATGGAACAACATCCACAACTACAGGCTCAGCAGCATCTTGTCAAAGCCAGAATATTCAACACGTTTGTAGATAAAAGAAGGTGCAATCCAGACACCTGTATACCTTGCAGAATGTTTTCTTATTGTATTGAAGAAAAAGCTTGATACACTACAGGACTAAATATTAAAAATACTCTTAAAGTGTTTGTTTGAGCTTCTCTCCGCCACGGCAAAAGTGGTTTCATGATCAGCAAGTCCTCTCACGCTTCACTGACGGCCACAGTGAAACCAACCAGACTTTTTACATCAGAAATAGAGAACAACTGTGTGACTACCATGTATTAGACTGACCCAACAATTACACTTATCAAAAGAGTCAAGCTTCTCTTTTGATGCAAGTGCAGATCCAACTATCAACAGGCTTCTTTTAAAACTTCCAGGTAATCCCAGGCTGCCAAAATGACCTTCATGAAGGCGATCCATGATCACTGTCTAGTTTTAGCACAGAGGACACTTGCAGTGGTGTGGGGATAGGGAACTACCTTCCAATATCCACACTAGCATGCACTTTAAGTCATGAATAAGATAAAAGTACATTCATCAACAACATGTTTCCTTCATTACATTCTGAAATTACAAAATGCCATCTCTGTGGGTTCTGCGGTTTGGAGAATTTCCCAGCAGCACTGTGGGTATTGGAAGATAGTGGAGGGAGAGTGTGATCTAGAAAGTGTGCACTTACAGAGGGTGGAGGGGACTCCCTGCCAATCAGGGGGGTGTTCTCACACCGAGGGTTCTGAAAGTTTGCGTTCTGGCTCCTGCATTATAGAATAAGAGGTTACTGCATGTGGTCACCCTGCCGCTGGTGCTCAGTTGTTGAGCTGTTGATCTGTGGTCTGCTCATGATTACAACTTAATGACCCTCTGACAAATGGCCTCTGACAAATGGCCTCAGTAATAATTACAAGTCAGGGACTTAAGCCTGGCACCATATAGCCAGGGGTTAAACACCTCTGCCACAGTCCAACATAGTTAACATTCTTTCTTAACAATGCACAAAAGAAAAACATTTAGTCTCACAATGGGACACGCTCTGTAAAATCCTGCTTTTATCAGTGTGGAGACCTATAGGCAACTGGCTGTAGGCACATAATTTAAAAAAGCATATATTGGTAATTTGTAGAGCAACATTTCAACTATTAACGGTTTCAAGAAGAAGATTTTTAAATATAAAATATGAATTCATTAAGCTTCAAATGTGACTCATAAGCACAATTTAATATAAAGCTAAATTAGGGCTACTTCTTTTATTCTTTTCTTTGATATTTTATATACGACAGTGCAACGAACTTATAATATGAATGTCTGAAAAAAACCTAACAAATATGGTTCATCTTGTTAATAAAAAGGTCTAACACATAAAACAGTTCCTTAAATACTCCAGTTTTTCAAAACTACAAAAATATATTTTTACGCAAACAAACACAAGTCAACACACATTCATTATATGTTTATGTAAGTTACTGAACGGATTTCCTTGGATTATATGAACCTGGTCCTTTGGCAGCTGATAGTCTTGCTGCTGACAGCTGACTATAGTTCCACAAACATGACAAGGAAAAATGCGGAGGGAAATAAATCCCTCTACAACCCTGCAATATGCTGTGGAATATAGTCATCAGTATTCTTAAACATACAGGATTTGTTCATGGCCCAAACATCAAAGACATAGTCCTTTAATGGTCCAAAAACTCAAAGTAATACATGACTATCAGAATACAGACAACTGAACTGTTTAGTATTTAACTTTCTTATTTTTAAAGTTGCAGTTTCTTGCTTTGCAGCAAACACCATATTATCCTTGATTAGCGCACAGCTAAAACAGAAGCAAGCAGTGGCAGACTAAAGATGCTTATTTCACTTCTGTATTTTTGTTGTATTCAGAGCAAGCAATTGCAGTCCTGTGTCAAACTGTAAGACGTAGCAAGCAGGGTGAAATTATTAACTTGTGCTGCGGCGAGTGCAGATCTGAATTAACTTTTTTAAGTCAGGTTTTTGCTAACGCTGTGGACTGAAACAGGCAGGCTGGCTGATACAGCAAGCATCTAATTTTCTATCAGCTTCAAAGGGAAAACTAGTGAAAGGTTGTAACTCATTAATTGTCAAACATAGCTGACAGTGTGTCACAAAGGACATGCGAGCCGTACATAGCAAATAACTAGCTAATCTAATTTATCATATTACAGGCAGTGAGCGTTGCTGTGCTGCTAGTCTGGGTCACAGGGGGGCAAGCATCAGCTACCTATGGCAGGCAGTGTATTGATCCTGCTAGCCTCTAGCTAGCGGTGGGTGCTAACTCACATGTATTCAGTGACGGGGGCATTGCTGACAGTGTGGGCTGTAGCGGGCAGGCTAGCTTCGCTACCGTAGCTGGAGCCACAACTGTAGAGACTGGGCATGTGAACGCGGTACAGGTTATCGTGCACACCGCCCCGTGAGGCGCCCGACTCGTCCTCTCCGTCTTCCTCATCCGTCCTTCAATTCAGGGTAAGGGCAGGGCACGAGAGGGCATGATGGATAGGAGGGGGGAAAGGTAGAGGGGAGGGAGATCCGAGAGAGACAACAGAGTGTAAACAAGTGGTTGAAGAGGAGGTTAGGAGACGGGAAGGCGTTCTTGTACTATGAGGAGCCCCCTGATACAAAAGACTGGTTAAGACCATGCCTTCAGCCCCAAAGCAGCTGAACAAGAAGAAAAGGAACACGGGCAGCATTCATCTACAAAACAGGTCCACAACAAGTACAGTAGGGTCTCTAATATTACTGCACAGCTCAAAGTGGAGAGCTGTTTTTTTGTTGTTGTTGTGTGTGGTTACATAATATTAAACTGTATGAAGGTAGAAGACTCTTCGATATTCTCAAAGTTCTCTTAATACGCAGAAACATGCAGTCATTTTCTTCATGCAGTCATCCTCTGTTGACATGGAGGATTCCTGGTTTTTACTGTCCATTTCAAATTGTCCAAACAGTGTCAAATGTCAAGAATCCACTTTCTTTGATAAAAAGTCATGCATCTCTCAGTGCTACATGGAAATTAAAGCAAAAACGTCAGGAAAAAAGGAGATAATATGGCTGGTTTGGGCAAACCATTTTCAGACATAAAATGGTCAAGAATGTAAAACGGCCAGCAACATAACAGAATGAGGCATCAAATAAGATATGTGCTGATTTGGAAGTTGGATCTCTGGCTACAGAATTATACTGGGTGTGACAATGTATGATTAATCACAAAATACATATACATGTGCATATGTGGACCCTACCATTAGGACTATTGTTTTTATATACCAACAAAGTCACATCAGGCTGGAAATGTTTCAAAGAGGGAGGGAGCTGTATGAAGAATATTTTAGCAGGGCCCTGTGTTAACAAAAAGGTAGAGGAGATGTTACTACCCCGGTTGGCCACCAGATGGAGGCATTTCACTCTTTCAACCAAAATGGAGTTAAGCTGTGCAGCCCATCAGAAAGATTCAGCAGTTGCAGCACAGTCAGCCTAAAAAGCAACCAATCCGGTGAGCAGTTATTCTTGCTTAATTCAGGGACATTATGGATTTTTATTTAATACCCCACCGGACCATACGCTAGCATTGCTGGTAATTCACACCCACCAACAAGCACAAAACAACACTATTATGGCACAGCTGTGATTCATAATTCAAATCATTCACCAGAGTGAAAACCGTCACGTATAGTGTGATGTATAGTCTAGAGCTCTTTGCGCTGATTTTACCACAGAATGATTTGGTTGATCGAATGGGTATTTAAAGGGGCTGTTTATTGGATCAAAGGGTTGTTAAGGTTCCTCAATATCCATCATCATTCGCTGAAGCCCAAAGCATTTCCAAATCAGGACAGGGAGAGAGGGAGAAGGGAAGGAACAGAAGGAGGAAGTGGGGCATAGAAAAAAAACAAAAAACGTAGTGATACACAATCTAACACAACACTGGTGCTCCAAGTCCACGGTGGAGAAAAGAAAATGAGAGAGATGTACAAACAGAGAAACAAACAATCAGCCAGATTGGCAGTGCTAACGGCAAACAATAAAATACCAAACAAAACTTGCAGAGAAAACTTGATGGATGCAAAGACAAGCAGGAAGACGTATAGAAGGATACAACAGCTCAGAAGGCAAATACACTTAAAAGTATGACATGCATGGGCACCGAGTAGATTCTTTATGGGTCTTTCTCCTGTTTTCAAGTTCATCAGCTGAATTCAGTGAGACAATTAAGAAGTTAGAACTAGTTACATGTTAGCTGTTAGTGTACAGATTAACTAGTTTAATTTAGGGCTGTAAAGGCTTGTGTGTAGCTTGTGTATGTGTGTGTGAGAGAGAGATTGTTTGTGTGTGTGTGTGTGTGTGTGTGTGTGTGTGTGTGTGTGTGTGTGTGTGTGTGTGTGTGTGTGTGTGTGTGTGCGTGTGTGTGTTACCTCTTGCCAGGCCAGGTATGTGGCACACTGCACACAATGGAAGAGAACATCAGAGCAGTGACAAAGGAGAAGAGAACCAGGTAGATGAGACCCTCGACTCCGTCATAACACAGGCCTGTTAATGCCTGAACATAGTCCTACAACCACAGGAGAAGAGAGGAGAGTCAGTTGTTAAGAAAGATCTTGGGATTTGAGGACTTCTCTCTTCTCCTAACACAACAAACAAAGTGACTCACCATGTGTAGGCTGCGACAGTCGACCAGAGCAGTCAGCTGGTGAAGACCAACCTCCGTGGAATTCAGCACAGACTGGATTTGCTCAAGACTCCCCTGCACGCACAGAGCAAAGGTTACACATTCACGCTCAAATATAGATATCCGCCTTCATGTACATCCACACACACACACACACACAAACAAACACACACACACCAGATAAACACGTGTGTGCTGACACTTGTGTAAATGCCACTTTCATCACGCTCCCACTAACGCAAATCCCCTCATGCATGAAAATAAAGACCTACAGATCATTGCACACACAAGTGCACGTACCTTGGTGTTGGCATAATCACGTGTTGCTGATCTCAGTAGCTCTGCCACATCATCCTGCATCTCCACCAATGCTTTGTGACTCCCTGACAGCCTCTACAAAACATACAGTGACACAGAAGACACACAAACAAAAGTATCTTTTGGTTATTATATCGTTTTACAGGCTGAAGCAGGTAAATCAACTGAAAGAAAGGAACCAAAAGAAAAGTATTCTACAGAAAAAGAACAGTAACTTCAACACGACTAAGGATGGTGAAGTTACCTGCTGGAAGGGATTAATTTGGCCAGAGCTGCACCTCAGGTAATACTGCAGGATATCTGGGAATATAATAATACATATATTTAAAGTATACAGTTTAATGAAAAGACAAGCAGTATGCTTCTATGGAAGCATGATAGCAGTAACACTCAAGCATAATTGTGTGTTTGTGTCTTTATATGTGTGTTTCGGAGGCAACATCTGTTCTCTACAGCAGACAGACAGAGCGGAAACAACTGACAGACAACAGAGCTCATTAGATGAGTGCAAAAAGGAAAGTGAGGAAGGGAGAGGAAGAAAGGGAGCAATTGAGAAGTAAAGAGGGATATAAAAGGATGACGAGGGAGAACAAATCAGATAATGATCCACAGTGAAAAAGCAAAAAAGTGCTCTGAATATTTTTATTTATTTTTTTTTACATCTGGGATGAGCAGGAGGACGAGAGAGCGGGGAGTGTGCAGGGTTGCTGATGCATTGCAGTCAGCAGAGAGAGAGTAAGAGCTTTTAGATACCAGAGTGTCAATCAAACACAATCCCCTTGGATACACTCACTCATACACACACATAAACACACACACTTGTTTCTTAAAATAGAAGCAACATGCCAGGGTGAGATTCAACTGTCAGTGTGGAAACCGGAGTCTATTCTGGATGTTCCTGCTTATTTGTCAACCTAGAGCATCTCTATAGCAGTCCAATGACCAGTCTCCTTCTATCCCTCCCTACATCACTTTACCATTCATCAACTGAGAATACTATTCACAAGTTATAAGGTACTTTATTCTCCTCATCCCCAGAGGTCAAAATAAATCTGAATGGTTTCAAAAAGTAAGTAATACACACAGGCTTTTTTCTTGTGAAATAATGGATTGACTTATCTTATGGCCTTTAGAAATATTCTAATAAAACAATCTGAAAAGAGAAAAAGACCCTTTGCTTGAACTGCTCACAACAAATACACATATTTGAGCTGTGGCAACGATTTGCAGGTAGACACTGCTTTGTTTTTCTAGTCTAAACAGGTTGGAACCGCCGCTTTACAGCAGAAAAACCTTAAAAATGGCTGCTACCAGTTGACAGGTCCTATGTTTTTGTCTGCATACCTTGGTTGATGACAGCGTTTTCCTTGGTTACCCTGGTGATGTAGGTATCCGGGGAAACGCAGAAGTCGCTGGCTGACTGTAAGAGGGTAAGCACACATGACACATCAGGCTACAGTAACATCCCCTTTGAACACACTTGCTCGAGCAGTGGGTAGAGATTACATCATTGCAGAGCCAGGGAGCTCGGCGATGTTGCCATGGTTACACTTACAGCAGCAACAGCCAGCTCCAGGCCGAGAGACCCCCAGCTGATTATCAGAGTCAGAACCCCCAGCAGACACACTCTGAAGGACAAAGCAAATACATATTTTTAAAGTCAAGGTTGGGCTTACTGACATACCATGTATTACACAGCTCTGACACACACTCAAGAGTCTCGACAGGATTTCACCCGTCCAATAGGAGCAGCTCTTGGGGTATGATGTGAAGTAACGTACCCAATCAGAGTGCCTCTAGAGTTGCGTATCAGGCCGAAGAGCACCAGAAGACAGATGAGTACATCAAACAGCAGCAGGCCCAGGTACCCCAACCACCTGTAAATACACAAATTCACCACAGTGTCTCATACATGGTCTCGCAGGAGAGGGTGTTCATCACTGAGCAAATGAATCCTCAGGATTAAAGCCATGGTTCGTTGACAACCTTATGCCAGCGTGGCTGTTTTTAATGGGGTTAACATGCAGGAATATATCAAAAAACTGCATGACTGAGAGAATGTGAGGCCAGTTTTCAGTTTGATACAGCAAATACTGCTGAAATGCCTGACACACACACCAATACTCGTTAGTACTGACCTGTAAAAGTCAAAGGCCTCCGTCTTGCGGGCCAGATCCTCCAAGGAAATATCAGTATTGGACCAGAAGGGGACATCCACCATCAGCCTCACCAGCTCGTCCAGCTGGCCCTGCAGCTTTTGGACGATGGACACGTAGTCTGTCTGCTCCTGGAAGGCTGTCTCCAACTGGACCAAGCTCTCCTCCACTGTCTGGTTTAAGGCTAGGGCGCTGTCAGACACCTGGACTCAGACATTAACCAAAAAGAAAAAAACTGGCATCAGTCACATTTTTATTATCTTATAACTGGTTTGTGAGGTAATCTTTTAAAGTCAAACAACACAGTACGTATTACTGACCAGTTTCTCCACCCCAGATACGGTGCGGTTGGCATGACGGAGGGAGTACGCCAAACGACTGGCTCCATCACTCGACTCTCCATTTCCGTAGAATCCTACAGCGATGCCAGCGCTGGGAGGCAGAAAACAGGAAGTGCCAAGTGTTAACACAATGACTAATTCAACCATCGGATGGCATCAAATTCATCAATATGGGCGAACCATGTCTTTTTTTTCTCTTTTGCTCACAGTCACACACACACACACGGCAAAACTGCACCAAGACGAGTAATTTATCAAGTGCAGTTCTTCTGTTAACCAGCAACAGGCGGCACTGAGCTCTTGGTTCTTTGCTTTGGTGTCACCCTTGGGCCTCCAGCAAGCACAGGACTACCAGGAATGATTCTCACACACACACACACACACACACACACACACACACACACACACACACACACACACACACACACAGCGTCTACACAATAATTGGGTCACCAGACCGCACATAATATGGTCCTTCTGCAGCTCTGCACCGACATTCACACATGACACATGCTACAATATCTTTGGTTCCTGGCACCAACTCTCTTTCTTTCAAACCCTAGTTCTCCTATGTTCACTATATTTACACCGCACACTAACCTCCCGCCTGCCCACCACCACCACCACTGCAGAAATCTTTTTTTACACTCTCTGTTTTGCCACATCTAACCCCTTTTCACCACACACCCCTCCCCACTGGGCTTTTATTTTCCCACTTACCCTGTAAAACTCTAGCAACCCCCTCCTTTCCCTTTGTGTACTGTATGTGTGCATGTGTGTGTATGACAGGACTCTTTGCACTCATGATAACTGTCTGCACACTAACACCACAAAGATTTATGGAGTGAAATTTATGGCCATTGTTAAGGCAATTCATTCTAGCCCATTAGATCTTGAGTAGCCCCGTGTTGAGTAGCCCCGTGTTACACACAATGGTGTGTGTGTGTGTGTGTGTGTGTGTGTGTGTGTGGGCATGTGTGTGTAAACACACATTGTGTTTCAGAGCTTTAAGATGGACTTAATGTGTGCATGTAACATAAAACAACAAATACAGAAGGAAGCAGGCTTGACAAGAGAAACAGAATAAAGATGAACACAGTCGTGAAGACACATTAATGTGCTTTGTGTGTTGACGTAAATATCTTCTCTTTTATCTGTCCATTTCCCCACCCATCCCTGCCTCCCACCATTTTACTCCATCCCTCATGTCATCTTAGTTTTGACAGGAAATCCTCTCTCTCCACTCCTGTTTACTCATCCTCCTCTTCTCTTCAACCACCCATTCTCTCTCCCACTGCTTTCTCTCTCCTCTTCCCTTCATCCCTCCTCTTCTCTGTCCTCCTCTCTATGACTTTTCTCGTTGTTTTAATACCTGCTGCTCCTATCAAGGGATTTCATGATTTTATTAACCAACAGCTTAGGATATGAGACATAAACGAGGGGCTGCAGCAAGGCAGAAGGTCAGAAGTTAAATAGTTGACAGCAAACACTGGCCAGCTTAGCTCTGATAAAAAGCCCACACAAAGGAAACCACATACATTAGTGAGACATCATTTTGCCTTTGAGAAACAGCAACCTGTTCTGAATGATGTTAACTCAGAGAGACAGAGCGCAGCCTTAGTCTCTGCTTCAGTCCATTTTCAGCTGAATTGTACTGACATCATAAATCTTTGCTGCACCTAAATGACCAAACTAAAATGCACTCAGCGCAGTCGATCAGATAGTAAATGCTGTATTCAGTCAAAATTGGGTTCATGATGAGTTCAAATCCAAACAAAACTCATTCACCTGAATCCAAATAAAATAAATAAACTTTAATGTTTTATTTGATATGAATAGTGCAACCTGAATACACAAAGTGAGACTACATACAGACACCTATTCCCACTAGTGACTGCTACATACAGAAGTTATTCTGTGCAATATAAAGCAATGTAGGAGAAGGGTGGCAACTAATGATTATTTTTAGAAATACACCGATCCAATCTGTACTGGCACCCATAATGACATTACTTTGTGTATTGGATATCAGCCACTTCATAACCGATACACATTATATTATTGCACTATTATTAAAACTACCATTTGATACTGTCGCCAAATCAGAAATCTTAAGAATTGTGACTTTAAATACAGTTTCTGTGTCAATGTAATGATATGATTCAGTGTTACAGGTGTCAGTTAGATTCATTCTGTGACAACCAGCTGCAGAGTCAGTTTTTAGAGCAACAGCCTCACATTACCTTATCTCAAAATGATTGCAATGTGTTCCAAGCAATGTGAGATATAGTTTATACAATTTTTGGAAAAGAGAGCACCAGTATCGCATCAGTACTCAGCATCGGTAAACACTCTGAATAAAGGTAGCTGTATCAGTATATGATTGTGTCCCCGGTGATTTTTGTTATAAGTTATCTCTCAATCTTTTTTAATGATCAATAGAGGAATCATTCTGCCTATAAAATGTCAGAAAATAGAGAAACATGCCCATATCCACAGCCCAATGTGACATCCTAAAATAACTTATTTGTGGCCAACAATGTAAAACCAAAAGACAATGAGAATAAAAAAACTGTAGAAAAAACTGTAAACAACTTAATACCACATACAGCTTCCATCTAAACACACTGCACCTGCAAACAAATGGAGGAAGTCCACATGCAGTTGGTGTTGTGCCAAAAATAAGACATGATGTCATATTAAATAGTGGACCAGGAATCACACACACACACACACACACACACACACACACACACACACACACACACACACGCACATACACAATCACACAGAAACGCATGCGTACAGGCTCAGATCCATATCAAATATTCAAAAAGAAATATTATAGCTAATCATAAAATATTAAAGCCTGTAAAAACACTCTCCAACACTGAGTCACGCAAACGCGCGCACACACACACACACACACACACACACACACACACACACACACACAGCTCCCCCTGACTGTATAATTCATTTCTACTCTCTGCATCAAATTCGCTTCTGTCTCCATGGCAACCTTTCTAGGCCAGGGAGAGGGCCGAACACAGAGAAATAATAAATAACGGAGGGGGACTGGCGGAGATGAAGAAAAGGGGAAGAGGGGCAGAACAAGTCAAGAAAGGGGAAGGGGAAAAGTAACAAGAGAGTAAACGAAAGAGCAATAGTCTGTATATTTGCGTGTGCATTTTTGTGCCAAGAGGAGCAGAGTCTATGCAGCTCAGTATCTGTGGTCAAAATAGACTCTACTCTGCTGCTGGGTCCCTTAGGTCAAAGACCTCAGCGTGTACACACAGCCTTCACAGTCAGATAAACACAAACAGAGGAGTGTAACCACCTGGCTGGCTCCCAGTTACACCACATTGGCTTTTAGGTTTACACAAGAATGAGTGAGCTTGATTGGTGCAATGTACAGTCATAATGCACATATGGCGGCTGTTGGCTGAAAACATTGTATCACCAAAATGTCAACATTGAAGGAAGAGAGAAGAGAGGTGATGTTTTATGCTTGATGGATTTTTTCTTCACAATAATGGTCTATTTGTTTTCAAAGGGGTTTCATCAGACTGCCCCCCCCCTTCTGTTTATTTATCCCGTCTTCTCTCCAAATTCACAGAGGAGCATACTGAATTAAAAGTATAATGATTTCATACAACAACTGCAATACACAGTGTACAGTATATAGGGCAGACTAGATAAACACATTTCTGAAATTTCTGCAAAATAAAAGTGAATCAGCGCTTCCAGGAACTACAACAAGTTCAGATAGCATTTGTGTTTTTCTTCACGAGAAGGAATTTATCTGTTGTATCAGCTGCTATGGAGATAGAGCTGATACAACAGATAGACTCGAACTTGGGACATTACAGTTACTGTACGTGCAGATCCCTGTCCTCTCCACTGTTGTATTGTCTATATCTTGGGGTGGCAGTTAAATGAATGCTTTATATGAAGTAGAAGAAGCATAAACAGCCGATCATAAAAGGTTTTTCTGATATTAACATTGTTTTTGCACTTCTGGTATTTCCTCACAGGTTTTTAATGTGCAAATTGAAAATGTGCAAAAAACTGTTGGAAGGAAATATGACTATTAATTCAAGGACATTGAGTCAGACATAGTGTCTGCCCTGTGCAGTTTTAGTGGCATTCTCTATACAGCTGTACACCAACAGGCTGTGGTATGCAGAGCCAGCAAATCAGTGGACCCCCCCCTGTAAATCCCCGGAGAAAAGTTAGAGTCTCCACTTAAGGCTACAGGGCAATTCCTTTGAACGTGTAGAATGATTAACTATATCAACTCCTACTCACTCAAGTATCCTTAAAGGAGCTATTTGTAAGTTTTGCTATTGCTACATAGCCAACATTTGCATTAACAGCTGTTTATTCGCCAAGAGCTGTCTCCAGAGGTGAGAACCACCGCCAATGTGAACTCTCGCTTTGCTTCTATTTCTATCACTTCTTTTCTTCTAATGAAGTTAGCACGCTAACCAGCTAGCTTTGGTCTGGCTGGACCGTATCGTCATTCTCTGATAGTGAGTAACTGTAATGTCCAGGCTGCCCCAAAGAAGTAGCACTGCTCAGAGGACATATTATAACCTCTTGTATTGTTAAACGCAACAATGACTGAAGCTCTTGGCAACCGAACATCATCACCACCCGCTCCCAGCAAGAAACCATGTTCAGCGTCACAGAAAACTTACAAATAACCCCTTTAATAAAACAAATCTTATAGCATGTGGAAGTGGTTACCAGGGCTAGAGGGGGTTAAACGTCCTTCAAATACACTTGCCGTTTAAATGTATAAAGGTGTCACTCTTAAGGGAATAACCTCTCACCTGCAGACGAGTGTGGCGATGATGACGCACCAGGCCGTGCAGCAGCAGTCGGCGCTAGGCTGCTGAGAGTGTGTATGGGAGTGTGAGGAGTCATCACTCTTGCGTCGCCGGCAGCAAAGCCAGAACGAGTAGAAGAGGAGAAAGAGGAGGTCCAGGCCCAAACATAACAACGCCACAGCACCAAGCAGCAAAATAGACTGGAGAGAAGCGGGAGAGAGAAAGAAACAATTAGTGGCAGCAAGAAATGTACGATTTCATGATACAGTTTATGTTACACATTTTGGGTCAAACTTTGGGATTGATTCATTCTGTAAACAAATGCTTCATGTTTAATAGTCGTCCTTATCACAGGGAAAGGGACAATTTAGGAAGAGGGTGAAGGATACAGGAAGCAAATTAGCTGATATGAGCAGAAACCAGATACATGGAGAGACCACATGATTTAGTTTTTCCTGTGTAGACAGATACACACAGACACATCTTGTGCTACTCTCTCCAGCTATTTGAGACTAGAAAATAGTTGCTGTTTAATGGGCGTTTGATGGATACCGTGAAAAACACATTTGCACACCATCAAACACGCACACCTCCACAGTGTGAGCGGAAGCGATGCTGTTCGGGAGCTGCGTGCGCTAGAGACCCACCACACAGATCACATACCCTCTAAAAGCTTTGAAGTGTAAAAGAAGGAAAGGGTGGTGGGGGCAGACAGACGGAGAAGTGGGGGGTGGTGGTGTAAATTTGGAACAAAAAAAGAGACAGGCTGGAAAGACAGAACAGAAAGAAGATGTGAAAGAAGATGACTGAACTGAACACTAAAAAGGGAGAAATGGATAAAGACAGGGATGAGGGCTGTTACAGCAGTTTGCCTGGAACTGATGAAATCTTTTTTTATCACACACACACACACACACACACACACTGCAATGTTAGTTTTTCTTTCCCCTCTGGACTAGTCTGGAAAAGTCATTCTACTGCAGGGACCGTGAAGAGACGAAGGCACGTTTCTGGTAAACCAAATCTCCACCTGCAAGACCACTTTAGACAAAGGAATCCTGCCACGGCTCTGCTTGTTCGGAAACAGCAACATTGTAATTCAGGGGACTCCTCTGTGGATGATAACACAGTCTGACTCCACCTCCAAGATACTCACAGACTTCCTGGCTTCCAAGACTGACTTCTAAACAGCCGATTTTTCTACTGACCTAATTTTTTCCTCACTGCCAGCCAGCAGTTTCCTCACCCTGCAGCAATTTATGCACCTCTACTGTAAATATGCACATATATTGTATGAGTGTATATTTGCCAGAATTCACATTATATTCGAACATTAATTAATTGTGATGGTTTTTGTTTCTTAAACCATACGTAGGCAACGTAAAGCATAATATTTCAGTGCAGTGGTTCCAAACCTGAAGACAGGGACCCACAAAAGATCATTAACAAGATTGATTTGTTAATGATAAATGATTTGAAATGATAAAAAATGAACAGAACTGGTCCCTACCCACAGACATATAAGACTGCTGATGTAGACATTGTTTCGTTTTGATGGGTAACATACCAAAACTGTTTGTGATCCAGGTTTTGGGTTTTTAAGAGTCTACAGCCAGGCTAGCGGATCTGTGAGACTGTACATAGTGGTTCTTTGAGCTGAGTGCCGAGGGAAATGCTACTAGTTTTGCAGAAAATTCGGTCATAAACCAAAGTACTGGACTGTAAAATTTTGACCCGATGATGGAGCGAAATCAAAAGTGGGCCGAATCATAAAAATTAACATGATGATTAACAGCAGATGTGTTGTGAGTGGGTGAATTTAAAATGTAGGAGAAAGATATTAATGACATTCTCTAAAACGTGAACATATTTAAGCTTCATTTTCGTCAGGCACGAATCAGACCCTGTGTTTCGACTTCTGAACACGTTACTATGAGCTTTTAAGCTGTTTGTGTTCGGGAAGTAGCAGTGACATTTAGAATTAAAACGTTGCATGTAATATCCCACTGAGAAATGATGGTAATGTGTGATCGGCTGTGGGTATCTAAATTGTGGAAAATAATATGATCGGGTGGGTGGCAGGTGGATGATTTATGCATACATGCGGATTGGGATGACAGCAGAGTCGATCCATGCATCACTAGTCCGTTGAGAAATTTCATGACAATATTTTAGTCTGGACCAAAGTGGAGACCGCTAAAAAAAACTGTGATCTCCAGTAAAACTTTAGATTGTTAGTGCAAAATATGATTTATTGCTTATCTGAGAGATTCATCCCGTCCCTGTGGCCTTGAGGTCCTGAACTTGTAAAACATAATAGAAATAACTGTTCACACTGACCAGTCATACAAGAGCCAGCTGATATACTGTCACTAACTAAATCTCTTTTCTCATTGAAAAACAATGTGGTCTAATAAGGTCAGCATTAACTATGACCTGTGGCAGATGTATAACCAGGCCAGCAAAGGGTAATGCATCAAATCTGGAGGGCCTCAGCCAATCCAGCATGGCTTGTGGGTCACTTAGCTAGACCATTATAGGATACATTACGATACATGACAGGATGTGACCTGCAGTGGCATAATGTGACATCCGAAGGGAGAGGAGTGCTAATTTTCAAACCACAAGTCTCAGTCCCTATTAAAAGCATCAATACACCTATATTTTCTGAGGTCACTACCTACTTAAAATAGTTACAGTCGTTGGGTGGTGGTGACGATGTTAGTTTGAATATTACAAACTAATTGTGGCGCTACACTATTACAACTTAAGTTTCAACTTCCACAAATATCAGAAGGGAATTCTGTGCATTTATGTTGTCAATAATGCTGTGTTTCTGTCATTATCACATTCTTCCTTTGTGGTGGGAGAGCAGGTGGTAAGCTATGGCTGAGCCAGAGGAAATTCAGTTGATTGCTTTTTCCCTGACTGCTTTTCTCCAACAGGTTAAAGAAGATGAGTGGAGGATGGGGGGAGAGGATCCTGATGGGAGAGAAGGGGGAGATAAGCTCTGCAGATTCCTAGTCTCTAGTATTATCCTCTGTTATTATCTATGAGCTTAGCTCGCGACAGAGACGTTGTGCTGAGGTAAAGGCGAACTGTGCTCCTCTAATGTATTGTTTGATCTCTTGTGACTTTAAAATCAACATTAGGACTTAATACCATTTACAGTAACATGCATTAAGCTTTGCAGAATGAGAACAAAACCTCACACTACAGTATATAATGATGGATATTTTCATGACATCCCTTATAAATCATGCTCCAGGAATGACAATAGGATGATATAGACACCATGATATGGAGGAAAGTGGTGGAGGTGAAAGACGCTGGGACACAAAGTGTGGTATTTTTTACCATGAAATATAAAATTATTATTAGAGCTGGAAAAACTGATTCAGCCTCTCAAATTTGAGGATTTGCTGCTTTCTTTTGGTCATATACCCTTTGGATACATAACCTTGGGCTCCAAGAAATTTTTTTTTTCCCCACATTTTATAGAAAAAAATTGATTATCAAGAAAATAATCATTTGATTATCCAATAATGAAAATGATCATTGGCTGTAGCCCTATAAAACTATTTTAGTCCATTAATCGAAACCTTTTTTTTATTATTTAAATAACTGCTTAGTTTAGAAAATGTCCAAAAACAATGAAAAATGCCTGTCACAGTTTCAAAAAACGTCTTGTGATGACTTGTTTTTAGTCCAAATCCCAATAGTATTAAGTATGCAAAAATACAAAACAGAGAAACACAGCGAATGCTTTAACCCACTTATGGTCTAGCATTTTTACTTCACTATTTATTTTAAATTATTAATTGATAACCAAAACAGCTAATATAGTAGATATTTACTCAACTAATCATCTCAGAACTAGTGGCCATTCAGAGTAATAACAGCTGATCCAGGACTCTTGGTGTATGGGCTTAATGTTAAATTTATAATCTGACTATGGACCAGGTCTCTGCAGCTACCTCACTCTCCTCACACTGTGTACGATGGCCGCTAGATTAACTGTCAGGCTGACAAACCATCAGAGCAGATTAAGTGTGGATCAATTAGCTACTAATAAGCATGGTGAGCTTGGTTGTGCATGTATGTGTGTGCGTGCTTACATGCAAGTGTGTGTGTGTGTGTGTGTGTGTGTGTGTTTGTGTGTGCGTGTGCGTGTGTGTGTGTGTGTGTGTGTGTGTGAACAGCTCCAGGAGATCAGCTTGCAGGCTGGAGGAGGGGCTAAATGTTAAACGCCCAGGCACAGTGATCTACTTTCAATCTGTCCGTTTAAGTGTGTGTATGTGCACGCCTGTGAATGTGTGTGTGTATGATTGAGCTGACAGGATCAATCACTTCCACTTCAGCGAGTTGTCCTTGCACTCTCTCTGCCTGTGTGTTACTCTGTAGTCTGGCCTTGCCCTCTATCCTCTCAACGTCTCTCCGGAGGCGCTGACTGACCTCGAGTTCATGCTGCTTATATTCACCTGTACTTCTGGGTTAAAGTGCAACCAAAACACTAACATCAATTTCTGTATTCAGACAAAGACCCAGATAGTTTGCTTTTAACCTCTATACACAAAAAAAAGATTCAAGAGTGGCACCTTTTGTCCTCTCTGATCCTTTTCAAAACACTATGAGATAATGTCTTCCACTGTGCAAACTTTAGCACACTACTCAAAAAAATACCAATTACTGACTTACTTTCCACAGCTGGGAATATGTGTGTGTGTTATTACAGGTCACATGATTCCTCTGTAATGTTCTGCAGCTGTTAAACTGTGGCTGGTAGCTGACTCTGCGATTCTTCCGTAATACAAACAGATGAACAGACACACACACACACACACACACATATACACACACACACACACACACACGGATAGGCACACATGCTATTCCAATGCCTTGCAGAACCTCAGGATAAGAGCTCCGATTTCAGCTCTTCAGGAAAAATAAAAATAAATAAATAAAACAGTTTTCTTGCAAAAAGCCACAGCGTCAGCATCCCCAATAAAGTCAAAGTCATCAGAGACCAACTGCTGTGGTGAATGAATACTAAACAGTTTGTTTGTTTAAGAGAAAAACTCCTGCATAAGAGAGGAAAAGTGAGTGAGTGAGTGAGTGAGTGAGTGAGTGAGTGAGTGAGTGAGTGAGTGAGTGAGTGAGTGACACTGTGTGAGAAGAAAGTTTTGAGCAGCTTCAGAGCTCAAGAGCTGAATACAAATGAACCTGAGCCAAATCACATCAGAAAGAAAAACACTACACAGAAGAATCTCTCTCTATTGTGTGAGAGAGTGTGTGTGTGAGTGTGTGCTACGTTGTGGTGTGGTGGACTCAGCGCACTGAAGGACACTGTGTAGGACCTTGTTTGTATGTGTGTGTCTGTTTGTGTGTTTCTCAGCTGGATGAGTGGATGCATGAAAGCCTTTGAGACAGATACACTGAGCCAATCTAAAGACGGGCTTCAGTGAAAGAGTGAGAGAAAGAAAGAGAGCATTCTTTCACAACAGACTACAGCCCTCCCCTTCCCACTCTCTCCCCCTTCCCTCCCTCCTCACTCCCTCCCTCCCCCAACCCAATTCAACCTCCTTCTTCTTGTTCTTCTCACCCTCTATCTCCCCCCCCCGTCTAGCCAGAATTAATGATTTCACCCTGAATAGAACCCCTATATTCACTCACACACACACAACCCCCGAGGGAGATCTGTGACCTCACCTCAACAAACAACACTAAGAGCTAAATACGCACTGACACAGAAACTGAACATACTGAACATACAGCACATATGATATCCACAACTGTACATACAAATAACGTGCAAACAAACATATGATCATGGTGCAGAATGATCAGTGACATAGAAACAGCACCATCTGCTAAAATATGTCAGGATGTAATTAGTATAAAAAGGGGGTCCTTAAAATTCCAGTGGTCACACACATTGACACACACACACACACAAAGGCCCTTAGTTAAACATTGAATAGCTCGCAGGAAGTGGCTACTTGGCAATTTAGAAGCACCTCCCATGGCTCATCGAGCCTTCTCTCTCTCCTCTCGCCTCCAATCAGTCTCTTTTTATCTTTCTCACTCCTCCTCCTCTCTCCTGCTTCTCTCTCCAGTTCTCATCTCCCTCCCTTGTTCATGGCCGTGGGTGCCTTCCCACGCTCAGCTCTTGAACTTGCACGCCTTCCCTCCACTCCCCATACATGTCAGCACACTATGTTGAGGGGTGACTGCAGCGCATGAAATGTAGGACTCTAAACGATATGTCTTGGCTTTCATGCGGAGCTCCAAAGACTGTTCTTTTCTGCTTCATTTCTGCTGCAGAGACCTGGAAGTCACCTTGTTTGCAGATTCTAATGAAATGTAGAAAAACTGGGCCAAAGCCACTCTTCGATGGAGCTGCTCTCTAAGGCAGCGCTTCCGACTCAGAGAGTGTTTTATCAAAGAAAGACTGCAATTAGTTTTATGCTTTTAACTTATGCTAATGATTGTTTTTCCTCCCAGATTATTTTTTTTCAATTAATTAATTGTTTATCTAATAAAATGACGGAAAATAGTTATAAATTCCCATCGCAAGTTCCCAGAGCCCAAGATGATGTCCTCAAATTTCTTGTTTTGTCCAAAGAACAGTCCAGAGCCCATAGATATTTAATTAACAACAATATAATTGTAGAAAATCTTCACAATTAAGAAACTGGAACTGGACCACGGTTGGCATTTCAGCTTTATAAATCATCTGAACCGATCATCAGAATTGTTAGTGATCATTTTTGCCTTTTGACTAATCCATTAGTTACCACACCTTTGTGACCTTTGGAGAGCCAGGCAAGCGGTGCCTACTCAACACAGTACACCTAATCACAGCTTGCATGTCTATGGCCTATGAGCTGTGGAAAACTGGAAACACTTTTTTTTTTTTACAATTTTAATAGTTTTACAAGTGGTGAAGAGGTACGACTCTCCAATATTTCAAAAATGAAAAGCAAAAATTTGAAAAAACAAACATAATTTGGTGTAGAAGAAATGTTTTGACTTTTTTATTAAAAAATAACTTGCTATTAATCTCACAATGCCTGAGATTTACATTGCAACCATTAGGGGTCCTGAACCCCAGGATGGGAATCACCTGACTAATCGACTAATAACAACGATGGAGCAGGTAGGGGTTCAGTGCCTTGATCAAGGACACTTCTCTGTCTCTCTCACACTCACAAACACACATACACACACACACATGCACACAGAGCACTGATCGATGCAGGGAGGGAACCCACAACTCTGTGGTTGCAGGACAGCCTCAGTCACTACTTTGCCACTCTGCTGTGAAATTACAGTGTGGGTAGGTGGCAGGAGGTAGGATGATTAGGTGATGCTGCATGATGAAGGGGATGATGAATTCTGAGTGGGAGGTTATTATTCCCCTGTACTTGTCTTACCTTCTGGTACTCAGAGTCCTCAGGTCTGAAGTCACTGCTCACCAGCTGGAATTCGATATTGAAATGAGGCAATCGGTGCAGTAGATTCACCCACCAAGGTGGGGAGTAGTTCACTACAGCCGCCATCCTGATGCAATGACCTGCCGGCTGTCACTTCACTCAATAACCCCGATTCCTCACACAGACACTGAAAAGAAATTCACGACCACTGTAAGTTAACGGGGCAAAGAAATTACATCATGCATAATTCACAACTCCTGACATGGCTGTGGCAAAGCTGGTAAACAACTATTATAAATGTAATTTTTGACAAACATATTAAGCAAGATGAAGGTAAAGTGTCCACAGTCCTTAGTGCTAATACTGTCTACAACCAAAACCTCATGACTGACATTATTACAAGGCCAATGTGATCAGTTATCAGTTATTAGTCACTAACAAGGGTGGAACAAACATGTCAATCAACATTAACATGCCAAAGTATTGCATACACCACCTGGCCGTGAGTTAGAAATACACTTACAAAGTATTGCTGTTTTCTAAATGTCATATATCATTTAAATTTCTCATGACAATTTGCTTATTTTAGATTTGCATCGAATGAAAAGACTTCACTTGTGAAAAACAGGGTATCCCTTCTCCACTCAGTGCATGCCCTTAACTACCAATGACATTCCTGAACATGTTGCTGTGGAGTGTGTGGTTAAGAGGGCCAAAACACTGCAATATGACACATTACTTCATTTCAATTATCTTTGTTAAACTGAGAGTGCTTCTGATGAATTGGATAAATACTATTATTTTGCCATTTAAGGGGTGTTTTCCTTCACAGTCCCTGGTGTATTGTGGTTTACTGCCGTGTAATATGGCATGTAATGTGCCTGTATCATGATAATTGTGGTCAGTATATTAATGTCATAAAACAGCTCACTTTTTATTTCTACTCTTATTACCAATAAACCTTTCAGTATCGACTAGGGAATCTTTGTCCTGAAATGTTTTTTAATAGCCCATTGTAAGCAAATATTAAACCTATGAGGTCATACTGTATTCAGTCCTACTGTACATGAATTATGAAATGACAATAGCATGGCTGACAGCTACATCGCATCTCCCAATTTACGCCCGTGCTGTAAAAGACAGGCTTGGTGAGATAAACGTGATGTGGACGGTGAAATGGCCGTTATATCAAACCCGACACACAGGCACGACTCTCTCTATTACATTGATTTTACTGTACCCACACATGTAGGTCAACTCAATCGCGGGTATCCTCACATATTCATGCAGCAAGCCTTATTCATTCTTCTACGTCGAGTCAATAAAATGTTAGCAAAACCCGGATTAGCTAGCATTATCCCGCTTTGTCCGTTAAAACTACCGCAGTCTGACAGAGTCGTCAAGGCAACGAGGAGGAGAAAAGGCAGGAGCTGGCTTCAGGGCTCCATGTCTGTGGACATCAAAGCCCGTGTGTTGAGGAATAGGAACCGTGTTGCAACTCACCTAGTGAAGCCCAAGCGGATGCAGACTCTCGTTTAGTGTAGTCTTGGGAGTCCAGGCCGGCGTATATTTCACCTATTGTCTTCCCAGATCCGGTGGTGGATTTGAACCCCACAGCCGTGCGCTGCTGCATCAACGCGGCCGTACCGAGCTAGCTGCAACGAGCGAGTCGGCTGCGGTCCCAACCACATTGAAAATAATGGAATAACGGTCACGGACCCAGTCCGCTCACATTTCACCGAGACGCCTTCCCGTTTGGACTACCTTACCAGTCAGCAACAACGCTACGGAAGATTAAGGGTTAAACTCGTTGACCCGCAACCCAGTATCTTTTTTTTTTTTACACTTGACGATGCCGTCGTTGTCTTTCTCTTAAACCATGACGGTTTGTGCTCGTCCGCGCTGTTCCCACGATGACCGTCGGTTCAGTGCATTTAGCGCTGCGGCTCTTCAATTGGATGATATTGTTGGAGCGTGAAGCAAACACGGTGTTTAAAAAGCCCTGGAGGACGGGGCTTTGCGGCAGCTCCAGCTCTCAGTGTGTGTGTATGTGAGACAGCGAGAGAGAGAGAGAGAGAGAGAGAGAGAGAGAGAGAGAGAGAGAGACTGTGAGAGTGTGAGTGAGCAAATGCGCAGAGAGACCACCCCCTTACGTTGAAATCACGGTAGTACATGTTACACCAAGGACCTTTCCAGCAGTGAAGGGTGCATTCAGATTTTTAAGGGACACTTGTGGTGACCCTGAGGTGCAAAAACTGCCAACAACTCATATTAATAATTTTATAAGCTTTTCTTACAGCATATTTCCACGTAAATTATTCATCTAAAAAGTAACTAAAAGTACCTCAAACTGTACTGTACTTGAGTAAATCTTACCAGCAAGAAACATATCAGACCAAAGAAGGTATTATTAAAAAAAAAAAAAAAAAGCATTTTATTGAGTGTCTCAGAAATCAAGTTACATACATCATGTGGAAACTGCACTCCTGCACTTTTTTTGTTGACCTCCCTACAGGTTATCATTAGTCTATTTCAGAGAACAAACATTGGCATAACACATACTCCCTGTGTATCCTCCGTTGTACTGACTGTGTGTTGAGTATTGCAGCAGGCTTATCTATAATTTATTCACAGTTTCGCTCAATAGTGCATCGGTTGAGTGCATCATTCCCTCAGTCATACCTCGGAATCAGTCATAATTTAATAAGCAAACATGATATATTAGTGTAAGGAAATTTATGTGTTACACATCTGGCATGTCAAAATTGATTAATTATTTCAAGCCTGTCAAATGCAGAGGACTTTACAGTGATCTGCCTCACTTTGACTAGTCATCTTAACAGAAATTAAAGCATTTACTTCTGTAATTTAAATCTGAATATCCATGCAGGAGGCACTTTGGCAAACCACTGAGAATATCTGGCTCAAATGATAAACCACAAGAATAACAGATCAAAATGAATAGGGTGCTTCATTTCCTGTTCACATTAGTGCTTTTTCCTCCACTTTGACGATAAATCCCTAAACCTCTGGTCCAAGCATTTAAACACTAAACTGGGTGATTAGTCAGTCAAGACTCTATTGTGACAGTATCCTGAATAAGAGCATGATGAAAGTGAGGTGTTGATGTGCCATGTATTTCCATGTCATAAAAGATCCTGTACCTGACTTCCCAGAATATGCTGGTTATTACTGTTGGAGAAGCTCTTAAAGATGACAAAATAGGCAAATATTGTGTATGTTCCACTATCATCTTGAATAATATTGGAATATCCCAGCTATCATTTGCATGTTCAATAGGAACCCTGACAAAAACGGCCATTTAAACCTCTGACATTTAGGCTCTGAGTAAGAACACAGCAGAAATTCTTCCTGCCTACACTTTGTCTCTCTCTCTCTCTCACACTCACACTCACACACACACACTCACACACACACAACACACTAACTCACACAACTCAGGAGGTCTATAAGATTAAGACTTCTCTGCTTCTCAGAGGACGCGAGGGAGACACGATGATATCATCCGAATCATCAGAATCCACTGCAGCAGCTCCTCCAGTCTCAGCTGTGCAATGGAGCTCTGTCTGGTCTACAGGAGATATACAGGTATACTTGTGATTAATCGCCTGGGCATCATTTTATTTAACTCCATTTAACCTAAAGAGCCCTAAAATGTACAATTTTAAGCAGTCTGCAATTTACAATATGCATACTTCTACATAAATATTTCAGATTTTAAAATGATTTGGCTCTGGTTTCAGCATAGTTCCCTCCAGCAAACATTTTATTCTAACACACTGCTTCAACTCTACACACAGATACATCAGCACATATAAAATAGGGGAGGACTCAAAGATTTTATGTGCTTTTAACAGTTCAAACAGTAAAACATATCTCCCCTCTCTGTCTAACCTGTTGTGGGTGTCATTCTGGAGGCATGACTGCTGGAGACAGGCCACAGGTCTTCTTCATCACCCAGTTTTTTTTTGTCGTTATGCAGGGATGCAGCACCTTGACAACAAAGCAACACATAACCAATGTCACCAAGTCAGACATGTCCTCAAACATGTCCGTACAGATGATGCAGCTGCAGTACTTTTAACAAGATGCGTACAAATATATGGACCTTGGACCATGTCATGCTTAAATCATAACTTCTTTTCACACGTTCTTCACCCTGCAAAGCAATGCAAATCCAAAGCTGTGACAACCCTACTTCTCCTTGCAAAAACTTTAAGATAAAATAACTTTTTCAGGATCACAAGTGAAGATGGTGCAGTCGAAAATCTGTGAAGCCTGCATAACATCAAATGGAGGGGAAGTCTATAAACATGCAGGGAAACTGCTGACATCACTTCTCTGCTCTATGCACCCATCTGCTGTCAACCTATTAGAAATTCAGGGAATTGGGGGGAGAGATGGTGAAAGCAGTGGAGTCTTGCAGGGTCAATTAGGTCAGACTGAAGCTTAGGACAAGGCTCTTGAGCAGTGGTAACTTTATATTTTTAGAGGGTGATGTGAGGTAGCGACAGTACTGGTCCACAGGGCTGCTGAGTGCCCTCATCAGTCTTTAATAGGGAGCTATCAAAGCTCTGGCTGGTGCAGAGGAGACAGGCACCCTGAAATTAGATCAGTGTGCCAGAGATATCCATAACTACTCATAAACTTGTCAGGGAAGACATCATGAGTAATTCTGAGGTTGAGAGCAGGGCGATGCCATGGTGTTGCACACACAGCAAACATCAAGCCTGAACCCTCACTGACAATCTTGAGTGGTTGTATCGATGATGTGTTTCCTGACAAAGCCTTTCTACACCTCCAACGTCAAGGAATCCCATATTACTAAAGTACACACTGCTGATCATGACTTTAACAGGGAACTCACACATATAAGGCACAGAGGCATTAAACGCATTCACTGAAATTAAGTGTATGCTATAAACACAAAAAACACACATATAATAATTTGTGTTTGAGCTACATGACCATAAGATGGGGTTGAGACAGAGGAGCAGGAAGTCTTTTTGCAGTGTACCGTGTTTGTTTGTTTCTGCTCTGTTCTGCGAGTGTGTTCATATATACAACAAATATTTAATCACAACAAGGTATGTGTGAACCTGACCTGTTCTGCTGGGTGTTGAGCGAGCTCTTCTTGGTACCGGCGTGGGCAAACTGTTTCCCATTGGAGAAGGCACAGAGAACCCTGAGCTAAAGTGCGCGCGCACACACACACACACGCACAATACTGCATTATGTTCTGTATGTTTGAATGTATTTTTTATTTTTATTTTGTGTGTATATAAATGAGTCACCTCTCTATTGCAAGACTACAGCGAGCCAGGTGTCCCCTGAAAGCAGACTGTATCATCGTCAAGGCAACCGCATCCATCTCTCCACCTACAGAGGAAGCTACATCACTGTGGTTTGCTGCTTCTACAGCCTGAAAAGACGAGATGAGGAAGAGATGAGATTCAGAGATTGACAAACAAGTGAGGAGACCTCGGGAGCTCGCAGTAAGATACCAGAAAATGCTTTTTAAATGGCCCATAGTTTAAAAAGTACTTGTGATATTATTACCAAGAATAATACTGGTGATTGAATATGACCATTCTGATGTGTGATCGGATTCTCACAACTTTACTGTATGGAAATGTTTGTGTGTGGGTGAAACCTTAATGTGCGTGTCTTTCAGCAGGTCCTTGAGCTGCGCCTCTCTGAGGAGATGGCCTCTTAATGCTGACTGCAACATCACAATGTCCTTAAGATAGAATGCAAAGAGATGGAGATAGAAAGAAATCTGGGACAGAGTGTCTGGATATTTTTATGTAATATTTCTCTCACACATCAATAACTTCTTTTACATAACTGTGGTGTGTTACATACCCTGTTTCTATGCTCCCTCCAGTTTGTCTGGATGATCCTTGCTGCTTTCTCTCTTTCTTTATGTTGTCTTTTCTCACTCCCCTTCTCCTCTACATTTCTATCCAAATCTTCACCTCTGTCCCCTTCCTTCTCTGTACTGCCATCGTCCCTTTCCTCTGTCTCCGTCTGACCTGATCTGCCCAGACTGTCCTCATGGTCCCCTGCTGTTGTGGCAGAAGGAGAGGAGAGCTCAGCTAGTGCAGGTTTGATTTTGTCGTCCTCCAGACTTCGGATCCTCACCCACAATTGCTCCAACTCCTGTCTGAGAAACACACACACACACACACACACAATACATAAATAGATGACAAAACAGAACCAGCAGCCATAGTGGATGTCCTCTCACAGTTAGCAATTAGTTAGCAGAGACTTTCGAAACCCATGACTTTGGTTTAGAGCTCAATATTACAATTTATTCTGAGCGGTCTGCATGTCCATGTGGTGAGATTTGATTTTAGCCAACTGCACCATGGTAGCAGGCAGATATTATGTGCTTGGACTGAGCCAAGCCTCACTGTTTTAACCATATCTGACTTGTACACCATCAAACAAGTTTAGTATAAGCAGCCTGTGGACTTGTTACTTAGCTGGTTAGTTTAGGTTAAAGAAACTATAAAAGTGACTTTTTCCAGCTGACCACGCTTTAGTTTGTAGAGCAAACGACATCTGTAAACAATTCTTCTTTATCATCTAATTTATTTATAATATTGATTAGACTATCACCCACATCTCGGACACTGCCCCATCTCTTTCAGTTATCTCCGTTTGTGGCCTGGAGGTTATATATCTAACCATTATTAACATAAAGACAATTCTCAGGTGGATCTCTACTGTGTTTGGTGGGACAAAGCCTCTGTATGACAAATGCATGATCTCTACAATGGGCATAATTAAAATTCCCTGTTAAAACTACTGTTTCAAATGTAAATAAATAGTCCATCAATAGTTTCAGAAAGTTCTTGATATAAACAGCAAAATAACATTCAAAGATGATGAATATATGTATGACTTTGATCGTAAAAACATGCAGAACCATTCTGGACCTTATACATTTCTAGCTTACAAACAGCAGACATAAAAATGTTACACTCAGCAAGCAAAACATACTTATGCTGCTGTTTTTCATTGTCCCGTTCACTCGTTTGTTCAGCTTTCCATCGTTCTGTCTCTTTCTCCAGTTCCTCTCTTTCTGTCCTCAACTGTCTCAATTCATCACTGAAATGCAGAAACACAACACAGATTTAGTCTCACAAACAAAACTCAGTAGCTTTATGCTCATAGCCTTTGTCAACCTCAATTTGGTCAATTGAGATTGACAAAGGCTTGAGAAGATGTTTGTATTGTACATCATGTTGCTTCTCACTCACTCTTTACTTGACAGCATCTCTTGAAGCTCCACCCTCTCCTTCTCCAATTGGCTGACGCGTTCTCTCAGATCTGAATCCTCCTCCCCTTCTTCAGTGATTGTTCCCACGGAGACCACTGCCTCTGTTGCCATGGTAAACCTCAGAATCTCAGTGGGTGTGGCCTGGACCTCCTGATCCAATCGGCTGCTGCTTTTCGCTGACTGGGTATGTCTTCTGCTGTCCTCCGGCCTCTGATAGGAGGAGAGAGGAGTCAGTCTGTGATGAAGCTGTAATCTCTATGTGTTTACATGACTTGTTAGCTGGTGTAAGTCACATATGGTTAAAACTAGTTAGTTTCCTCTCACCTTCTCCACTTCCAGCAACCTGCGCAACAGTCTCTGTTTACTCCAGTCTCTGTAACCTAGGGAACATAATCACACAAAGACACCCATTTTTTCATCTGCATCACAGTACAGAATACAATACCACAATGGTGTTACATACTTTAATTCAGGGTTGAGAATTGATTAGGTCTGCAGTTGAAGATTGTTTTCATAGTGGATTAATCTGTCAATCATTTTCTCCAGTAGTTGGTTTATTATTTAAATAATATGTCAGAAAATAGTTAAAAAAGCCCATTACATTTCCACAAAGCCCATGTTGACAACTTGTAATTGCTTGTTTTGTCTGACCAACAAAACAAATCCCAAAAATATTCTGTTTATTATTATAGAGGACTATGAACGCCAGCAAATACTCACAAAATGTGATACCTTCCTGTCTATAGAATACACTTTTCAAAATGTCATAAATTGACTCCAGTTTTCAAAATTGTAAACCAACAAAGCTGTAGTGAACGGAGTCAAAGCTGTCACGTTTAGAGGCAGAGCAGCAAGAGTCAAACTAGAAACTGATAAAAGGAATAAATGAAGTAAATGTCTTCAGTGTGGCTGACTCTGGAAGCTCTGGGTCTGGCATGTCAGTGTGGTTTTGTGTGTGAGAAAAGACCTTTGATCCCTCCAGCAGGACTGTCAGTGTTGAGTTCCTCTCTGAGTGTTGTGTTCTCCTGCTGAAGCTGCTTCAGGTTCTCAGACAGACGATGAACCATGGAGCTTAAAGCTTTCTGCTGCCTCTGGGAGCATTTACTCTCTGCTCGACTACTGCACACAGGAAGAGACAGAGGGAGGGGAAGACTTCATGAGAAAGACAGAATTAATAAGCGAGCGGATGATAGTATTTACCAAGTGTGACAGCATGGCTCGTTTTGTTTTCACCTTTTAGTTAGTGTGTGTGTGTGTGTGTGAGGCAGTTTTGAGTGCTGTGGTAGGTTTATATTTCTGTGTGTGGGCAGATTTTGTCACAGTGATAGCGTAACAACCATGAAAGATACAGCAACGAAACTTTACAGTTGTGTAGCTGAGATCAAAATGAAAGCTGAGTTCGAAGATGGGTGTGAACGCGAAAATGTTGAGGGGCGTCATGGCTGATGTGATCCCATCACCAGATGGTCTCTTGTTTTAGACATTTACCACAAATCCTGCAACCCTGTCCTCTGATCTGTGACCGTGGCCATCCTTTAAATCCAGGATAAAAGTCTCTGATCAGGAGTTCTCTCACTACTCTACAAAAGAAACTGTTAGTTCCTCTCTACCTTCCTGCATGTTGATGAAGGCAGAGGAAAGTGACTGACTTGATCTGTATCTGAATACTGCACACACTGTCAAACTAAATTTGACAAACTTATAAATAACTGATTAACAAAGTTGTGAAATTTCAGTTCCATAAAAGTGAAGTATATATCATTCACACTGCACATTCAACCTGACACTGGGGTGTAATTTTATAGGACTTTTTCTTAGTTGTTAACCTTATAAGAAGTTGATGTAGGAAAACTCAAAAACCTACATTTATATTCAAGTACAAGTCAAAACCAAACTCAACTATAAGGTTCCAGTAACCCCTAAAACATTTGTGAGGTAACTGTATAGTAATCCTGTAGTTATTATAAGATAAAAGACAGTGATGACTCTTATACCAAAGCACAGTCAGACGCATGTCGGGTGACCCGCCTTTACCCATGCAGACCAACACAATTTTTAATTTAGGGTCCCTGTATCAGGCTGGAAGGGGTATCACTGTAAGCTGTTACAACTTCCTGTGACACCAAACGTCCATAGCATGGTACTTAAGCATGATCCTGCCGTTTTCAGTCATGTATACCTTTTCTCTGCAGCTTCTAGTAGCACCCTCAGTCTCTGGATCTGAAAGACGAGGCACACAAACACACACATTAGGTGAGATTTCCTTTTCCACAGCTGAACTCACACTCTGCAACCAAAGTCAACATGACGATAACATTAGCTCTCACAGCAGGAGCAGAAACACAGAGCGGGACGAGGAACAATTCTTTCAACCAAACACTATTTTTAGTGTCGGCTTCTTTCTCTCATTCCTGTGGTGGTTGTTTCAGGTGTTCTACTTTGGAAAATCTGTATGCAGTAACATGCCAAAAGAATTTTTACTTTAACATTCAGGTGGAAAAAATAACAAAAAGCAGCATGTTACCTCTTCAGAGTAGGTTTCCACTGTGATCTTTAGCTCCTCCAAGTTGGTAGTTCTCAGCTCACTTTGCAGTTTACTGGAGAATAAGAGGGAATAAACTAAATATCTTGCAGCTTCGCTAATGGACCAAATGGACTGATGTATAGACGGTCAGAAATTTTACCTCAGGGCATTTTCTTTCTCTCTACACTGCTGCTCCAACTTCAGGATCCTCTGCTTCAGCCCGTTGAGAACCTTGACAGACAGAATCCGTTTCATAAGCCTGTTTAGGATGCATCCTAAAACTAATCTCTGGTATTTGCACTAACAGTCTAGAAATACCCACCACGCTCCCTTCTTTTTTCTTATCCACCAAACTACGAGTGTAGTCAGATCCCTACAGAGAAAGATCATACAGTTTTTAAAGTATTAGTAGTTTCTATGACAAAAATCAGAGGCAATTTAATGATCATACTTTAGAGGGATCCAACAGTTCTTCTATCTGTTTTTCTCTTTTAGCGTTATCTTCCTCCAGGCGGCGTAGTTTCACTTTCATTTGCTGATTGTCAGACTTCTGCGCCTGGAGACTCTGCAGAGAACAGTACTAGAGATTAATCACACATTACGAAAGGCATAAAAGGAGAGACTGCATAAAAGAGTGCATATGCAAAGGTGGAGGTACAATGTCTGAATACACTTGAAATGCCAAAAGCTGTAAATCCGCATAAGGAAAAATGTCTTAAAGCCCTTTTAGTTTTAGCAGAGTAATAAAGGTTTGAGTCAGCTACAGAACAGCAAAATGGAACTGATAAGCATTCATTGTCCTACTCAAGGACATTTCAGCAGACCGGAGATGTACACTTTCATTTAGATTCTGAAGAAAAAGCTCCTAGCCTGCTAGTGCTGACAACCTCTATCACCGTGCTTCTTTTTTCTGAATACACAACATTCATTGTGTAGCTCTTTACCTTCTTGAGGCGAATAATCTCATCATACATGTCTTCCTTCTCTCTGTGGTCGCCTGTGCTGAAGGTGAAGCCTGCAACACACAGGGGCAAATAGGGAAACAGCACACAGTCACACAAATGCACTTCAATTACATTCTCACCTTGCAGGTATGAAACAACTGATGGTTAATGAGATCATGTCGCTTTCTGCTACTGTCGCCCAGCCTCACAAAAGACCAGACCTTTCCCCTCGCCACTGTCACACCAACACATTCTCTCACCATTAGATGCAGAGTGCAGATGTTTGTGTTTCCTCATGCTCAGGGTCTGTTTGAGAAACTCCGGTGTCACATCACACTCTGATCTCAGCATCTGGGAAAGATCTGGAAAAGAGGAAGATGAAGAGAGGTTGTAAACAACAAAATTTTTTATGCCTCTGTACAATTTCATTACTGTATGTTTTAAACAGCTTCTTTTTTTTTAAATATTTCCTTTTCTTTATCAATATCAATCAATTAACATTTATAACCTTTGATTGGTATTAACTGTGTGATTAACAGTGTTTTTTATCGTTTGTATTTGTTGACCTGGATGATGAGCTGCTGCTCACAGGTGACCTTGATGGGATAAATAAGGTAATGAAGTGAATAGAGATTTTCTCCAACACAGCTCAATGCTGCAGTCGATTCATGCATTAAACTCGTTTTTCAAGCTCCACCAATCCAGTGTTTCTTTATAACAACTGATCAAATGACTGATGTGCAAAATGGAACACTTTGGAGCTTTTTAGTCTGTTTTAGCTCCCTGCTTTGGTTGTGCAGCTTGCAAATTCTGCTCTTAATCACTGGCTTCCAACAGAAGGTAGATATTTTCAGCAAACAAATAACACCATATAGCTGACAGACAAAGTTAGTGATTAGCAAGTGATCCTAGAAGAGCACCTTGGAAGCTATAAACACAGATCTTTGCTTTGGTAATGGGTTGAGACCAAAACAGAGCTAAAGGAAGGCTGGGAATTGGACTGACATTCCTCAGGTAGACAAAAACACCACTCCAAATAAATGCTGCCGTTTCTCGTGTCAGCTATTGTTAACATGTCAGCTGTAACAAAGTGAAATCCCAGAAAGATCAAGCCAAATATAATATTTTTATAACACTTGCAGAGTTGCTTATCATCAGTTCTCCACAGACATCAGTCCTGAGCAGGACACCTACAAAGTCACCTACAAAGTTAGCAAACCAGTTATCAGCTGAGCAAACAGTCTGAGTCTCTCACTTTTATCCATATCTCTTTCCAGCAGCCACTCCTCCATCTATCCCTCCTGAGGAGAGACGTGGCTAAGGCTGCGTTTATATGGTGCCTACCATGGCCGTTGCTGAGGGATGTGAGACGAGCTGAGCCACTCTCCCCAGTATTTTCCCCTCTGGCGTCCCCCAAGGACGCCCTCGGTAGTCTCCAGGCCGCCACTGCTGCTCTTCTGGGGTTCACATTCAGGCTGGAGAGGTATGGAGACCCTACATGTATACCAACCATATATCAACAATCATGGAATTTGGAAAGCAGGTTTGTTACATAAACTGCAAAAATTCCCCACAGAGCAGCTGAGCAGGTCTTACTTGGAGAAGAAGGAGGCTTCCCAGAAGATCTTTTCCTCCTTGTTCTCTGATGGAGGACAAAAACAAGGCGTTGAAGCAGAAGAAAGGTGTATTAAACTAAAATGTTTATTAACAACAAAATACACCTGAACCAAAACATCAACCCAACAGAAAGACAAAAGTATAAACCTACAGTCACATCACTAACAACAGGAGCGGATTTGTTTACCTTTTCCAAAATATCAGCAGAGAAAGAGAAGCCATCCTCAACCTAGGTTGGACAGAGGAGAGAGGCGAGTGAGTGTGTGCCAAGGTAAAGAAGTGAGAAAAATAACATTTTTAATAAAAAAAAATCTGTATGTTTAGGCCGGGTTTAAATCTAAATTAATCCTATAAACCTGGGTGTAAAAAACCCCATATGGGGTTCCAATATAAGTCTCAGGGCTACCTAGACGATTAAACAGAGAAAACTATTTCTGTTATACAAAACATTCTACAACACTGAACAATTTCAAGACGTCTAAAAGTCCTTCAAGTTAAACAGTCGGCAACCAAACAAGGATTTTTTTTAAATGCTCTCAAGACATTATAACCAAGAAGACGTCACATCAGTTTAAGGGGTCACGAGCCAAAAAGGTTGGGACTAACTGTCATAAACGATTGTGTTGTGTTCTGTTTTGAGTTACAAACTCAGTGTGGACGCAGCTGTGATAAATGTTAGAAACGAGAAGGAAACACAAATTAAAGAACAAATCTAAAGACTCAGGGACAAAGTCAGTTTTATTCTTGACCTAACCAAAGCTAAGGACTCACCAGCTCCTCGCAGTCTTCATCTGTTTGAACATCACTCGCCTCCAGAGACATTTTAGCAGTTGCACTAAACATCGCAGGAAAACAAACGTTACGTTAAGTCGGAAAACTTGACTTTCTCCGTGTGTAATCCTCTCATTTTTTCCAAGTCAAGCAGCTCACTTCAGTTTCCCCTCTTGCTAGTAGTAGTAAAAACATGGGGCAACAAAAGAGAAACGTTAGCTATGCTACAACTCGAAATTTGCGTCCACAACACTGCGGATTCGCCACGTAATGAGCCGGTGATACGGTGACAGACACTGTTAACCATAGCTTCTCGAAATCCGTTAAAACGTTGTTTTCTTCCCGTGCAGATGTTACTGTTTTCACATCACTGTTGGAGATTTAGTCGTCTAGCAACCAGGCAGTTGTTAATCAGCTGCGTTAAACTAGCTAGAAAAAGTCTGAGAGGTACCGGAAACCATATGAGCATGCCTTCAAAGTAAAATCATAAACACGCTAAACTATAGCAAGCGCTCATCAAATTATGTTTAGTTTTTTTTATTTAATAGAATATGTTGACCAAATGTATTATTAATTGAGGCAAATATATATTACATTTAAAGAAATGTCAACGCAATGTTCAAAAGTTTTATTTTGAAAATTAAAGCCAGTTGTACAAGTGAAGCTTTGTTTAGCTTGACAGAGCTCATAACTAAACCGCAGCCCAGGGTTGAATGTTAATACTTTTTCTACCTATCCTTTCTGACTCATTTCCTCTGGTTGCCCATTGGTGAAGAGGTGTTAAAAGGAGGGGATTAGACAATTTCCTCCAATGGCTTGAGAGAAGGAGATGAGGAAAAGGGAAGATAAAGGAGACTTTTGAGACTGATCCACTGTCCCCTGTTCAGTGCTTGTTCGCCTCTGATCACAGCAAATCAACATCGGTCTCCAGTGTCAAAATATTTTACATATGAACATATCATACAACATAACCTTTATATAAAAGTACTTTTACACATTTTTGTACAAACATGACAAATCACAGACCATGTCCTCACAGCAGCTTTAAAACTTACATCTTTCTGCAGCTACTTTTCTTGTTTTACCTTTTTGTATAAATAAGAGTACTAAATGTATTCTGAAACATACATGTAATGCAGCATTTTGTAACTTAGTGTATTAGCACCAACAGTTCAGTCAAACTTAGGCATGCAACCAAACTTCAAGCAGCAACCTGTCAGTCCAAATATTTGCTATTTACTTCTGTGTTTTCTCTCTGTCTTATTCTTATTCCCATATGGCTCATTTCTTGCTTGCTCTTACTTTCTGCCAGCATTCAGCTCTCATTTATTTCTACTTCCAGAATCTTCCTTCCCTGGTAACCTGTCATTCCCATTCTTCTTCTTTGGTCCCCTGAGAGGTAAGAGGCAGCAGCATAGTACAAATAATGAGAGGTGTTCAAAGAATGATTGAGAAAGGTAAATAGATCCTTTACTTTGAGTAGCCCATAACTGCATGGACACTGACATGACCAGCCTTGTGGCATAAAGTAGGAACACCCTCTTAATTTAGATGATGCACCTAAACTGCCTTGACCAGAAGAGATATAAGTATGTGGATAAATCGTAAATTAGTGGATAGATGTGGGCATATGCAGAATATATGAATGAATAGAGAAATTGGTAAACCTATTCTCACATGTACACTGCTCACCACTCCTTTTGCATCGTTCCTCACACTGTCCTCTTCCCTGCAAACTCTGGAGAGAAGACGGTGACCTCCTGTTACTGTATCATATTCTCACACACACTGTTTATACAGGTGGTGGACCCCCAGATCCACACAGCCAGAGCAAATAAACCCATTGCAGATCAGTTTTCTTACAAAAGAGTTAAACTGGTCCAATAAAGTGGTTGTTGTGAGCCCAGAAAAGCTGAAACTAACCTCCAGCTGTGAGTTAACAAACCAGCAGACTATATGCTGTAACTTTAGTCTTTTCATTCAGTGGACATGTAATTCAAAACACAGGCTATTTGACTGGTGGCTCTGCAGAACCTCAGTTTTACTAATCTTGGTCTTTGGAACAAAACTCATCACCTCTTTTGACTGTATCCGCAGAGATGATAGGTGTATAACACTGAACAAACATGATTTCACCACATAGCATAGCATTAAACAAGATTAACTTGTTATTATCATACACTCCATAGTTGTTGTCTGACAGTCTAAAAGTAAACAAGTTTATACCGCGCTGCACCTATTGGAAGATACTCACCTTATCAGTGGTGTCAGCAAGCAAACAACACTCCAATCAACACTTGGATCTCTAGTTGTCACTGCAAAATCAGCACCTAACAATATGGAAAATATGCTGTGCAGTGTGAGTTTCTGTTGTGTTGTGGATATAGGTTCTGTATTTCTGTGTGACTAACATAAAAAAAATAAAAAGCATGCACTGATCGCCTCAAACAACCAATGCTCATTACACAGGCAAAATCATCATTCAGGCGCTCTTCTGCCCAGCGTTTCATGTTTCCATCTATTTATTTTAACTTTCATTGTTCCCGGACAAGTGATAGAAACATCTGATGTATGCACGTGTGTGTGTGTGTGTGTGTGTGTGTGTGTGTGTGTGTGTGTGTGAGAGAGAGAGCGAGAGAGAAAAGTTGCATGGTAGAAGTAACATGTCTGCCATCTAGTGAGTGTCAAGCTGCACTACATGTTACCTGGAGGTCAGAGACCCTGCAAACACACCATTACTTTTAAGGGGCTATTTGTAAGTTTTCTCTTCTGCAGAACGGGTGGTGGTGATTGTCGCTTGGCAAGAGCTTTAGCCATCGATGTGTTTATTAAACAAGTAGTTATAATACACCCTCTGAACACCACTACGTCTTCAGGGCAGATTGGAGGCTACAGCAAGTTGCTATTGGAAAGCTGGTTAGCGTGCCAACTTCAGTAGAAGAAAAGACATGATAGAGAAAAGAGTTAACAAGTACAAGCATAAATATTATATAACATTAATTAGCTGCTTCAGTTTCAGGGTCCTGGCATTGGTTCACTGCCATATTGTCGTGGCTCACTGGGACGCTTAAATATTCCACAGTCATAGTTAATGCCACTGGTAACACCTGTGTGAAGCTATGGTTAACAGTGTCTTTCACCTGTGAGAAATATGTTATTTTCAAACTTTTCTCTACAGCACAACAGCCAGCAGTTACTGGTGCGTTTTACTTAATTATTTTTGATTAATAAATGTTTTATGAGTGATTGCATACAGAAGAAGTTCTGTTATACTTTAATAGCACTCCTAAAAATATAGGCCGACAGGCAGTAGGCAGCACCCAGTGACCAACTCTAATAATGATTGTGTTGATTTGCTCAAGGGCAGTAACAGGAGCAGTGTGGCAAGCTGGTGAGGAAAAACACCTGAAGTCTTTTTAACTGGAAATGAAAGAAACCTCAGGAATGATGAAATGGACGTGAGAGGGACTCCATTTCTAATGCTGCACATACAAGAAATGTACTTTCTATTTGTATTTGGCTTTGACTGTATTTAGAATAAGGTTGTTTAATTAGTTGCTGTTTCAGTCGTGTAACATGTACAGCCGTATGATTGCTGTTGTTCTCTGAATGTCCAGAAGGGGGCAACGTGGCCTGAGCTGAGCTGTATCCAGCATCAAGCAGCCCAGGCCATGCCATGCTTTTTCAAAGTGCCCCACCTTCAGATTCTCTTACCTGGAGCCATCCAAGTCTTCATGTCCCTCAGACTCTCCAAGCGCAGGCCGAGACCCACTTCGTTTCCTCTTCCATCACTTCACCAGCAAATCATAGGCTACCAGATGTTTCGTATCCTGCTGCTCTTCTACAGTTGATGTTTCAAACACTGAAATATAAAGAGAAATACAAACTGCTCACAGTGAGATGATTGATGGGGAAATAATTTTATGAACTGTTATTTACAGAGACACTGGGCAGAAACACACCTACACTGCATAACAGCAGCAGGAGAAAAATGTATCAGAAGACTGTAACAACTAAAAAACAAACAATGTAAATCATAAGAAATAGACAAAAGTCCACACACACACACACACACACACACACACACACACACACACACACACACACACACACACACACACACACACACACACACACTTTGCAGGTCAGTAAATTGCATAAACATTGAATGACACAATGGCGATCAGCAGCTGTGAGCTACTCATGAACTTTTCCCATCTTTCCACCTTTAGTGCAGAATTTTCACTTTGGGAAAACAAGGGGAAGACAGTGTCAAGTTTCTTCAAAATACATCCAACAGTGTAAGTGCAAGTTATTTCAGTTTTACAAAGGCAATCTGGGGATAGCTTCTCTGTATTGATGGACACCATAGGACTCACTCACACTGTGGCTGACACAGATAACTTTGGACAAGCCTGCTGGACAAAACCTCTGATCAGATATTTTTGACAGTCAAAACAGCACCACTTACATAATCAGATTTTGACTGTCACCGGAGAAGAAGCAAACAAAACAGCTCAAAAGTCTAAACCTGATACATTTTCATGGGGTTTTGCATTGCCCTGCTAATATTATCGTATTAGGTGTGAAGAAAAGATAAGCACGCACACCCGTCAACAGTCTCTCCAGTATAAATAAAGGTGAACATGCAGGCAGGAGTCATGATGGAGCCCAGGGGAGGAGGACGGAAGAGGCAGGCGGGCCTGACCGGAGCAGCAGATGGAAACGGGTGGAATCACAAAGAAGAGGGCAGGAAACAACTGAAGCCGAAAACAGAAATCCACACTTTACATTTGCTTTGGACCTCTGATTTTCCATGTCCACATTCCGAACACACATTTTTTTTTGTTATACCTGCATGCACTGCTGAGCACAGCTCCACTCAGCATAGTCCTTCAGAGCTGAGCATTTTTAGATCATACAGTATGGAGTTTTTTCTGTCAGACAAAGAGAGAAAGAGGGGGTTGGGGAGAGAACGTTATACCAGATATAACCTCTCACCCTACAGCACATATACGTTACCATGACAAGAAGTCACCAGGGCAATTAAAGGCAGAGAGGGGAGAGAGAAAGAGACACAAGGCACACTGCCTTGCCTGCAGCAGGGAACATTTATAGTTAGGATAATGTAGAGTACATCTCTTCTGATTATTCCAAACAGTGCTGGATGCTGTTGAGGTCAGGGCTCTGTGAAGGCCCGAAAAGTTCCTCCACACAAAACTATTTCTTTTTGGGTCAGGCTTTGTGGACAGGAAAGGACCTTCCCCAAACTGTTCTTACAGTCTGAAGCAGGCTATTGTCTAAAATATCATTGTGTATACTACTGTAATAACATTTCCCTTGTGAAACTAACAGGCCTGTCCCAAACCATGAAAATAGGCCCCAAACTAAAAGTAAATAAAGTATGAGCAGACAGAGCATACCTTTGGCCACACAGATAGATGTGCCCTCATAGTTCCCCACTGATCATCAGTTTCTGTTTCATAGCCAACACATACACAAACACACACATACACAGACACACACAAACAGGGCCCTGGAGACAAACAGTGGTCTGTCAGTTGTTGAATGGATCTATCCATGTGGAACAGAGGGAGAGCAGATCTCAATTAGAGGGAGGGAAAGTAGGGGGAAATATGGATGTGACGGAAATTAGTTATTAGCAATGGTTTGGATGACAGCCCACTCAATGCGATATACTGTGTATGTGTGTATGTATACAGTGGGGTTGCAGGGGTTGGGGGGTGGGGTGGTTTGCCAAAATTGCAGTAATCTCCCTCCAGCTCCTCTGGCTGCATCTGGGGCGTGTACTGCTGTTAGAAAAAAAACTCCCAGTCCTGCAACTCCTGCAGCTCTGGAGAGGCAGTCTTGATTTTCAGTCAGAGGACACTCATCATCAGTCTGCACAGAGCAGCTCTCTCTCCCTCTGTCTCTCTGTCCCTCCCTCAGACGCCCCCACATTCACTCTCTCCTTTTCGCTCTGTCCGTCTCAAGCACAGCATCTCTTCTCTTTCCTCTTCTGGACACACGACAATCATGTCCGCAAACGGCGCCGACGGGGACCTGCTGCAGATCCCACTGGGACTCATCAACAGCATCGGGAAGTATCTGACGGCGGAGACCTTCGGCTTCAAGATCAACGCCTCGGCCAGCAGCCTGAAGAAGAAGCAGACCTGGACCCTGGAGCAGACCGGGGAGGACGGCAGCGCCGTCTTTCTCCTCTCACACCTGGGCCGCTACCTTGCCACGGACAAAGACGGCAACGTTACCGCGGACAGCGAGACGCGCGGCCGGGACTGCCGCTTCGTTATAACCGCGCACGAGGACGGGCGGTGGTCGCTGCAGTCCGAACCTTACGGTCGGTTCCTCGGCGGCAGCGAGGACCGGATCACGTGTTTTGCGCAAACGGCCTCACCGGCGGAGAGATGGAGTGTGCACCTGGCTGTGCATCCGCAGGTCAACTTGTACAGCTTTGCGCGCAAACGCTTCGCCCACCTGAGCGTCCAAGGGGGCCCGCAGGAGGTCTCAATAGACCGGGATGTCCCATGGGGGGTCGACTCGCTTGTGACACTGGTCTACCGTGATCAACGCTACCACCTCGAGACCTCCGATAATCGCTTCCTTCGCAACGATGGCAGCCTGTCCACCAAAACGGACAAGGATACCGGCTATATGCTGGAGTTCCGCTCCGGAAAAGTGGCATTCCGCGACTGCAACGGGCGCTACCTGGCCCCCGTGGGTCCCACCGGCACAATGAAGTCTGGGAAGAGCACCCGGGTCGGGAAGGATGAACTGTTTGGCCTGGAGCGCAGCCACGCGCAGGTCGTGCTGACTGCAGGCAACGAGAGAAACGTCTCCACGAGGCAAGGTGAGGCTCTGCAGCCACACAGAGCCACAGAGGGGGGGGGGGAGAAAAAAAATCATATTTCACCATACTGATGAAGTCACTGCATAACTGGGCACACACCACGAGCAGCTGTTGCATGATTTTGGTGTGTGTGTGTGTGTGCGTATATATGTGTGTGTGTGTGTGTGTGTGTGTGTGTGTGTGTGTGTGTGTGTGTGTGTGTGTGTGTGTGTGAGAAAGGGGGGGGATTATAGGCTTCTTCATTTTCCTCACACCATGTGTTTTTCATTATCATGCTCTCACTTTCTCCCCCCATCCCTCCTCCCCATTCTCCCTCCCTCCTTTTGGCCAGTGTCTGCCTAGCTTAACATTTTTCCTGCAGTAATTCTACCCCTGCATTGTGGCTGCTGGTTCAGGGTCAGCTTCAGTCTACAGTTATCCATCATTCTTTACCTCAGAATAGACTGAGAGTAAGACAGAAAACGAGGAGGGATTTGTTAAAGAGACAAAAGGGATAAAATGGAGGAGAAGCAGAGAAAACAGGCCACAAAAGAGGGAGGTGTGACTCAGACAGTTCTGCTGAATGTGGGAATTGATGCCACATGAAACCTCTTTGTCTTGTTGCCACTCAGTCTCATTTTGTGATGCCATGTGCATGGGAGTGATCACTGACAGTAGTTCATCCATGTAGTCAATGTACTAATATACTTTAATGTATGAAATGGTGTGTGTGTGTGTGTGTGTGTGTGTGTGTGTGTGTGTGTGTGTGTGTGTGTGTGTGTGTGCATTCCAGGGGAGATGGACTGTGGAAGACGGAAGATAATCTTTGTTTGAATAAGGGCGCTGACTTGTGACCTGGTCACTTTCATTGAAGTGGTCATAATGGTAGACTGAGGGCTAACACATCCATTAGGGCAAAGAGATGGTGTATGTTGAACCTTCACAATTTTTATTTCTTTCTAAAAAGGACCATATGCGCTTTTAACATTTAGTCCAGTAAATCCGAATGGGACAGTAGGCTCAGTGTCGGCATGTATGGGCATTTTGTCAGCCAGAGGATTGATGGTTAAAATTAGGTTTTGGTGTCAGTCCTTTATTGAGTAGTAAGATGTTTTTTTCTTAACTCTATTGTGAAGAAATTCACAGCTGTTTTAAGTCATTCAAGAGGAATAAAATAAAGCCTCATGTCAAGTCTCATGTCCTTGAAGGAAAGTCTTTATAAGCAAATAGCAGGTTCAGATCAAAGTCTTTCAGGTGTATGATTTGAATGTTTTCATTTTAATGCTGCACTAATTTGCATAATTATATAACTATAACTATATTTATATAATTGCTTGTATGTGTACTTGTAATCTAAAAGTGGCCGCTCATAGTGACAAACAGAGACACAGAATTCTCACTGCAGTTCCCCTCAGCTCTTCAGGTGGTTTTTGTGTCTTTAAGCTCATTGTTTTGGCTTTGCGGTCCTCAACTTTACTGTTTTGGTTCATTCTCAGTTCTCACTGCTCTCAGCAACTTAATTTTCAGCATCAGCACCAGCTCCTGTCAGCAAAAAAACGCTCTATAAACCCTATGTACAGACAGACAAAGGTAGCAACTACCTGGTGAGGAGAGTGATTATTGGACTTAAGACTCCTCAGGTGGCCAGAAACGAAACTCCAAACAAACGCCGATGTTGCTCCGTGTCTGCTAGATGTGTAAATAGGCAACTATTTGCTAACACGGGGGACTTAAGTTATGTGTGTTTGAGTCTCAAGTGTGAAGCTTTGGAAAATCACCATAGAAGAAGCATTTCTCCACAGTATCCTTATTAGACCAGAATGCAATTCAGCCACAGCCTTTTTGACTAATGAGTGCAACTCTCATATTTTCTCATTTGGGTAGATTTGCTTCCTTGCTGCTTAGTCTGCTATTATCACCATGCTCTTTTGTTCCTCTCACCTTGGCACATCCCGTGTGGGTGGGATAATACAACAAATCCGTGTGGCCACACCCCTACCCGCCAGGCACAGAAAGTTTAGGTGTCCTGTCCCTTTAAGAGTCTATCTGAGAGACTTCATGAATTAGAGGGTAGCGGAGTTTCAGATGGAAAACCTCCAGAGACAAATGAAAGCTGACAGCAGACTGCCCCACTTTTCTAGGCATGGACCTGTCAGCCAATCAGGACGAGGAAGGGGACCAGGAAGTCTTCCAGATGGAGATGAGTCGTGAGGACAGGAAGTGTGCCTTCAGAACCGCTGCTGGAAAATACTGGACCCTGACAGCAAGTGGAGGACTGCAGTGCACTGCCTCCACCAAGTAAACACACGCACGTTGTATATCCCGTTTTAGTTCACACACAACAATCCCTCACAGTCTGTACATTGAGTTTGTTAATGTGTGTGTCACAGATCAGCCAACAGCTACTTTGAACTGGAGTGGCGTGACGGTCGTGTGTGTGTGCGTGCGGCTAACGGCAAGTATGTGATCGCCAAGAAGAACGGGCAGCTGGCTGCTACTGTTGACAACGCAGGTCAGTTTCTGAACTGATGAGAAATCACTAACAAGGGGCAAGAGTGGATAACAAGTGCTCTCAATGATGTAACCAAGGAGTTTTCATGAGCATATACTTTTTGAGAGCATTGTAACATTGTTAATTTCACTTTAATTTGATGCAAAATCAGGATTTTGTTTTTAGGTCAAGTGTCAGAGCTTCTTCTTGACTAGAGAAACAAAACCCAGATCAGTTTTACACGACCCTAATCAGTCTGTCTGTTCAGGGGAGGCTGAACAGTTCCTGATGAAGCTGATCAACCGCCCAATCATCGTCCTTCGCGGTGAGCATGGTTTCATCGGGGCTCGTAAAGCTGGAATGGCGACCCTGGACTCTAACCGAGCATCCTATGATGTTTTCCAGCTGGAGTTCCACAACGGCGCTTACTCCCTTAAAGGTGTGCAATTGTTTAATAAATACAAAAGAAATTATATTACAGAACTGATGTGGTATCCTTACATGTTTTACTGCAAGTCATGGAGTTCACATGACTGCTGGCCTAAAGGCTTAGAGTAAAGCCCAATGTGTATAAACTATATCTTTATCAACCTGATGGCTTTTGGCTGTTTTTGATTGTAGAAAAGTAAGAAACAATGCAACAGCAGAGTTTTTCCTGGCCGAAAATTAGGTGGAGGTGGTACATTGTTGTAGTGGCATACAGCCACAATTGCAGTTACAAAACATCAAATTCACCAAGTACCGAGAAAACAAGTAGGCCTACTAGAATTATAACATTTTATATCCAAATGGTCAAAGGTCAACTTGACTGTGACATCATGATGTTCTGCTGAAATACCTCTGTACATTATTCAATGCTGTAACTCAGGAACAGAAGGGGAGATTGTGACCGTAGTTCCTGCAACTTGAATGGTTGGTGCCAATTAATTCTAGTTTAATGCAAGAAACTACATCAAATTACATTATCCTGTGTATATATAATCCTGTGGTGTTTTGATTTTATGACCATACATAAAATTAAATGTAGTGATGTTTGCTGTGGGCTTTTAAAACAGTGCTCACCACAGCCTTGTTTGACTCCACTCTGCTTTAGAGAAAGTCAATATTAAAAATATCTAATGGGAATAATACCATTACTACATATATGGGTCAGCTACTGTCCTGTTAACATTTCAACCAGCACAAGGCCTGAACAATGAATCGATATTATCTATTAACTTTCATTTCCATGATGAAATTGGGATATTGTAATGTTGATAAGCAAATTTTATTGTAAATTCTGAAACATTTAAATGAAGATTATGTGAAAAGATATTTTCATCTCACCCTGAGCTTTAACAAGTGATTCTACACACATAAACATACATCACCGAACTTTATAAATACAGTGTGTGAGTTGGGCTACATTAAGTGTGTGTTGTTTGTGCAGATTCCCAGGGCAAGTATTGGTGTGTTGGAGACGACACAGCGGTGGTATGCAGCAGTGCCACACCTGTCCAGTTCCTGTTTGAGTTCTGTGACCTTAACAAGATGGCTATTCGTGCACTGGGGGGGAAGTACCTTAAAGGAGACCATGCTGGGGGTCTAAAGGCCACCGTCGACTCCCTGGACAGCGCCACCCTCTGGGAATACTGAGAAAGCACAGCCGGACTTCACCAATATCTGACACAATGCTTCAAACTATTGATAGATACTGTAGGTAGCTGTTTGGGTTTTTTTTTTTTTTGCATATGTGTGTGCGCCTGCGTGTGTGTGTAGTTGTGAATTTGTCTGGATGGATGTGTGGTTGAAACTGAAGCTGATAAACTGGAAGTCATGGCACCAAAGCACTACAGGTGTTTTATTTTTTATTATTTTTTCTTTCTTAACCATTATCTCTTCTTACTGGGCTTTTTACTGGAGGTTTGAATCTAAAATTGCTCGCTGTTCTGACGTGTTTAATGAATGAATCATAGTGTGGTTGCACATTAAATGTTTCAGTTCCAGTCAAACTTACGCAAGATATACCTGATAAATGTCAGGACGATTACTGTTGTTAGTCGTGCCTCTCTGTGGTGACTACTGGTATAACGAATATGTACAATGCTATAACTCATAATTCACAATATCTAACCTTCTCCTGTTAAATGTCCTGCTGGCTCTGTTGCGCTGCTTTCATCTCCTGTTCTCTTTTAAACTATAAACCATAAAGCACATTAGATAAAGGGATGTAACTGGTTAACATGTTTCTGCTGTAAATAATGCTTTAATTGTCACTGAATGCTTCAAAAACATAGTAACAATGGAAACTTTGAATGCAAAAGTGTGTTGAGGCTGCGAAAAGAAAAATGGGACATGGCTGGCAGATCTCACATGTTTTTTGCCTGCACACTCTCCATTTTTTCCCTCCTTAGTCTTAAATGTGCAGGCAGACAAAATCTGTACATAGACTGCTTCATCTTCAGAAAGTAGTCAGTGGTCAAAGGTTTTCCTTTAAGACTAGATCCACTCAGCCCTCTCTGTGTCCTCCTAAGGTTTTAAATTTACAGTATATGTCAGGAGGAAATAAATGAAAGGAGAGGACGAGTTAAAGGAGCTTTGAAACATACTGATTGACTGAAGGAGCGTTTTTAGACCATTTCTGTTAAAAAAATAAAGAAATGAAAGGGAGGTTGTGAATAGGGCCTAGTTACTGCACACTACACACTTAAATGCACATAAATGCAGTAGACTGTATACAAATATGCCATCATAGATACAATATTTCCAACTATGAATAGTCAGTGACTCAAAATCTGCACAATAATGTAGTGTCTATTCGAAAAAAGTTAAAAGCACATGTCTGTTGTGATGACTTGTCTGCCTTAGATTGGGTGCTGCTGCTGGTGTATAAACACAATGATAGAGTCAGTCATCTCTCTGGCTATTATTGTGGCTGTGCCTTCCATAGAGCATCAGTCTTTACAGCCTTTTCTTTTTCATGTTCTTACATTTCAACTGAACTGAGTAAAAAACCCCAATAAAGTTTTCCCTCTTAACAGTGGGCCTGCTCCTTTACTCTCTCTTTTTTTCAATCAACAGATTGTTCTTACCTCTGTGCACATAACTGTAATACACCAGACAACACCACAGACTTTGCCATCAACTCTCTGAGAGAAATAGTTTAGAAGAAAACTGTTGCCATTTTTACATGGATTATCCAAATTAATGGGGCGCCACTCTTTCTAGACATGTAACATTTCAAAGCTGTGGGCAGCACAGACAAAAATTCAATTTACCTCCATATACTGGGGTGATGGCAAAAATCTGAGAGGTTAATATCTTTAAACTTAATTCAAGACTGTTATAGCGCAACAAATAAAATTTGGATCAACACAAAACTTTGTACGGATATCAAGGTCCCTAAAGGACAAAGCCGACTGACTTTGCTGATCCCATGACCTGTAATAACTTTGGTGATGCCGCCATCACCAGGCCAAAATTTTAATTTGTCCAATACTTTAGTTTATGACAAAATACCTGCAAAGCTAATGCCTTTCCCATCAGCCTCAGCTGTAATAAATAAATAATCATGATTGTTTAAAGGCTAAAACTTTTTCTTATCGCCAATAAATCCCATAGCAATCCATCAGCATCATTTGTGCCCTAGAGCTCCATTGTTGTCCAGAGACTGTCAAAACACATAAATGAGCCACACTGCTGCACTGGGTGTCAATTTCCTTCCCTTTGAAATTGAAGAGGTAATGACCATGTCATGGATTCAATTTAGCAAATTGTCATAGTTATTCCAATGCGGCAACCATTTTGTTATGCTAAGAAAAAAAATCCACTGTCATGATTTCTGCAAATGCTGTTGTGTGTGGGTGAAGGAAGGAATTCACCTGAATCATGTCCCCTTGAGATTTCACTGAGCCAAAACTGTACAGGAGAAAGGAAGACAAGGGCAGAGGGAGGTAACCTACTCTACATTCTCTGTCCTTCTGCAGAGAAAACTCAGCTCTTCTCCTCTTTGGAAAATTACTCAGTCACTCTACTGTGTGCTTAACTTTAAATGTGTGTTCTGATACAGACACAGACAGGAACAGACCAACAGACATCCCTCATCCTCCACTACAGGATCTCTGCATGTTGCCATGGTAACAGGTAATGGCAGGGACTGGGCTTGAGGAGGATGAATGTTCGGAGATGTAACAGACAGACACATATAGATCAATAATCTCAATAAACCTTGTAATACTCTAAGTCAAGCAGTCACACAACTAAAGAAACAGTTTCTTTGACCCTTAAGACACTGAGTGAGTGAAAGAAGGCTTAGTAAATGAAAATCACAAGATATCACAGACATGTGATAGTCCCTAAACGAATTGAAGCTCCTTCTGTGCTCACACTAATACAATAATACGCCCATTCTCACGTCTTTTCAGCCAGTCTGTGTTTGTGTGTTGTGTGTGCAAAATCATCTGTAAGAGAAAACACATGGCAGGCTGTTGCCAAATCTGTCTGTTGCCAAAAGCTAATATGGCTCTTGAGTGGAAGAAGGAGAGAATAATAAGCAGGGGAGAGACAGAGCTGGAAATGAATGAGGTGGAATATAAAAAGAGAAGATGTCCAGTAAAAAAAAAAAAAAAAAAAAAAGGGTTTTGCTGACCATGAGAAGTAGGACAGAAGAGAGGAGAAACCTGAGTCAGTCAGGGTTATGAGTCTGTGACAGCACTTAAACAGGAAGAAAAGAGCTTATTTAAACTCTCCTTGCAGGAGGATATTGTTGATTTTCAGTGAAATCCATGTATGAATCTACAGTTTGGCTGGTACTGAATTTTTCAGATAAACTAAAAGATTAAATATTCCTTCATGAGTTGAGAAAAGTCTCCTTCGCAGGCTAAATTAACCATTTAATAAAGAGACTCTACAGCCACACTAGCAGCTCTGTGAGGCTGTATTTTGTCCCAGCGGTTCAGTATCCTAACATGTTCACTATGACAACGCTAACATGCTGATATATGATATTTAAATTTATATTTATTCATTTGGGACCTGATTTTTTCCCAAGAGATATACAAATGAAATACAATCCAGCCACAGTAAATGAAGGAGAAGCCTATGAGAATAAGTGCTGCAAGTGCCACCAGGCTGCAGTTGCATGAAGTAACACGTTATGTAACATGACAAGTGCCAAGCCATGTTTCAATCTGTACCAACGTGGTGGACCAACTGAGTGACCAACATTGCCATCCCTAGAGCCTAGAACCCATAAAGGAAAACTGAATCCTTCATGCATCTTCACTGCTGTTAAAGACCACATCTCATGGTCTTATGTACTCAAACACATTATGTATGAAAGGGCTCCCATATTTCCCACTGTTTTATATGAAGTTTTGATATATATGAGAAAATACATTTGTGGTTTTAAGCACCAAAGAACACTTCTATAGTGTCTCATGCCTCTCTCTGAAGCTCTAGCAAGAACAGAGCGTTTTGTGTATCTTGCTAGCTCTGTGACTGGCAGCAGACATTTTGATTTGTCACATTAGGAAAAGAACCGGCGTTAATAATAGCATTCTGTCCCAGTAAGCCATGACATTAACCATCGCCCCTGCCACTAGATGTCCCACTAGACCACCAGCATCTCAGCCCAAAACAAAGCACAACGAAAGCGGCCACTAAACACACAACAAGAGGCACAACAGAATATAGTTACCCTGTATGAGAGCCAACAAAAAAAAAATCCAGCCACAACCGTTTGCCCCACGCTAGCATTGCTGTGAGATGCTACACAGCAATGTTGGCAGTAAGCTAGCTAGCGATAGCAACATTTGCGGGACACATCCATAGCATCAGCAACAGCAAGTTAGCTAACTGTTACCATGGCCAACTGTAACCGTCACTAATGAAAACAGACACGTAACATTATGTAGTAATAAAGTTACTTACACATCTAGGAGATGAAAAGCAGGTTCTCAGTCAGGCTGGAGCTCACAGGGCTATCCATCTTGGTAAAGTAAAGCCAGTGTTTACTCCGCGGTCGGACTGGGAAAGAAATAATTCAGCTATAGACCTATCTGCTCGGACCAATCACACTGACGGTAAGATAGTAAAAACTTGAAGAACTGTATGGATGTTTTGACGGGCCACCGGCCGACCAAAGTTTGAGCCACTAGTCCCCGTGGTCAGTTCGCCTGTGCTCTGGTCTTATCTCTCTCTTTGTAGGAGGTCGTTTTAGATTAAAGCTGTGGTTTCTTTGGTGGAGGGAAATTTTGGAAGGTTGCTTTCACCTGAGCCATCTCAACGATGGGTGGTCCTTGTGTCTTTACACATGTGGGGAGGAACAGGGGACACGCACATGTACTAACAGAGACACGCACATGTACTAACATGCACGCGCTGCCAGACCATACTTCTTTCTCTGCTCAGGACGCCGTTATTATATCTTAACATACAAAACAGTTGTTTTCTGCTGTTATCATTGATTATTATTAATGCTTGTGCATTCTTGCTCTGACATGTCAACATATTTTCTGTGTAGTTTCATTCATTTGAGTTACAGGATTGTATCTTGTTGTTTGAACTGCAGCACTGTAGCTTATTCTTATTTCTAGCACCAGTAATTTTCCAGTGTATAGCTGAACTACTTAACTGATTTAACCTCATTGCAATGTAATGTTGCTTTAATGTGTCTACTGCTGCCATCTAGTGTACATACTGTGAAGATGATTTTTGAACACTACAAGGCTAAAAGTATGTGAATGCCTCTGTTTTTTTATGGTGTGGGTTAGCTCCAGTAAATGGTCATGATAATACCACAGCATACAATGATATTTTAGACAAAAGTTTTCTTCTAACTTCACAGAACTGGCAACTTTGTTTTTCTGTTTCAATATGGCAAAACATAGTCCATAAAGAAATGTTTTTCCCCAATTTGGTGTGGAAGAACTTGACTATCCTGCACAGAGCCCTGAGCCCTGAACTCGACTTCATCCAACATCTTTTCCATGAACTGGAACACCAACTGTGAGTCAGGCCTATTCACCAAACATCTGTGACCGACGCCACTAATGCTCTGAAGTCCCTGCAGCCAGGTTATAAAATCTTGTTGAAAGCCTTCTCAGAGGTTAGTGGATGCTGTTATAGCAACATTAATGCCCTTAGTCTTGGAATAATGAGATGTTCAAAAATGGCATATGTGATTGATGTTCGGGTGTCCACATACTTTTGACTATGCAGTGCACATTCAATAGTTTATTACCACTCCTGACAATATTGTTTAGATATTTCCTACAGAGAAACAGATTGTTGTGACAACTGATTGTTGTGCCAAAATACTGCAAATTTTGCCAAATTATTGGCCTACTTTAAAATCCCATAAACAGTGGACAGGTTCGTTACAGCTGGATCCAATGAAAGTGCTGTTGCAAACAGCGGCTCAGGGGAGTTTGTCAGCAGATTTGTTCTTGTTTTGTTTAATTTGCTCCTGTCTTATTTGCTGCCTTATATTAAACAGGAAACACTGACCTTCTTCAAGGGTAGAGATAAGAGATAGAACAAACTGATGCATGCACCAAAATGTACGCACACATTGTCAAATTATCGCAGTATCTGTTTGCCCACCGATAGCCATGCCCAGCCAGACGGTGTGAGTCAGCAAGAGACACAGAGGGAGAGTTTTGTTCTGTATCCTGTGACAATAATGACACGCTTCAGGAGAAAATTTGTAGGTTGTCTAACATCCTATTGATAGCGTTATACAAATCTGACTGGTTCTTTGAAATCCCACTCTTGCTTCACATCTGTTGTGCTATCAGTCTGTATGACTTAACCACACCACTAAGTGCACTAAATAGGTGTGGTCCACTCAGCTGGTAATCATTTGGCATCCAAAAGATTAAATCTACTCATGAATGATTAAAAATTTCAGATCAAAACTAAAATTGCACCATACTCAAACACAATTCCAGCATTTTTAATAACAGGAAGTCTACAGTACATGTTTATATAGCCTCAACAATATGTGTGTTTGGGTCAAACAGTGGATCTTTGTGGGAGGATTAACGAGAAACCTTCCATGACTCATACCTGGTGTAAATATGATAGAACGTGTCTGTATCTTGGTTGTGTGTGCATGACTGACCATTGCTTTATGACTGCCAGACATCAGGCTTTGAGTTCCTAGGAACCCAATAACAAAACCACGTGGGGATAATGGACCAAGAGCAAAACCGATAAAGGAAATGGACCAAAAAATGCAAAACAAAGGAATGGACACACCAAGTATAGCTATAGCATTTTAGATCAGCTTACTGGTGATGGTGAGTTTGAATGGTGACACATGTTGAGATCTGATTATATAATTGTTCACCATGGCTGAAAATGATAGTAAGCCACTAATCATTTCAATGGTGGTGGACTTAATAAGTGTGTATCTGCAAATAGTGTACTTCGTAATCCATTACATTCATGTTTTGACATTTTGTATTTATGTTGTACAAATGTTATGCTGTCTACTTGGTCAGATCTCTAAATGAAAGATTTTATAAATGAATAAATGTCTAATCTCTTAAGCACATTTATAAACAAGTTAATATGGCTGTTTGCTTGTCCCAATGGTTTCCAAGTTTCTGAATGAGCTGGTAGTGGCTGAAGTGCCATGATTTACGTGGCCCTGGAAAGTGTCCCCCTCTAATATGACTATATGACTGTTGACATGCAGTAAAACGACATTAAATTCGTTTATGTTTCCATGCAGCCAAATATCACTGGGCTGCTGGTCTTAAACTACAGAGTCAATAACTTGACCTGCTGTTTTGAATCGTGCTTAACATCATGCTAGAGAGAGGGACAGAGGGAAGGATCTTATTGGTGGAGAGCAGTGGCGGCCAGCCTATAAATGCTTGTAGAGGGGAGACCAGAGCCTGTGGCATCAGCGGAGAGCACACGAGTCCGTTCCACGCCAGTGGTCGCATATTCTCGGTGGAAACAGCTGTACGCTCTGGGGCACATGCATCAGGTCAGCATGTCTATGTCAGGACGTCCCAACACGGTGCGATTGGTGCTCCTCGGAGCGGCGGGGGTCGGGAAGAGCGCGCTCATCCGCCGTTTCCTCCACAACCGCTTTGAGCTCAAGTACACGCGCACAGTGGAGGAGCTTCACGTCCTGGAGTACGACACCGCTGGGTCCGGGAAGATGCATCTGGAGATCCTGGACACGAGCGGCAGCTACTCGTTCCCGGCCATGCGGGAGCTCTCCATCCGACACAGTGACGCTTTCGCCCTGGTGTACGCTGTGGACGACCCGGGGTCCTTCGAGGAGGTGCGGCGGCTCCGAGACGAGATTCTGGAGCTGAGGGGCGGTAAGCGTGCGCCCATCACAGTAGTTGGCAGCAAAGGAGATCTCACCGAGACCGAAGGTCGCGTGCTGCTGGCGGGTGATGTCATGGCTACAGTGGAGGGCGAATGGGACGCCAACTTCGTGGAGGCGTCCGCGCGCACAGGTGGAAACACGGTTGGAGTTTTCCGCGCGCTGCTGCAACAGGTGGACCTGCCGCACCGGCTGAGTCCTGCGTTGTGCAGGCGGAGAGACACGGTGCCCAGCCCTGCAGCCAAGAAGAGGCCACCACTGAAGAAGAACAACAGCTGTGTCCTGTCATAAAAACAACCTCTGTGTTTGATGAAGGACTCTGCAGCTGCAGCTGCTCGTGTTCAGGTGTTGCTGGTCATCACAGTACTACACCTGGTTTGTGCAGCGGTGGAAATGTCCCCTATGAACTACAGCTATGACACTTTACTGTCTTTAGTCTGGACAGTATAGTCATGATAGTTTAGGGAACCCCTGCTTACATGCCATGCACTTTATATGTTTTGTGTATATTTTTATATTATGACTATAAAATAACTTTTGTGAATTTTGTCTGTTTCCTACATTTTCTGCACACTGCACATCGGTATTAAAACCACATTTTGAGTGTACTTTGTCCAAGGAAAGAGTGTGTTTTATTTAAATCAAAGCACAAACATCACAGTATCAATATGCTGTATTATAAGTGGACAGTAAAATGAAAATACTCTGAGCACGGTATACAGAAGACAGCAGAGCCAGGCAGCCATCACATTTTTAGAAAGATTAACAAAAAAAAAGGCTAAACTTACCTCTATCTGTCAAGTCTTTGGTGATGTTTCATCGGAAAACCCTCGTTAGAGTCCAGCTGAGGGTAAATTACATTTGGCTGAAGCGTTGCGTTGCAGAGCTGTGTGGACTCTGTGAGCAGAGAGAGCTGCGAGACCAGCCTCCACCGCCAGAGCTCTACACACACACACACACACATACACACACACACACACACACTGACTCACACACACACACACACTGACTCACACACACACACACTCTGCTCACATACAGTATTTTAATACAGCAGAGTTTCCAATAAAGCAATGAAGCGGTTGTTGAAAATCACCAAACACATAAGACAAAGACTGTGCTGTGACTTCAGCTGTATGAAATGATCTCTCAGAGAGAAAGTCAGAAGTCAGAGAAGTCAGAAGTGGAACCCACATCAGTTTTCAACTAGTGTATTTCCTCAGAAAGTAACCGGGGCCTTTGTTTACCTCACCTGCAGAAGGTAACGCGTCTTTAGAGGCAAGTCTTCATTTCTAACTCCCTCTGTTTGATATGATTATACCAGTGCTTTACTGTGAAGCCACGTTCAGTCCCTCCCATTTGCCGTGTTAAAGTTACTGCATTACAAATTACAAATTAAAAGTCCTCTAGCGTTTCAGTGAACATAAACCCTTTATTTCTTAACAGGGCTTTTATTAATGTGCTGCAGTAAGCATATTGTTGTTTAAAGTAGTGTATTTGCCTTAATGGCAGCAAGGCTCAGTGAACATAAACCCTTTATTTCTTAACAGGGCTTTTATTACTGTGCTGCAGTAAGCATATTGTTGTTTAAAGTAGTGTATTTGCCTTAATGGCAGCAAGGCTCAGTGAACTAGAAGTGCCACTCCCCTTCCCTGTAGCTCCTGAGTACCCGGGAAACCAGAATGGCAAGGTGACTACCTGTAGTAAGAGGTGTGCCCTAAGGCCACATTTCATACCACACATGGTCCTGCCAAGTTCCAGGTTCATACACAGTCTTGTTTGAAAAAAGTCTAAATCTAGAGACAAACTGTTGGCACCAATTCATTTTGAAAGAGCATCGGCCAATGGGGAAACTCCAACTCAGAGTCTTTGCATTTGGCTGAACAATGGTGTAATAATGATCAGTTAGTCAGTCTGTCAGGACATTTGAGATTATAGGACCAAAAACAATATCAAGCTACAGCACGCTACAACGTGCAGCAAAACAAACTAAAATCATGAACTAGTGAAAAGTACTGGTTATGGTATAATCTTCAAATCATAATTGTGGTGAGTGATTTGAAGTCATTTTGAGGCAGAAAACCCTTTCAGTCCCAAATGTCTTCATTGCATACATAAGTCAGACATACATCATGTTAATTACAGTGTATTTAACAAGGATATCAGACATAACAAACACACAAACATAACAATAACATTATTGACTGTAATCACGTTAATATCATGCCTGATTACACTACAAACAGCAAGCACGTTAATGGCCACAAATTCTGTTGAAATAAACGTTATCGTCTCACACATACATAGCATCACTATTAGCTCGGACATAGAGTTAGTGTATTTGTTCGTAACGGCTGTTTGATCCGGATGAAAGCAGCTGTAGATCCATAGAAACTGCGCTTTTCAACTTTAACAGGCTGCGCGCGCTCCCGCGGAAGGAAATTACTTTTTGGCAGGCAGTCACTTTTTGGCACAACACCGGATATGAGGTCAGAGCGATGTGTCGGATATTTGACTTGTCATTGTGTTTTCGGTTCATCAAAGTTAGCTCCAACATGTTGTTTGGCTGAAAATATCTTGTTCGGCGTTCAGTTGTTCTAAAAGACACACAGAGGAGTCAGCGGTTCAGTTTTTCCGGTAAGTACATTTTGTTTTAAGCCTATTTTTTGCTCGCCAAAATTAGCATCCCTGTTTATATCCCAGTTCAGGTGAAGATGCACCTTGCTAACCAAGCTAGCCAGCTAGTGCTAGCGTTAGCTGATAACTTAGCGATTGCTATGCTAACGGTACCTGGTCCCGCTGGGCTGATAACCTGTGTCAACCTGGGTTCATTCAAAGCCCAATAAAAAGATGAATTTAATCGATCAAACGACGTTTGGTTTGTGTTTCTCCACATGTGACCCAGTTTAAGTGATCTGCTTTAGTGTAATGCGTAGCGTTAATGTTTTAATATATTGTCCATCAAGACATCGTTATAGTTCAAGTTAAGATAACGTGACGTATACAAAATGTGTAGACAAATATTTGTCATATAGAAGATTGTTCATTTAAAACTCAAACCAGTCCTCAACTGAAGCAGACATTCATGCACCTATCCTGACAGCTGATAGATATTTGTGATTGACTGTGATCCACCGCATCTTAACTCAAGTGTTTGTCTTTTATTGTCATTTGAAAGGTTTCCACACTGTGAAAACTGAGTGATCTGTGCCAACAGAAGGAGGACCTCTTGTACAGAGCAGCCCATTTGTTTCCATTCATCTGGTTGTGGAGAAGGGAGACTTCATGGACATCCTTAGTTCTCTAATGTGCTGTGATGATGATGATGATGATGATGGTAGAAAACCACTCACAGTTCAGCTTCCTCTGATGAAATGACAGACCAAATGCTGATGAGTTTGTTTATTATTCTCTGTCTTCAGTATTTACAGGTTCAGTTTCTTACCTACAACTTCATTTCTGCTTTTGTTGACAGGGGATGGTAGCAACACTTTTAAGAACAGAATTTATAAATATTAAACTGTGATTAAGTGATGGATCATCTCTAGCACTGTCACCACCTCCACAGGTGAAAGTATTTACCGATTAACATCAGCAAGTTTTTTGATCCTTCATTGTCAGTGTTGTCGGACAGCAACATTTAAATATTTCTAGTATTTATGTTGTTGATTAAAACTAACAAAGAAGTAGTCACACAATGCTGTACATGTTACTATTGTGAAAATTCATACCAGATGTGCTCTATAAAAACCATCAACTAAGTTAAAGCAAGAACTTCATAAATAACTTTATTGGACATTATAAACTACATTAATTTAAACAATTTACAACACTGGAAATGTACAAAAGAATGTAATAAATGGATTAATTAAATACTGTAGTGTACAATTTATAATCAACTAACTATTTAAAATCATACAGTTGTGGGTGAAGTTAAAGCTGAATTTCACTGTAATGTGTAAGTTTGCTTAATAAAAAGTAGTAGTTGAATCAACAGTGCAACAGAATTTTTAGTAACAAGTATAATCATTATTCATCATGAGTCCTAATGTGTGAGACAGTTAATATTTATTTTCTCCAGTAACAATCTCCCTCTAAATAAGTGATGCTGTTGGAAAAGCACACTGATATTAACTATAATGGCTGAGGACTATGAAATATGGACTCTTCATGTTTTAAACTATTGACAATTTGTTACAGCTACAGTGGAGTCCAAAAGTCATGCGATTGTATGTCTGACACAGGGCAGAGAGTGTAATACAACAGTGAGGGTGTAGGGAACAAGGAAGAGCATAGCTGATAAGACTGAGTAATGTTATGGCCACAAGTGTTACATTAAAAAATACTATATCATCATATAAAACACTGCGTCTATGTTTGGGAAGAGAAGATCTTCATGTGTGGACACTGCAGGTGGAGGTGGTGCAGGGCCTCCATCATTGCTGCAAGAGGTTGTAGGTGTCCCCAAAGATCCAGACCTTGCCTGGATAGAAAAAAAACATAATAGAGAGAAATCATATCAATATCATATTGTAGAGTATAGAGAAAAAGACAAAAGAAACAGCACTCTGATTAGATGATCACAGATATCTGAAAATACATTATTCCCTCAGCTTAGTTGTAATAGTCTGCTGAACCGTTTTACATTAAATAACAATAGAATAGAAACTAATACTCAGTTTGGTGTCATTGTGCAGGTGCACATGTCACGATGGTTCTCAGCTCTCAGTGATGTTCTTTATTCTGACACGGAGACAGAATCATTCCAACAGATGTTTTGACTCCCGTCATCAATAATGAAATGAACTAGAGCTGAAAACTAGCCGACTAACATTGAACCAAACTTAATATGAACAAACACGACACACACGTCCGCTGCTCTGCTCTTTAACAGCACGTCCAGACACGACAATTCACTGTAATAACGGGATCGTTTAGTGACCGTGACTTACCGACATTGACAACCCGCTGTCACTGTTAACACTGAGTTCGGTGACGTCACCTTCGCTTTGCAGAAGTCATTTTAAAACACGTTATAACATGTTTTCCCTTGGTCTATATGGTTTTAATACAAGCGGTTACACCACATAGTTAGCTTACACACAGGAACTTCAGCTAATATTACAAAGTTTCTCCTCATATATGTGATATTTACCAAATGTGGACATGTATACAATTAGCCACTAACTCTTGTTATTATAGCCAGTTGCTGCCCAAAGCTCGGCCATTTCAACACTAACTGATGGATTACTTGTCCCTGTCGGGGCAGAGAGGAGGAGCCTCCGACTCCACGGCCGGCGTCTCCTATTGGTGCAGCAATGATCCTACCAGTCCTCGCCACAGCTGCTTCCGTTTAAGCTTCAGGGGAAGAGAGTTTAAGAGCCTGGCTCGCACCTCGTTAGTGGCGGCTGACATGATAGGCAGCTCGCCTCTGTACCGCATTTGTGAACATTTGTGTGTAATTTGTGATTTGGTTTGAGATGCTAGTAGTGATTGTTGGGGACTGAGCTAGGTTTAAAATTCTGGTTGTGCATCACACCCTTAGAAAAAGACTGTTGGACACATTAGGAACAGGGGTGCTGCTTCTTGTGTTTTTGGGTTGGTTAGAATCGCATAGTTAGGCTCTTTGTTGGCTCCTGTTCCCCTGCTTCAGTTATAGTTTGTATTTTTGTTAATTATTTACCCCTCTGGTTATGCAATAAATTAAAACAGTAAATTTGATTTACCACTAAAACCTGGTTTTATGTTGCTTCCCTTTTCCCCTAGCTGCGTCGTAACATAAAGACTGCCAACATATGGTGACTGGGGAGACAGCCCATGACTTCATATACAGATGCTAGAAACCAACATGGCAGCTGTGAACTGAAACCTGGCTCTGTGAGCAGTCCACAGTCAGTAAGTGAAATACTCGGTGAGTAAAATTTCCCAGGCTGTTGTATCTTCTTTGCTTGCAGAAATCAACTGCCTGGTACTGGATGTGAGTCCCACAGCGTTGGAGGTTTTACTTTCTCAGCAAAGTGGTTCCACAAAGGGTTTATATCTTGATGCTTCATGTGAGCAGTGCAACATCTACTGGCCTGAATGCAAAATTGGCAAATACAAACATTTGTATATCCAAATTGAATGTAAGTATGTTGAAAGCATGATTGTATTTTATATTCAAAGCATAGATTTATATACTGTAAAAGCAATTAAAAATGTTTTGTATGCATCAAATGTGTCAATATCAGTGAAGTTAAGCTCAATGTCTTTGTTTTAAGTAAGTGTCAAAACTGTAAGTTGGTTTGCAATGTGGGCAAAGAACATGTAGCTTTACTTAAATGTCAGCTTTGGTGGTTGTGCTGTAAAGGTGCAATATAAGATGTGGCCAGAACTTTAGTTCAAAATAAAATGCTCAAAAAATGAATTAACATTATCAACAGTGTGTGAGTGATGTCACGATCAAGGTCTCCATCTATTGTATTTCAGTCATCTTCTGAAATGAGCATGCGCACCAGCCAGCCCCGACCTGTCCGGTGTTGTAATGCCACTTTGTGACACTAGACGCTTTGTGAGTCAGCGGCGCGTCAAGTCTGCTCTCAGTCCCACGAAGAAGAACGACTTCCGGCAGTTAGCATCACAGAAACACAGGAATGGCTGAACCTCCTAAAAGGCGATATTCATCTGCATCCCGAAGGACCGCTCCCGACAAGAAACCACGTTTAACGGCAAAGGAAAGAAGCGACACGAGTAAATCTCGATGTGCCTTTCCACCGCTGGAGACAGCTCCTGAGAGTGAAGAGATGCGGTTTGATGCCGAGCTCGTAACTTTCCTGTTAGCCCGGTGAGTAGCATTAGTGTTGGCTCCTTAGCTAAAAGTATAATCAGTGCAACGACTGACAAACCCTAGCGACAAACATTTCAGGTGGTGATATTGACGTTGTCGACAGACGTTTTAGCGGTTAGTAGGATTGTGTCTGTTGCTCTCGGCTGTTGTACAGCTAGTTACATCAGTAACTTTAGGCTCATTTTGTAACTGATGACTAACTCAAGATTGTATGGACCCAGTAGACCAGTGAATACCGGTCGATCGGTTCACCATGTTGTCACCACTTTACTGTTAGGAGATCAGCCACGATTGAAAGTGCACTAGGTCTAAACATTTCTCAGGAGATTTCAGCATACCTCTGTCTTTATCAGGACCTGAGCCAGTACAGATGCAATACCGCCTCTACCTGTCTCACCAACGGCAGAGAATCCAGACACAGTGAGGGGAGAGTCTAGGTGAGTAACATGCTGTCATTCACGTTTAAAAGTAAGACTTGTGTATATACCACTGCCTATATTGGATATGTATTTTACAGTATATCCATATTTGTACTACTTAATTTGTTGGTTATATAGTGTGTCCATTGAGTTCTTACCACACCTCTAGTTGTTTTCACTTCATTTCCTTGCATTTACATTTCATAATAATCATACTGTATTGATTTTTACATATTCATATCTATCCTCACGATTTATTGTACTTGCACAACAGACCTAACATGTTTGAATATAATTGTCCTATCACATGTTCCTTCTACATGTCCTCTTCCAGTGTCTTTGTGTTGCCTCACCACTAATGTGTTTTTTTTAATTATTTTTTTTATTTTTATTTATATATGTATATATATATGTGTGTGTGTATGAATTTCTTCTACGAATTCTTCATATGTACATTTGTTTAAATTTATTCATTAAGTCTTGTTGTTGTTGTTGTTATTACAGTATATGCTAAATGAGGTTTAAGTGGATGATTAATAAATCTTTTGTGTTCTGAAGTCCTTAGACTGCTTCAAACATTTCATAGTCAAGAGGAGCTGCTTGACATGTCCTTATTTTTCCTTTTGTGTTTTCATAGGGATGGCAGAATCCACCTCGGGCCAGAACCATACCTGCAAGAAACGGTAAAGCACATTACACCACCCCACACATGTGTATATGCTGAAATTAGGGTCAAAATGACTTAGCTTGTAAAGGGACCTTAACAAATAATTCAACATTTGTTAACCTGTAAAATAAATCTGCATGACAAATTTCAAGTTTGTGCATGTGTAGAAGAGATTTGTATTTGTTAAAGTCCACACCGATCATAATCTAATGTTTAAGATGAGTTAAAATGATATTGTTTTTATTACATTTAAGTTGTGGTCATATCAAATGCATCAGAAAACAACGTAGATGTGATGATTAATATATTTGGCTTGAATACAAATAAAATACTTGTTTGGAAACTTGCTGTGTCTGATCGGTTGATGGTTTATTGTGATGGAGTAATGAGGAACTACTCTGTAACAACTGTTTATCACTTCACCACCAAAGATCTACAAATAGTAAACTACCAGGTAAGGTGTAACATAGCGTGCTTTATGCTGAAAAATGTGTATTAGTTAGCAGATGTGTTTTAAAAGAAACTGTTGTTGACTAGCTATATGTACCTAGGCTCAAATTAGGGTCAAAATGATTTTGCGCTTGTAAAGTGATGTTCACAAATAAATGCAGTGTTTGTTGTTGTAAATCAACCTTTGTAAACCTGTAAGATAAATCTGCTTGAGAAATTCAAGTTTGTGAATGTGAAACAATTGTGCTTGTGTCAAAGAGATTTGTATTTGTTGAAAGTCTGACTCAACTGAACAAACCATCAGTGTTAAGGTTGAACAAAGACACTGGATTTGTCAACATCTGTGTCATGATACAGAGAGGAAAACTGTAAAGCTCTGGTCAAAAGTTCCCACAGTGTCACACACTGGGAATGTTGCACACTGAGTTTTGCAGTTTTCTGCTTTTTATCTCTGTACACAGATGTCCACAAAAGCATTTCTTCTTTCCCTGTGTCTTTTGTTGAACCTCACCACTGATCATTTGTTCAGTTTTGATTCCACTCTCACAAACCAAATCTCTTTACGCACATGCACACATTTGTGTTCACATGCACAAACTTGAATTTGTCATCCAGATTTATTTTCCAGGTTTAACAAAGTTTGATTTCCAACTACAAATATTGGAATTATTTGTGAACATCACTTTATAAGCTCAATCATTTTGAGCCTAAGTCGTCTAAGTCGGGGGCTAAGTCGGGGGCTAAGTCGGGGGCTAAGTCGGGGGCTAAGTCGGGGCTAGTCGGGGCTAATTCGGGGGCTAAGTCGGGGGCTAAGTCGGGGGCTAAGTCGGGGCTAAGTCGGGGCTAAGTCGGGGCTAAGTCGGGGGCTAGTCGGGGGCTAAGGTCGGGGGCTAACGTCGGGGCTAAGTCGGGGGCTAAGTCGGGGCTAAGTCGGGGCTAAGTCGGGGGCTAAGTCGGGGGCTAAGTCGGGGGCTAAGTCGGGGGCTAAGTCGGGGCTAAGTCGGGGGCGTAAGTCGGGGGCTAAGGTCGGGGGCTAAGTCGGGGGCTAAGTCGGGGGCTAAGTCGGGGCTAAGTCGGGGGCTAAGTCGGGGGCTAAGTCGGGGGCTAAGTTCGGGGGCTAAGTCGGGGGCTAAGTCGGGGGCTAAGTCGGGGGCTAAGTCGGGGCTAAGTCGGGGGCTAAGTCGGGGGCTTTTGCTGCGGCGGCAATGCTGGTGCTGGGGGGGGCGCGGGCTAGCCGCCGTTTTTGTTAGCATTAGCAGCTAGCTAGCATTAAGCATTAGCTTTTTTTTTTAAAAATTCTTTATTGGTGTAAAAAACACAGACAAGCAGAATATGGGGGTGGGGTGTTAGCATTAGCAGCTATCATTAGCAGATAGCATTAGCATTTTTTTTTCCCTCTATTGGTCAACACAGACGGGGGGGGGGCTAGCTTGTTAGCATTAGCGGCTAGCTAGCATTAGCATTTATTTTCTTTTTAATTCTTTATTGGTGTAAAAAATCACAGACAAGCTAAGTCGGGCTAAATCGGGGGCTAGCTCTGTCTGCTGGGCGCAAGGCCGGCACTGGGGGGTCGCGAGCTGGGCGCAAGTTCCTGTTAGCATTAGCATTTTTTTCTTTTAATCTTTATTGGTGAAAAACAGTGACAAACAGAAGAGAGGGGTTAGGGGGTAGCTTGCTAGCATTAGCAGCTAGCATTAGCATTAGCATTTTATTTTTTTTAATCTTTATTGGTGAAAAACTGACAAACAGAAGAGAGGGAGTGGGGGTTAGCTTGCTAGCATTAGCAGCTAGCATTAGCATTTTTTTTTTCTTTTTTTTTTAAAATCTTTATTGGTGAAAAACTGACTAACAGAACAGAGGGGGTGGGGGTAGCTTGCTAGCATTAACAGCTAACATTAGCATTTCTTTTTTGTTTTTTGGTTATTGGTGAAAAAAACATGGACAAACAGAACACGGGGGGTAGCTTGCTAGCATTAGCAGCTAGCATTAGCATTAGCAATTCTTACATATAAAAAATATACAATAAGTAAACGATGATAATGGCGGAAATGTGCATGTACAGTATATAGACAGCCCCCCCCCCCACCCACCCACCCCCATTTTCATTAGCTCTAGCATTAGCAGGTGGCCTTGCTTCTGTGGCATTCTCGGTTTCCACCTAATCCAGTTCATCCCAGGTACATGCGTGTGTACCGTAGCTTGTGGTTAACTATATTGTGTATTATCATTTCCTGCAAACATAAAATTCATTTTTGATCCAAAACCTTTTTCCTCAAGCCAGTGCAAGTACTTCCAAGCTCCTGGCAACACCTGCCAGACAGACAGGAGAATAGCGAGTTGTTTCCTCCCAGATACCAGGAGAGGCAGCCCAGGTGACAGTTCAAGGAGCGACGGGGAAAGAACACTCCCTGTTCTGGGAAGGAGAGTCTCCAGAGGTGAGATTCACTTCAGATATCACTGTTTCCGCTAATTAATATCAGATCTATATTAACACACGCTGCTCTCTGATTATTTTTCAGCTGTCTTCTTGGACTGAACTCGGGCCCTGCAATCTGGGCCGGTGTTAGCCGCCTGGTGGAGGCGGCACGTGGTCCAGAGCGACCATGAGGACTTGGTGGTCGTTCATTCTCGAGGATTATGTGGCCATCAGAGAGGCGGTGCTGACCGGCCCGAGGTTGATGGCTCAGACCAACGTCCAGCTCTTTGAATTAAATTGAGGACTCGGCAGTAAGAGTTTGTCAGCTGTGTTGGTGTGTTGTAATCTGTTCTGTGATTTATCTTTTGATGAAAGCTGAAAAACCTAAAACAGTTTGTCTGTGTGTTCCAGGTGCTGGCCAGACTCTCCCTTCAGCAAAGGGTCTATCATTGGTACAGGTGGGACAAGGACAGCCCTTTAACTTCAGTGTCCCGGAGGAGCAGTCTGGGCCCTCCAGCATGAAACTGAAAGTAACGTCTTTTAAGCAGATTGAAACGAGGAGTGAAGTACACGCACCAAGCAGCAGGAACATTCAAAAGTTCTCCAGGAATTTTCTAGTTGTTTATTATTCTCTGTCCTCAGTGTTCACAGATTCAGTTTCTTGCCTTTTACTTCATTTCTACTGTTGTTGATAGATGATTTTAACAACATTAGAAGAGCAGAATCTGTTCAGCTCTAGCACAGTCACCACCTTCACAGGTGAAAGTATTGACCAGTTTAACATGAAAACAGTGTTCAGTAGGAAACCGATGGAGCTGACACACTCTGCTGTGACCTCAGAGACGGATGTGTTCACCTTACACACTCTTTAGTGTGAACTGAACATTGACAGTTCAGATTGTGAAGCAGTTGTCAGTGTAGTACAGCTCATGTACATTAGTTTTATTCAGAACTTAATTGTTGTCATTGAAAAGATGTTTAATAAATAAACCTGTGATTAAATTGTACTGAGTATGTTTTTTCATATTTACCATCTGCCTCATGATGAATCTAACAGGTCACTTTGCTGAATTAGTGTTTTCATTGTTATTAAAATTGGTAAGTACATAAGACAAATTAGAAAAGCACAAACTCTAGTATCTATCTCTAGATCCTGTATTGTCACTGTTGAAGGATGGAGAAATTTAAACATTTCTATCATGTTTGTTGTTGATTAAAGCCAACATAGAAGGTCTTTGATTAATTACAAAAAAAAAAAAGGCTAAACCAGAACCAGAGCCTGTGCCATCAGCAGAGGGCACAGGAGTCCGTTCCCCGCCAGTGGTCGCATACTCTCGGTGGAAACAGCTGTTCGCTCTGGGGCACATGCATCAGGTCAGCATGTCTATGTCAGGACGTCCCAACACGGTGCGATTGGTGCTCCTCGGAGCGGCGGGGGTCGGGAAGAGCGCGCTCATCCGCCGTTTCCTCCACAACCGCTTTGAGCTCAAGTACACGCGCACAGTGGAGGAGCTTCACGTCCTGGAGTACCACACCGCTGGGTCCGGGAAGATGCATCTGGAGATCCTGGACACGAGCGGCAGCTACTCGTTCCCGGCCATGCGGGAGCTCTCCATCCGACACAGTGACGCTTTCGCCCTGGTGTACGCTGTGGACGACCCGGGGTCCTTCGAGGAGGTGCGGCGGCTCCGAGACGAGATTCTGGAGCTGAGGGGCGGTAAGCGTGCGCCCATCACAGTAGTTGGCAGCAAAGGAGATCTCACCGAGACCGAAGGTCGCGTGCTGCTGGCGGGTGATGTCATGGCTACAGTGGAGGGCGAATGGGACGCCAACTTCGTGGAGGCGTCCGCGCGCACAGGTGGAAACACGGTTGGAGTTTTCCGCGCGCTGCTGCAACAGGTGGACCTGCCGCACCGGCTGAGTCCTGCGTTGTGCAGGCGGAGAGACACGGTGCCCAGCCCTGCAGCCAAGAAGAGGCCACCACTGAAGAAGAACAACAGCTGTGTCCTGTCATAAAAACAACCTCTGTGTTTGATGAAGGACTCTGCAGCTGCAGCTGCTCGTGTTCAGGTGTTGCTGGTCATCACAGTACTACACCTGGTTTGTGCAGCGGTGGAAATGTCCCCTATGAACTACAGCTATGACACTTTACTGTCTTTAGTCTGGACAGTATAGTCATGATAGTTTAGGGAACCCCTGCTTACATGCCATGCACTTTATATGTGTTTTGTGTATATTTTTATATTATGACTATAAAATAACTTTTGTGAATTTTGTCTGTTTCCTACATTTTCTGCACACTGCACATTGGTATTAAAACCACATTTTGAGTGTACCTTGTCCAAGGAAAGAGTGTGTTTTATTTAAATCAAAGCACAAACATCACAGTATCAAAATGCTGCATTATAAGTAGAAGTTCTGCATTCACAATTTTACCTAAGAAAAATTATAAAAAAGATTATCAGCAAAATAGGCTACTTGAAGTATCAAGGTATAAGTGCTCCTAATGCAAAATTACCACTTAGTATATGTGCAGCATTTTATATTGTGGCTGTTTGAAGTAAAGCTAATGTTAACTGCTTAATCTATAATAATACATCATATTTTACTGATGATATGTAAAAACTTGATCTTCAAAGTAACTAGAATAGCTGTAGAATACATGTACTGGGCAAATTACAACATTTGCCTCTGAAATGTAGCTGAGTAAAAGTATGAAATATCATAGAAATACATCACATGAGTATAATAGGCTACCTCAAAACTGGACTAAGTACTTGAGTTGCCTTACTCCAAGTTAGCAGCCCAATTAAATGATTAGGCTGCTGACAATGTGTCCCTTAAACTCTCATTCTTGCCCAGTAGGCCTAAAACCTCTTAACCAACATTAATCTTTGATTTTATGCTTTTTATATTTTTTACAAAGACCAAAACATTTATAGAATTTTTTTTTTCCTGACTCCAATCCTATCTGCGTCAATCTCCCTCTACTGCTCTAGAGTTTGGGGTGCCCTACAACATATTAAAATCTGCATTTTGAACTTGTCACCGTGGGTCAGTGAATAGATCAAGACAGCCTGTTTCATCATCAATGTCAGCCTCCATTGTTAGCTTTAGCGGATGCATGGAGGGGATATTTAGATCAGTCAGTGCTTCATAAAAATAGCTCCTCTCTGCATAAAGCCATGTCGTGCTGTTTAACACACACACACACACACACACACACACACACACACACACACACACACACACACACACACACACTGTCAAGTGGAACAAAGCGCATAAACAAACCCACAAATCTCATGGTCTTTTCATTCATCTATCCTCTCCTCATCCACTTGTTCTCCTCTTATCTTCCTCTACTAATCCCATGTCAGTTCTATAATCTGCTGCCGAAAACAGATATAACACTCGTGGGCACAAAAAGATCAATAAGGAAGAGGTGTAGTGCTTCCGGGGCCACACAATGGCTATAAGAAAAGATGAAACAGAATACACAAATAGATTTTTTTTTACATGACCTGGATGTTGCTGCAAGATTGCACATTAAAAATATCATGTTGTTGGAGTTTACTACGTATAATTTCTGTGTCGATTAATCACACATTTGTTCGAAATTTGCACCACTGAGGACCTAGAACAACTAAGACAGGTGCTCCATCCTTTAACTTGTAGCCCCGCAGCCTTGCTGAAGGACTGATGTCAAATTCTAGTTATAAGACCTTCATTGTTTATATTTGTCGCTCATTTGTCCTTTTAATGTTTTCTGTGTCTCAAGTAATTAACACACAGGCAAGGTTGTACTAATCCATCGTAGGAGAACTGTAAGGCTTCAATCACCAAATATCTTCGTTAACAATACATCTGACAGTTATTTTGTTTAATAGTCAATTGATTGTTAAATGTATGAAATGTATGAAAAAAGGCCCATCATTGTTCCCTGAAGTCCAGGTTAACATATTCAAATTCAATTTGTCTGACCAATATCCAAACCCTCCAAAATATTGAGTTTGCTATCATAGAAAAACTGAAAACTAGAAAATATTATCATTCAAGAACTTGATACCAGTGAATTTTTGACTTTGCTTTGCTCAAAAAAAGAAGACTTAAATAATTACTTATTAATCCTTTAAAGTACAATGCCCAAACAAATAAGACAACTTATACATTGTTTGGAAGCTCTAAGTCTCCACATTCTGTGCAAAGTATTTTAGGAGCTATTGACACAGAATTGGTTCAGACCTGTGGCTACCTTTTTATACAGTCTATGGTGGTCACACAAAAGGTCCTTCTACAGGCCTTATATTCTCTTTTTATACCTTTCAAATGAGACTGCATTCAAAATGGTGTTAGAACAGTAACCTTTATATTTTGGGTAGGCCCAGTATCATTTTCAGGCTTGCACAGAGGGTATCTGGTAAAATGACTGCCATTCATTTTCCTGACTGATCAGCTAATCATTTCAGCTTATACTGTCCACTACTGATAACCAGTGGGCTAGAAACTCTACACTGCTCCTCAGAAAGAGATACATCCTTTCACTTTTGATCCTTTTGTTTGTTCTTGACTGAAATGTTAACCTAGGATGTTTTAGTCATACTTACACTGGGTATTGTACACAGTGCTGGTGTGCCATTGATTTGAGTAAATAATTTAAAATAATTTCCTCCTCAAACAGTAAATGACCACTAAATCCACAACATCAACTTGTACTCAACAACTGTTTGATTAAATCCCACTAGGACTACATTTCCCGTCAGTATTGCGTTTTAGGAACTCACGGGCAACAAGCGACAGCCTTTCAGCCAATCACATCGCAGAATATGACTTTCTCGGTTTGTGATTGGCTATTTTTGCACCGATCTTCCCACGATGCTTTGCTGCTCCGCCTTCGAATTCAAATCGAGTGGACCAATCAGAGAGCGCCGTAACGACCGAGGCAGCATTTTAAACTTGTACCAGAGACTGTTGTCAAAAGACAGGACGGGGCAACGCTGCAGCCACCGAGGGACAAGTCTGGCGATTAATTTCACGGCTAGCTCAGGTTATTTTTTTATATTGAGATTAATATGCACTAAATTTTTCCTGTTGAATCAAATGTTTGATTAACGTTCGCGTTCAAAGGTGGTTAACGTTAGTTTTGATTTGAATTCAGAGGTGTATGGGAGCCAGCTAGCTTCCAGGACTGAACAACATCGGTTGAGCTGTTTTCGACACTTCGACTGCTGAAGAATTTTAAACGTTTCTTTAAAGACACCGAGAAGCACTTTAGTCGAAAATGAGTGCAGGTATTCCGAAGCCGGCGAATCCGTCGGCCCATGTCGACCCCAAATCAGCTCCTCTCAAAGAAATCCCAGATGTTCTGGTGGACCCACGCACCATGAGGAGATACACGAGGGGAAGATTCCTTGGAAAAGGTGGTTTCGCCAAATGCTATGAAATCACAGATATGGAGACGAAGCAGGTTTTCGCCGGAAAAATCGTGCCCAAGTCCCTCATCCTGAAGCAGCACCAGAGGGAGAAGATGTCCTCGGAAATCGCCATTCACAAGAGCCTCGACCATGCGAACATTGTGGGGTTCCACGGGTTTTTCGAAGACGACGACTTTGTCTTTGTTGTCCTGGAAATCTGCAGGAGAAGGGTGAGTGTATATGGAAAATACGTGCTTTCTCTCCAGTGACCACATTTCTCAGGGCCAACGGTTATCACGGCGGTGTCTTCCGTTGTCTTCCCAGTCCGAGTGGAGGTAGCTAAAACGATAGGAAAAACCAAGTAAATTCTGAACAACACTTTTAAATAATGTATGTGCCATAAAGTCAACAATTAGATAAAAATTTTTCATTTTTGCTGAATTTGACCCCCTTTTATGTGCTGAGCTGGTCCCCTCCCAAATATCTGCATTGTATTCATTGTCCAGTCCATTCACTAACATTTTGGGTTTATTAAATCAAACTAGTTCACACTACATGCCTCTTTATTATTGCCATAGTGGCCTTACAGCAAGAAAGTGGGAGTTATAGACTTGGTCTGAAGTGATTTATTATAGTTTTCACTGCCTCAATGATATACCTATTAATCCAATAATTTTCTTTTCTATTTCAGTCCTTGTTGGAGCTGCACAAGCGTCGTAAGGCTGTGACTGAGCCAGAGGCTCGCTACTACATGACACAGCTGCTCAAGGGTGTCCAGTACCTGCACAACAACCGAGTCATCCACAGAGACCTGAAACTGGGCAACATCTTCCTCAATGATGACATGGAGGTCAAGATAGGTAAGTGTCACTGTTGGATTGCAAATAATGTAATTAAATCCAGTTCTCTTACAATGATGATGGTAATAAATACCAGAAACATTTACCAACACTCAAAAACGAACCTCCAGCGCAGTAACAAAGGATAGGACACACCCCAGCCCTCACATCAGACCTTTGTCACACTTCCTGGATGACTGGTTTCCACTGACTGGTGGAAAGATTTCTCATGAGAACTAAACACACAAATAAATCTTCAATTAGGATAAATTAACATTGTGTCCTGGAAATTTGCACAAAAACAAACTTTTTAGTCTGCTGCTTTACAAAAGCTTGTCTGCCTCTCCTCTCTAGGGGACTTTGGCCTGGCCACTAAGATCGAGTTTGATGGCGAGAGGAAGAAGACCTTGTGTGGAACACCCAACTACATTGCACCAGAAGTGCTTTGCAAGAAAGGCCACAGCTATGAAGTGGACGTCTGGTCGCTTGGGTGTATATTGTAAGTTTGGAAACACAAGCACACTCTGGAACAGCACTATTCCACATGATTCAGTCAGTTCAACCCCCCCCCCTCCAATCTGTGTTCTCTCAGGTACACTTTGTTGGTGGGTAAGCCCCCATTCGAGACCTCCTGTCTGAAGGAGACCTACAACCGCATCAAGAAAAACAACTACACTGTCCCCTGGGTAAGCTGAACTAACAAAGTACACAATCCTTTCAAAATAAAGTTTTTATATATATATATTTTTTTACACATTTATTTCCCCCACACTCATGACCTGTCATAACCTGAATTCACAACTCTCTCTGCAGCACATCAACCCGTCCGCATCTGCTCTCATCAAGCGGATGCTGCACGCTGATCCTGCTCAGAGGCCCACCATCGCTGAGCTGCAAACAGATGAGTTCTTCACATCCGGCTACATCCCCTTACGTCTGCCCACTACATGCCTCACTGTGCCCCCGCGGTTCTCCATCGCTCCCTCCACAGCTATGGAGCTCAGCCAGAGGCGCCCCCTGACTGCTATTAACAACAAGGGTAATGGTCCCAGTAGTACTTGACTTAAGACAAATTACCAAAGTAGTCTTCAGACTACAGATTAAAGTATGATGAAATGTTGGGTTGCACAGCTCTCCAGATAAGTGGTAATCAGTATCCCAATATAAAGGTCTGGGTTTTAATGACTTATTTTTTTGTTTTTTTTCCCTCTTTCCAGCTGGAACAGAGAAGGTGGACGTTAAGGATGAACCTGTTCAAAGGTGAGAGATGTTTGTACAATGTCTAGAAGTGCTCACTCTGAATCTGTCAAGCTTCAGCGAAAATACTTTCTCTCCCCTTCCCTTTTTGATTTAATTGGCTGTTATTTACTCTGGAATCTTCTGCTTTGTAGAAATTACATTTAAATAATTAAAACTTTAAATTACAGAGTCTTACACCACTATAATTTTCTTTCATTTTATGTTTTCATTTGTGTGTAGGGAGACTGAGGCGTCAGAATGCCACCTGAAAGACATGCTACAGCAGCTCAACAGTATCATTGCTGCCAAGCCCTCTGAGAAGGCACTCATACGCCAGGGTGAGTGTAGAGTCTTTGGTTTCACTGACGACTCTTTTTCATGTCAATGTTGCACACTTTAGTGGTTTGTACGATCTGTAGTACGACACTACATACAAGACATTTGTTCCATTCGTGTTTACAGAAGAGGCAGAGGATCCTGCATGTATCCCCATCTTCTGGATCAGCAAATGGGTCGACTACTCTGACAAATATGGACTAGGTAAGAAAAAAAAAACTGATTCCACATCCATCTGCCAGTGATGCTCACACTTTTCTAAACCTTTTTGTCATTCATCAAGTGAGACTGAACAAAAATTGTATTTTTCTGGTCAATCTGGTTCTTATGGACATTAATGTACACTAATTTGGAGTTTTTGGAAGATAGTTTTAGTAAATCACTAACATCACTTAAACTATAGCTGAGCTACCATGCATGATTTTAAAGCGACATCTTTGACCCAGGAGTTTGTAGATGCAACAGTTCGTTTGCAAATTCATCATTTGTCCTTAACATCTCTCATGAGCCTTTTTACACTAGCAGCATTTTACAGTTTGGTGTATATGCATACAGGTTGGACTGTTTATTTTGCAGCTTGAGCCCAACTGATAAATTGGCCAAGACAAGAAGTCTGTGTATATGCCGACCAATAAAAAGAAATGACAGTAATAAAATACAAAAGTTTCTGTATATGTAATGTAATGCGATTCCGTTGTTTGTCCACCAGAGAGCAATTGTATTGTTATGCAGTGGATGTTGACCATGAAATTCAGTGCTGCTGCATATTTCATGTTTTAAAAAAAGAATGTCACTTGTGTGTTTCAGGCTACCAGCTCTGTGACAACAGCGTGGGCGTGCTGTTCAACGATTACACTCGCCTGATCATGTACACCGACGGAGACAGTCTGCAGTACATCGACAAGACGGCGGCTGAATCCTACCTCAGCGTGCGCTCTTGCCCTGCTACCCTCAACAAGAAGGTCAGGAGTTTACTTATTTCTGCAAAGATGACCTCTAAACATTCTCAGGTTCATTTAGTGTGTGTGTGACATTACAGGAGCAACGCTGAAAATCACTTAATATCCTGCATTCTTTTTTTTGGAAGCTGTTCTTATTATGGTCTTCATTTTCATGTACTTGTTCTGTTTCCTTGTAGATAACACTGCTGAAATATTTCCGCAATTACATGAGTGAGCACCTGTTGAAGGCCGGTGCGAACATGGCACGGCGGGAAGGAGATGAGCTTGCCAGGCTGCCTTACCTCTCCCTCTGGTTCAGAACAAAGAGCGCCATCGTCCTGCACCTCACCAACGGCACCGTTCAGATCAACTTCTTCCAGGTGAGACGCGCACTGCATCATCTCCCAGACCACGGTGTCTTTTGAGTTTTCTCACATTAGCTGTTGAATACAATTTTTAGTTTTTCCTCATTTCATGATATGCATGAATCCTGAACCTACGTTTTCATTACCCCTCCTCTGCCAGGACCACACCAAGCTGATCCTGTGTCCGCTGATGGCCGCGGTGACCTACATCGACGAGAAGCGAGAATTCCGCACCTACAAGCTGTCTCTGCTGGAGGAGTTCGGTTGCAGTAAGGAGCTGTCCAGCCGCATCTGCTACGCCAAGCTCATGGTGCAGAAACTGCTGGACAGCAAACTCACCCCCGCTGCACACTAGACCACCTTTTCCCAAAGTCTTCAATCACAGTCTCTGTCTTTAATCACCGGCCACTTCTCCCTGGCTGTCGGCCTCTCTGAGGACGGGACAGACAATTAACTTCTCTATTTTATTGAAGAGTTGCAGTGTAATGATTTTTATGTCATCTTTGAGGCTTTGACATGTACCATGAAAATTAATCTTTTTTTTTTTTTCCCCCTGTCCTCTATTGTTTATAGAAACTCACTCAAGTCGTATCTTAATTGTCTTTGTGAAGTTTACTCTTGACAAACATGTTCCTGCTAAGATGGCTGGATCGCCGACAGCCTGGCACACGACAATGTTCAAATGAGTCTGTGAGGAAATGATGAATGTTCTGTGTTCCTCATGTTCGTCATCTTAAAGTTTTTAACGTTCTTCTTTGATTCCCTCTGCTTATGGTTTGTTTGCATTTGTTCATATATCTGTCTCACGCTTTAAAACCTAAAGCCAGAGTGGACAAATGTGTAGTGGGGGACTTGAGACTCGGACTGGCTGTGTGGATGCAAAAAGCTTCTCTGGTCTGCTTTTGTCTGTTTTTATCTGTGTTGTATGTAGAGAAATGGACCATGTCAATAAGTCTTCATCATGTACATTTTTCCTTTTTTAGTTTTACTCTTTCATAAAAGTCTATTTTAGATGTCTTTTTCAACAAGATGTACAAACTTGTACAGACTGCTGAACATGCATACGTGTTGTAAAGATGGTTTAATTTTACTCAAGTCTAAATAAAGATTCTCTTGAACAAGACAAAATATAGGTTTTTATTGTTTGTCACATTTACAGCTCGGAAGATAATGGTGCTTAACAAAATTTGAGCACCTACAAACTGGTTACTGGAAACTTTTGAGACTGAAAAATGTAGCTAATCTCATCTAATTTGTTGTTTTAATTTAAAGTTAACAAGTTTAAATAGTATGTACAAATGTTCAGAACTGACTGCAGATCTTCTGGTGTTTTGTCAAAGATGTGGTTCAGCCCACTTTGACCGCCGTGCTGAGGGACCTGTTTCACAGCAGACATGTTTGCTTGTAATAGCAGGCAAAGCACAGAGGGTGCTGATAACGTTATAAGTGCATTCCACGTAGGTGAGCTAACCTGGTGTTGTGCATGTTGACTTACCGCAACACTTGATGGAACTGAGTCATTGTTAATAACATTTATTTCTCCTGTGCTTTTCCTGCTACAGCAAGTCAAAGGGTCTATTGTGTGAAGAGTTTAGAAAAGATGAATCCAGTATGGAGAACCCTGCGTAACCAACTTTAAACATACGGCAACATTCTGTCTTTAGGTGATGATGTTGGACTCAAAACAAGCATGAGACAAGTTTGCTTCCTTACCTAGGGCAAAATAAATAATAGTTTCCTTTAATCATGAAGTGATGATTACACTTAAACACTCACCCAACAGGCTTATGCAAACCTACTCCACATTTCCACACTCAACTTCAGAGTGGGAGATAATTCAGTGCTGGAAGCCTGCACGAGTACATCCACTCTTACATAACTGTTTATGCTTTTGACAAATAAGAAAAAGCATTTCCAAACTCTTAATCCTCTTAAACGGAAAAAATTGCTATATAATGGTTTTGGACAACAATAGCAGTGTAAATATAGAGACACACACACACACACAAAAAAAATACTGAAAATAAACATCACTGAAACCACAGAAGTTTAATGTCAATTATAAAAAAAAAATTTTGGCAACACTTCTTTTTCTTTAAATATAACAAATATAATAACATGTAGGCAATTACGCAAAGAACAGTCAAAACAGCAAAGGTAATAAAACACAAGGTTGGTTTTCAGATTGGGGGTTACAGTGGTCTAAAAAGTGAAAATTCACCATCTAGTAGACATTGCCCCACAAAGAGGTTCAGTTAAGAGATATCCAGTGTGTGATACTGGTGTTCTAAAAACAACAAATCCAAAGGCTGGAGGCAATCCAGTATAATATAGCAGCACTCCAGCTTTAACAGTTCAGTCTTACCGAGGTTCTAAGTAAAGCTTAGATCAAGTGCGCCACTAACTTATGGGATATATTTAGTTTACAGTATATTAATCCCCATATTTTAGCAGTACTGTGGCCTGGAGACAATCCTGTCACTGAAAGTTATATTTTGTCAAACTGCAATGTCCGAGCCACAGAACCTCCTTGCGAAGCAAAACAAAACAGATGTTAAAATTTTTTAATGGTGTCTCTGAACTGAAGCCTTGTTAAAATCTTGATATAAACATTCATACAGTGACAGAAAGGCTTGATTTTTTTTAAGTTTGATTAAAGTCATCTAAGAGTCTATATTTTAGAGGCAGAGTGAAGTCAGACTGTAGCAGTGTAAAGTAACATCTCCGTTGTGATGGCCAGTAACCAGCGTGTCTCGTCCCCCCCAGCGAGCCAGCTGCCAGCCTTCGCTCTCAGGAGCCCACACCATCCTCGAGGCCCCCTGACGCCCGAGCTCCCACACACACACACAGCCGCTCTGACTCAGACCGACCACGCTGAACCTATTGACATCGGCTTCACACAGTCTGCAGAACACACAGAGGCAAATGGGAGTGTTAGGTACATTAACGTATATGTACAGAAACACACACCTCCTTCATCAGTCCTCATCTCACCTGCCAGACCAGGCTTTGGGTGGATACAGTCGAGTAGCCAGCACAGATTTGCTACTCAGAGGGTTAACGGCGACCAAGGAGAACAAGGCGGTCTTCTTCTTCTCCTCTTCTTTCTCCTGCTCTGAAAATATGGCCTCTTTTTCTTCTTCCTCCAGGGAGCTGAGCAACTGATGCTGCAGCAAGACAAATAACACTCCCTGTGCACCAACACAAAAACACACAGGGGTGAGACATTTACAGTGGCACAGGCAATAACACATGCAAAGCAAACAGACTTACATGATAGGAGTATCCTCTGAGACAGGCCGTGTGTGTAAAACCGTCTCCCAGGACGATTCTACGCAGCAGCTGTCCACTCTTTAAATTCCTGTAACAAACAAACAAAAAATAAGCATGTGAGCTCCATACTTGGATTTTAAAGACCTTTTACACAGCAGACCCTTCAGCATGTCACAGTGGGAAAAGCATGCGTGATTAATAACATTACAAATGAGTGCATTCCATTTAGTTATGCCAGTTCCACTTCCAATTAAAGTCTGAATCTCTATTCAAAGTCTTAAAAATGCCTTAAATCACATGTTATTTCTCTCAAAGAGGAACTGAAGACTGCTTCTGTTGATATATTCAACATTAAAAGTCAAGGATATTATATAATGTTTGAGTCCTATGGGCAGTTGAAGTAGATATTCTGATCAGAGTAGGGCTAATAACATCAAATTTGTTAATTAACTGACTGATACAGGATCACAGAGCCCTGGACTGTATCCCAGCATGCACGGGCAAAAGACAAAGAGACATGTTAGAGAGAGGTGGATACACATATACAGACAAACACATTCATCCCAATAAAGCTGTTGGCAAAATTAGACCCTAAATATGTGTCCAAAAGTCCCCAGTATTGTGTGAAGCTAGATAGATATTTATGTGATCATAGACTGCTTTAGTTTATGGGACTATAAACATCACACACTGTCAGTATAAACCAATATTTAACTGTATGCCTTTGTCTAAATTAAGTGGTAATCTTTTCTATAAAAGTTCTTCCTGGCTCGTGTCCTAGAGGCCTGGTGGTTTACTCTTCTCCCTCCCTCCCTCCCTCCCTCCCTCCTTTTCCTGCTTGTATCTTCACTCTGAACTGTTATCTGTTAACATGGCGTTTCACTGGCCACAAAGAAACACAAGTGTGTTGCTGAGATTAACTCTCCACTGGAATAAATTACTTCAATCCATCAATCTTGCTTACCAGACGAAGACACCTCCACCCTCATCTGTGCCAATCAGAGCATCAGAAAGTCCATCCACTGGCGCGAGGGCCCCGATACAAACACCAGGAGACACAAGAGGCTGACAGCTTGGCGTGCTGAGGAAGAAATTAGACACTGAGATACAGTAGGTTCTGCAATGGGAAAATAACCGAGAAAGAATAAACACAATAACTTTGGTTTACCTGCTGTTGTCTGACATATCAAACACCTGCAGGGTGGAACCTGTTGCTGAGTGGGAGGAGGTAACCACTCTGGACTTGGACACACCTACAACAGCCTGGACGACCCCCTCACATAGCAGCACTTGCATGAGGCTGGAGCACGACAGCAGCCTGTGCACATGGACAACACATATACACACAGTTAAGTTACTGAAACCCTGATGCTCTGCAAACCACAACAGCTGGTTTTCCCAAGAACAATTAATCCCATGTCCACTGAAAAATATCCTTAATCCAGCACAAGACTTAATTCCTGCACAGACAAATAACCCAGAATGTTAAAATACACATCAGAGAGTCATATTCACCTCACTTCTCTGATTTCCAGCTGACCCAGAGTCACAAACATCAGCCCAGCAGCATCCGGGACAGGAAACACATTGATCACTGGCTGTAAACACCAAAATAAATCCCTTCATGAAACATACATTATAGCTGCTTTAAAGATACCCTTTGTTACCATTGAGCAAAAGTGATGCTGTTTCTCACCAAAAACATATTGTGTATCTTTGAGGCCTAATAAAGTGTTAAATGCGCCATTAAACCTTTTCAGAGCCACATTTTGGAAGGATTTGAAACCTACAGTGTTTACACCCATGTTTATTTGCTAGCTGTTTCCCTCACTACAATCATCGGTATATTGCTTCATTTCTTGGCACATTACTGCCACCAAACGGTGATCGGTGGAATAACATGAAACCACTGGCAGGACTGTGTTACATCTACCACGTGCTTCCTTACAAGCATGAGATTCCTTGTGCATGAGATACAAACAAAAAGGCACAACTTGTAAAAGTAATGCTCCATAGCACAACTAGTCTACAGGGTACCTTTAAGACACACACAAAACACTCACGTCATTGAAGGTCCAGGTGTGTATTAAGCTCCAATCGGATGCTGAAGTCTGACTCCACAGACACACTGCCCATTTCCCTGCTGCTGCTACATACAAACCACCTGAGGGTCCAGGCAGACAGCATGTGTCCACCAGACAGCCTCCTGCTGGGGCCTGAACACACACACAATAATTTCCTCAGAAAGTGATTGTTTACTGTAATTCCAAATTGCAAACTCAAGCTAAGATTGAATTCTTAGTTGTAAGACAAGTAAAACTTTCTACCTTCAGCGTGTGCGCACATATCATCACGTGTTGCTCTGCAGTCTCCTCTGTTCTCGGGCACACCTGCCAACCCGTGCCCTGTGATTGGACGCTGGATGCAGTTGGACAGGTAGCCGGTTCAACCCTGTGACGCACACAATCAGCTGTATCTGACGGTTCTGATGGAGCCTGGTTCTGACTGGAGACCAAAGGCTGGCTGGGAGGGAGGGAGGGGATGGACGGACAGGGAGAGAGAGCCGGGGGAGATAGGGCCTGGGTTGACGGGCTGTGAGGAGGAGGCAGGGTGAGAGGTGGGGCAGAGGGAGAGGAGGTCAGGGGGAGGCCGGTAGCAACAGGGTGGGGGGTGAGTCCTAGGGAGGGTAGTGTGGGGCTGGCGAAGATAGCAGAGGAGGACAGATGTGGGGTTATGTCGGAGCAGGGTGCCGTGGCCAGAGGAGGGCTCAACAGGAGCTGAGAGTGGACTCTGTGGCGCGGTGAAGACTTATTCTGATTTTTATTTTCCACTGAACTGTCTCTGGGAGGACAAGTTGTGGGTTCAGAGGATTCCTTTGGATGTTTGGCAGGAGATTCCACATTCGGATGCTTCACAGGAGACTCTCCTGGAGCATCAATGACATTACACGTCCGTACAGCGGTGCAGCTGTTAGAAGGCTCCTCGGGTGTTTCCTGTAGATGGCAATCAAAGGAAAGAGCCTTGATGACAGCTTTGTCTGTGTGATCCTCCACAGGATGGACCACACCAGCACAGTCTGTGTGTTTTTCTGATGCAGGCTGTTTAAGTTCATTTGACTGCCCAACAACATTATCACTCACTTTGCCTGCAGGTCTGTCTGCAAAGTTCATGTGAGGCTGAGGTTTGATACGGTGGTCTATGGACGTGTCTGTGTTGCAGGCTGAGACGCTACTCTCACCACGACTATTCAAACTCACAGTATCTTGCTCTTCAGTTTGAGCTACACAGTCAGCAGCACGCTCTTGAACCACTGACACAGGTTCTGTTGAGCTGGTGTGAGTCTTTGCATGGAGGTTTTCAGTCTGCTGCTCTGCAGGGGTTTCTGTAATATCTCGGTTAGATTGCTCTTCAGCGAAGGACTGGCTTGCGAGCTTGTGGTTCATCATCAAGTTTTGGAAGTCTGCAGACTGTGTAGCAGCTTGTTTTCCTGCAGCTGGCTGCTCTGAATCTGTAATCGTGGGTGTGAGGCTGAGTGGGAGAGGAAGTGGCATCACTGGGTCACTGGTGCTGTAGCGAGGGTGAGAGTGGCGGTTGCTTCTACGAGTATTATAAGAGGGGGCTGTAAAATGTTCAACTCCTGATTCCAAAGCGACTTGGCGAAGCTTGTGTAACTTCAGGGAGGCAAACTGGTCATCAGGGAGATGAAAATCTTGGTGGATGTCAAAATTCATCAAGTTGCTGACCAGCAGGCCAGGGGACAGAGACGGCAGAGGAAGAAGAGAAGTTTGGGAAGGTGGAGAGGAAGGCAAGAGGAGAGATCGCCAGCTCGATGAACCTGAAGGATACGAGGTGAAAAAAAAGACAATGTGAGATGAAACAGATGGGTGACTGTGGCTTAAATCAGGGGTGACCCAACATAAACAATAAACTTCTTTGTAACTACTGTCAACTATCCTCCCCTTAAGGAACTAAAACCAACAATGAATTTTTCCACTGTTGTCTGTGCCACAGCCTGATATTATGCTTTTATTTACTCTTGTGCGCTGTAGAACTCCATTTTTAGTGAGTCCATAATTACACTGCTTCATTTTTAATTTAGGTGCCACAGCTGTCTAAGAGTCTGCAGATCAAGGCTCAGAAACAGCCTTCTTCACCAGGCTGTCGTTCAGTTACGTCTGCTAGCTACAAGACACAACTTTTGTAAAGTCCCTCTGCAGTGTTCACTATAATGTACAGCAGTTAAATTACCTCTTGACAAGATCTTACTTTGCACTATCATTGTTTTGCCTATGTTGCACTTAACTTTTCCAGTTATTTAGTGTACACTTTAAATATTTGAGAGGGCTTGGAATTATAAGACTATGTTTTGTTGTACGCAAGAATAACAACAATGAAGTTCAACTGAATTGACGAGCTGGAAAACTGATCCCAGTGTCAGCATTTGTAATAGTATATTACTGGATCCGAAACTAGAATTATGGTAAACTAATATTCTAATGTTAGCAAGCCCAACCTGCAAACGGTCTTTTCCATCTGTGTCTCTAACATTGACACACACATACAAGACTCACTTCTGCTCGTCTGTGTGGATGTGTTTGTCCTGCCACTGCTCTTCAGAAAGATGGGATAGACCTTCTCCACATGTCCAGAGGCAGCACTGCACTCAGCTCCATTAACCCCAGAGGAAGGCTGGGTAGCTGTGCTGTGGGTGGACACAGACTGGGGATCATCTGGCACAAGAACAGGTTCCCCGGGAGCGAGACAAGGCTTTGGTCCATCAGCTCCATGGAGAGACGGGGAGGAAGAGACCGGGATGCTGGCGGGCTGGTTATCATCTGAGGTTTGTTCAAAGACTGTTTGATGGGTGTCTAAACTAAGAGGGGACCATGGGGTCTGGCTTCTTCCTCTGCCCCTGCCCCTGCCCCTGCCCCTGCCTCTTTTTCTCCTCCTTCCTCTCCCTGGACGAGTGGTGCTGACAGCAGGGGATGAGAAAGCATCCACATTAGTCTGACTGGGAGAGTTTATATTTGAAATCTCGCTGGAGCTCTCACTGTTGCCAGTAAGGTCGGTAGATGCATCAACAGTCTGCATCTGTGATGATTTATAAGGATCTATAGATGCAGCTGTCAGAGAGGAGAAATCTGTCTCAGTGTGCTGATCTGAACATTCATTGGTGAGTGTGTGCCTGTTCAATCCTCTGCCACGGCCACGGCCCCGGCTCCTGCGATGTCGTCCCATGCTCAGCTGGGACAATATGATGGCCTGCATATCAGGCTGACTCTGTGAAATTGTCATACGCCTTGTGGTTCGGACATAGTACTCCACTGGGAAAAGCAGTCCCTCCACTAGAGTACAGGAGTCCAAGAGACCCCCAGTCTTTTCTTCTTTTATTTCCGTAGTGTTATCATGCCCTTTTTCATTTTCAATTTTCTCTGCTGCATTTTGCTCGTCTTTATTTCTGTTCTGTTCACAAAGCGTTATTTCTCTCTGTCCTCTTCCTTTCTCACCATTGTCTCCTCCCTCTGTCTCATTTCCTCTTTCACTCAGTGTACAATCTTGTCCCCTTTCTTCAGTCTGTTTAGCAGAGTTTGTACAACTCAACAGCAAAGAGGTTGCATCTGATTCATTTTTCTCTTCAGCTCTCAACTCACTTTCTTTTCCCTTTTGTTCATGATCTCCTTGCATCTCCTTTCCCTCCATATCTCCTGTTTCAGTGTTTGCATGTGTGTTCCAGTGTGTAAGCAGCAGAGAGGGAGACTCAGACTCTGAGGCAGAAAATGGCTCTTCATTTTCATTCACAACCTCTGTTCCCTCAGACTTGGTTTTCTCCTCCACCCTTTCACTCTGCTCCTGTCCTTCTTGACTGCTGTCTGTGATCCTGCCAGTCTCAGCACTCCTCCTTTCCCACCGCAGGCGGCTGCGCCGAGACCTGAGGCGCAGGGCAGGACTGGGTCTGTGACCTCTACCTGAGTCATGGCTGGGATCTGGGGTTTGCGGGCAGGCAGCATCAGAGGGGAGCAGGAACCTGATCACCTGGCTCCTCCTGAAGTTATCAGAATCTTCGAGACCTGGTAAAACATCAGTAAATCTGTGAATTTCAATATGCTCTTTTAATGCATTCAAAACATTATCTACTTCTCAGAGCAATGACTGTGTAACCTCAACCATATGAAAAGATGTTTGCTGTTTTGGGATGGACAGGCAAGGAAGTAATGTATGTGTATAGGATAGAGGAAGAAAAACTGCCATAAACACATACAGGTCCATATATATCAATGCGTATGTGCACATTTAAATCCAGTTACAAATATATTGTTTCTTTCCTGGTCCAATTAAAAAGATTAACTTCCATCTCTCACATCGAGGCAGTAACTACAGGCTTTGGATCAACAATGAATGACTTTACAGTATAACTAAAATAGCCATATCCATATTGCACATAGGGTTATATGATTCTATATGTTTTAACATATGCAGATATTTACAAATGCGCTTTGGCAAAAACCCACTTCATGTAACACTTTTAGATATTTTACAGCATACATGCCTGTCTAACAGTAATTGTAGATATATACTGCGAATATATACCGTGGAAAATATTAACTACTGTATCCGTACTTTGCATCTGATTAGGATAGACTCACCCTCAGTCTGTCCCTGGCACTGGAGCACACCTTGGGCTGTGGCATTGGCAGTGTTCACTGTCAATGACGATGGGTTGTGACATGGGTTAGATGTCACCTCTGGGTCCCTCTGGTCCTGGTGGTTCTGCTGTGTGATCCTGCTCCTCACATGTCTACGCACTGCTTCCAAACGCTCAGCACGCTGTGAACCGATCAACATGTGAAGTAGACAAAGGATTTTCTAATTTTAACTTTTAAAAGAAAAAAGCAAATGAGAATATTTCTTACCTGTAGTTTCTCGGCTGTTCTGAGATATTCCCTTTGTAAAAGTACCAACTTCCTGCGTAGCTGAATGAGGAAAATATCAGAGGAGACAGAACTAGGTTCATGGTAGCACTTTATGTGTAACAGCAATATGTAGACAAATGTAAACAGTGGGGAAAAGTAACTAAGTACATTTATTCAAGTTCTGTACAATGAGTTTACTGTAGCTATTTTAAGTGTAATTCAAAGAAAATATTTTTGTACTTTGAAGTTAAATTTTGAATGCAGTACATTTACTTGTCAGAGAGTGTTTCTACACTGTGGCAATGTTATCTTTACTTAAGTATATGATGTGAGTACTTCTTCCACCACTGAATGGATATTACCTTCTCCTTGTCATCATAGTGCAGTGTAGTCTTCAGCTCTTCCTCCACATTGCTCTCCATACTGTTCACTCGGCCCTGACACACGAATATAAGTTACATGTAGCTATAGCACGGCTAACCTGGCATTAGTTTAGATATATTTAATATTAATTATTGATGTAATATTTAAGTTATGATGTAATTCTTTAGTTTACCGGCCAGTTTACCTAAACCGCAGGGCTAACGGTAAAGTTCGACTGTAACGTAAGATTAGCTAATTTTAGTAACCGAATAATACATTAACGTTAAGGATCAACAGCAAATGTTCAGGCTGTCTACACACAAATTCTGCGACTTTGTTATAATGACATGATATAATGATATTAATGTTAATGTTTAAGGCACACTTACTCTGACTCCGCTGGCTGGTCCATGGAGTTTATTTTGATGTTCGATCACACGGGTATCGATTTAGTTCTAATTTCCCGCGACTCCTTCAGCAGACGTGAGCAGTGGAGTTCCGACGACTCGATCAGCCGGAGGAAGGAGGTAAATTTGTTTGCTTTTACTTACTGAAATGCATTTAAGTTTAGTTTCGTATTTACTACAAAAAGTCTACAAAAGTCACTCCTACATTACTTTCACACATAAAACGTACTGGAAATTGCAAGTTATAATGGGTGACATTTGACTATTTTATCGTTTCAAACTGATATTAACCGTTAAACCTGTCGCATAAATTCAAACAAGCTAAGGTTAGCTTAATATTTTTTTACCAAGCTAACTTCTAAGAAAAACCCAGGCCGCCTCGAAAGTATCATAAATATAATTAAAAGGAAACTGGAAACCATATCTGGATATCTGGAAACCACATATAGATACTTTAGTATATACTGTTTGTTTGTCACTTTTGGGAATGAGAAACCCAAGAAATGTCCCTATAATCAATAATTTTAACAATTGTTTGACAACGTACTCTCACTGAGCACTTAATTAAGTACACCTGGCAGCAGGTGTACCTGCAGATAACGGTCAGGAGCTTTAGTTACTTCATGTCATTACAGTTTGTTCACCAGATAGCACTAACTCACATATAGTCAAAATTCTTTAAACTTTACAGAAATTTATGGGATCCTTATTAAAATGTTTGTTTATATGCTTGTGTAAAAAATTTTCAAAATCTGAAATTTTAAACTCCTGATGAAGGAGTTTTCAGGACACATTGATTTCTTAAACAGAAGTATTTATTACAGCTTCATGTGCATCAAGGAGATAGGCAATGGACAATTACAAACATTAACAGGTTAAGTACTGTAGTGCCATCCCAAACCTGAAGCTGTCCCATGCAACAGGTATATATAAACCCACACAAGCACATACATCAGTCCTAAACAATGAATTACATTCACCTAAGTCACATTCTACAAGGAATCTCAAGGAAGACAGTTTGTCTCTTAGCTGAAGGGCTCTTGTATAACTAGACCCCCCCAGACCCCCTTCTCAGTCCATGATATCATTACGACCTTGATTACTACGACAACAGCTACCATCGGTGACTGCAAGAGTTTGACGTTATCCATGTGTTTTCGCATCCATCCTAGATACAGAAAGTAAACTATTACTAATTAAAGACCTAAAAGGTTAGAAACAAAAAGATTCCTTTACAGATACGATACTCAGAAATTGAGAATTGGTCAGGCTATAATGTTAACCTGAGAGAAATGACAGAGACACTGTCAAGTAAGAGTCTTCTACAGGAAAGGAAATGAGGACACTTGTGTGTGCAGCTAATGAAACAGTTATCATAATCATGAGTAATGAGAATGCAACCACAAATTTGTGAAAACCATCAGAAGCACCAACACAGCTCCTGAAAGGTATAAATTACAATTTTAATGCCAAAACAGTCGTACCAATACATTAACAGTATTTGAAAAATGTGTAAATAGATGCAAATACATAGGCTACAAATTGAACAAGTTGTATACCTATCACTCTGAACCAAAACAGTCTGATTTGGGTAAAATAATGAAATCAGGCTGCAGAATGTTGTCTCATTGGTGCAAATCTTATTTGGCACTCTGGGTTGGCTACAATAGATTTGAAAACTGTTATTGTATTTCAGCTCATGTGGACATAGGTGTTGTATTTTATACATTCATAAGCCACAGTTTTATACAGAAATAAGAATATAGAGAAGATTGCTCAGTACAATACAGACTGCATATATAAAGCACGAAATATGGCAGGTCACAAAACTCTTTGAAATTGTTGGATGGATTTGTTAATGGATTTTTTTCTTTATTTGTAACAAAGTGACTTTTGCTACTTGACCTCGGGCAGGTGCTGTATTATGTATTATGTATTATGCATTATATGTTTTTCGTGATCTTCTGACAGCCTAAGTAGAGGTGTTTATTCTGGTCTATAAACTCAGAGTGTTTGTGTTATTCACACTGGTGTACAGAGTTTTTAATTTGGTGAAATTGTCCTGCTCCTCAGACATCCACAGGTGAGGTACTTCATAGCGGTCATGCTGATGTGCATGAGAGAGCCGAGGTTGAAGAGCATGTGGTAGAAGGCATGGACAGACAGGCCTCCAGTTTCATCAGCGTATTTCAATGCTACAATAGGCGTGTACATAGGGTTGGTCAGGTTACGGAAACGTGGTCTGCTTGCTTCAATCACTTTCTTGGTGCACTGCAGAAAGTGGGAGGATGGACAAGAAAGACACAAGATTTGCAGTCAGACGTACAGGATTAATCACTGGTGCAGACAAACAGATGAGGCACAGTAAAGCTGAGTCACAGGCTGCTGGAGAACTTACTCTGGCGATGTCATCAGGTGTTTGTCCCAGTACCTCAAAGATGTCAAGAGAAGAAGGAAGGTAGACGTTCTTGAAGTAATGCACTGTGTCAGGATCAGCCCCAGGACACTCCCTCTGTTTCACTTCCTGAATCATCTTTGCCTCAAATTCTGTATGCACTGGACCCGGCTCAATCAATGACAATCTGAGGAAAGAGACACTGGAGCTCAACAACACAGCATGGTCAGATGGAGGAATAGTTCTGTGGGCGAATGGGTAATACTAGTGCTGACATCATTAATTGATTGATCAGGTGAGAACATATCAATCAAATAAAATTTCAATGATTAATTAATCTATTAACAGCAGTCCATGAAAATTTCCACCCAAGGCTACAAGAGTCGGTGGTAATACGTTACTAGTTTTTTAAATTTAACTAATAAAAATGATAAGCGTTTTATAGGTTACAGATAGAGAAAAGCAATGACCATCAAAATTTAAATTTCCCCATTGCTCTGTTTTATGAACAAATACCTGAAAAACTATGACCCATGAGCCTCACACCTGCTCTTTGTTGATAATGATGGGAATAGCATTAGTGAAACTCACGTGACGTTAAACTTTAAGAGTTGCACAGCCAAACTCTCACAGAAGCCCTCCATGGCAAACTTGGATGCTGCATACACGTCATTAAACACCACACCTGCAGAGACAAAATTTAAAAAATTTAATTCTACTTCCAGACAATATGAATAAAGACATACAGTTGTTCTCCGTTAGACTTCCTTCACATCCACCCCCTCTACCATCTGTCCATCATCCACCCATCAATCCATCAAACTGAAGCAGAGAGGCCTGTTATTTCTCCCTTTACCATTTAACGCCCCATCCCGCCTCCTCCCCATTTACTCATCCCATCACACCTGTGTCTCTGTTTACCTTGCAATCCCATCACGCTGCTGACCACAATGATGTGTCCTCCTCTTCTTTTCTTCATATCAGGCATCACCTCCTTTATCATACGGATCACTCCAAACACATTGGTCTCAAACACTTTCTTCATCTCTTCCATGGGGATGCTCTCCACAGGACCCACCAGGCCAATACCTGCATTATTGACTGGTCAGGAGAAGAAGAAGGAAAAGAAGAAGACAAGGAAGGCAGGGTGCAGTCAGTATGAATTTTAGTGATTGTAACAATCCAAGGTACAGGGTGTTGAGGGTGCATTCACTTTTACTTACTAAGGACATCCACGTGTCGATCTTTGATGCCATTGATACACTGTTTGACGGACTCATCGCTGCAGACATCAAGTACAGCCAGAGAAAGAGTTTTCCCATACGCATCCCCGGCAGCTTCTACTAGCTTATCTTTACGTTTCAGATCACGCATCGTGGCAATGACTGTGGGCAGTTGGTAGACAAGGGAAAGTAAATCACAGAGCTGAGAAGTTTGATATTGTAGATATAGATCATTTAATATTTATACATTATACTGTATTGTCTTGACTTATGCTGGGATTTGCTTTGGCAACACTTTCTGTCCGGCCTGTAAAAACATGCTGATGTGAGCTGAAAAATCATTATATTAATCAGACATGTAAATGGAGTAGAGTAAAGCTTTAAAGGAAGCTGAAGTGGGGGCTTAATACTCTTATGTCAGCTAGTCTCCATTCAGACCAAATTCCTGTTCCAACAGGAGATGTTCACTGTATCGGGGGCAGTGATTAAATCATCACACTTGCTCAGCAACTACTGTCAAACAAAATCCCCTTGAGCAAGGCACCAATCCAAAAACTTCACTATTTGTGGTTTTGCATAGACACCTTCAGTGAAAAGAGCGGCACCTCCACAATGGCTTGAAACCACAAATTTGTTTAAATGTTTTAATCCCAAATGTATTTTCTTCGAGTCATCTTGACCTGCACTCCTCTTTTTACCAGTGCTGTTTGCCAAGAGCCATGTGTGTAATTGTGCTCCCTCTGTTTCTATGGGCAGCTTCCAAGTGTAAGTTTAAATGGATGTAACACTCCTTCTCTACTTAAACTTGAGCACTATGCCTCCAGGCTGCTGTTGTAAATGATTATGTGATTAGGCATCGTGCCCAGGTAAACGCAGTTACATAAAGACTATCTGTGGTATCATACTTGGAGCCTCACACAAGATACACACATGCACACGGGTATAATGATATGTTGAATAGACTCGTGTCATGATACGTGTGTATTACTTGTTTAAGAAGTTAAGGCAGGTGCACAATGCTCTTTTGAATCCTGCTGCAGCATCAATACATGTTCTGTCTGTGCACACATTTATATGTTTTCCGTCCTGAGTGATCCTGTCTTTGTGTTCAATTATTGTCGTAGGAATGAAGGAAAAGAAAGGAGTAACGGTCATGGACAGCTGGGAAGGACGTGTGACAAAAAATTTGTCAACAAAGCAAAGAATAGTAGGTGAAAACAGAGAGTGAAGTACTATAAGGAAACTGTTCACAAACATCCCTTTCCTGAGTCAAACTGTTGAACACATTGAGTAAATTTCTGAAAGAACACAACAGTGGAAAAAGCAGCACTAAAGATAGTCATTCGAGTAAAGACAACCTTAAGCAGCCTTAATATAGACTTTGTGGTCATTACTAGTCCTGTTACAGAAACCAGTTTACATATCAGCATTAACGTCTTGCCATGGTGCTCATGTCACCTGCCTGCTCCAGGAATAGCCCTTGCCAGCCTGTCATCCACAATGAAGCTCTACAAGCCAGGCCATAATAAGCCTAACCGAGGCTGTGCCGTGGCTTTAGCCATTGTCTGGTGTCTTAAGAGTGACCTAAGGTTAAGTTGGGATCAGAGACATAACTATGTGTTGGGAGGTACAGTGAGGTCAGAGCTTTATCTTATGCTAGAAAAGTGCAGTTCAGACCTCAATGATTCATAAACGCTCAGTATTTTGAGCATAATCAACATCTCCTCCACCGATGGCTGCACATCCATGGTATATTTTACATAATCACTGACAATTTTCAAATACATGCTATAGAGTTTGAGATTTTTTATGTATTTTTCTGACTGATAGAGGAAGCCATTGTTTGAAGCTATCATTTCCCATTAGTTTCCATATGGCATGAAAGTCAGTCAGTAGACGAGTGAAAGTTGCTTGAGTTTTCAAGTCTGCTCTAATTTTTATCAACATTAGATCATTCATTCTGCATTGTCATTGTACGATAATGCAGTAGTGTAGATTGAATTTGAAAAATCTGCACTGCTTTACCTCATAATACAATACAACAGGAAAACAAATGGAAACTAATGGATATGTGGGACAGTAGAACAAATACATTCAACTTTCCAAAAAATGGTTAGCTGTGATGTAAAGTGTATAAGTGATTTGAGTCGACCACAAGCAGTTGGAAAAACTGGGTAAAGAATGCGAGAGGATTGGTGTTAGGCTTAGATCTCAGTATGAAAGTAAATAAGCCCATATGTCACTTGACTTGGTCCTTCCTTTTGTCACCATCATTATAGTTTACTTTATGTTGGGAAATATGAAACACATACGTAAAGGTTGTTATATAAGGAATACAAACTATATGATATGGTGTTTTTTAATATTAAAGAGAGACTGTGTGTACCTTAAATCTGTTTGGAGGAGGATTTAAATTTGGGTGTTACAGACAGGTTGTGGGAGCAGGCCTCTGGAGGAGTACACACAGCCTCATTTTGAATTAGTCATTGTCTGATACTGCATTGACTTAATTTGTGTGGTTAAACTTGGCAAACTGTTTTAAATATTGACTCTATTTGTGACTGGTGTAAGCTGCTTCTCGCCTTCCTAACACGTCTTTCATAAAGTGTTTAGTATTAGAGATCTGTTTTCCAGACGTGAGATATTTTTGTGTAAGTGACACAACCTGATTAATTGATTGCATTAGTCTACAACTTTTGTAACTCTATTAGTGTCTTGGCCAATGTATGCAGTCTCATTTTATGGCTGAGAGAAGTGATGCTGCAGTTACAGAATCTAAAGAATGTTCTTAATTATATGGCTTTCCTTGATTATAATACTTTCCTATGAAAACCTGTTGAAAGTCCCTGATTGCATGTCGATCAGATGTCCAGGTTCTATATTTGTCTTGAAAGTATTTGAAGCTAAAAAACAATAAAGCAGAAAAAACAAAGCTTTGAGTTTGTTCCCGTCTCCATTAATCAATTTATTCTAGTTTATTTTCTAGGATCTCAAAGTTTTATTATTGATTCTAGATTACATCTAAATGTATTCCTCATTGACTGTAAAGTGGTTCATATTTGAAATATCTAAGCCACTGTCATTTCACTCATCCTTTGATGGAAACGGTTGATTAAACAACCATGTGGATTATATAACACTGTTATGTCAGCTACTCTCCAGTCTTGATGTAAGCATCTTATGTGTAAACAGTATGGCTGAAGTACAAGGGATGTAAAGACTTTAACAAATTATGTGGAATTCCATTCAAGTAAAGCTGTTATTAGTAGAAGTTGCATTATTTTATTTAGCAATTTATTGACTTATTGAACAATTTTCCTTCTCTGTATGCTTTAATAACACCAAGGTAACCTATTTACATGCTATGCTAATTGAAATTGCAATTAAATATCGATTCACTCACTCTCTCTCTCTCTCTCTCTCTCTCTCTCTCTCTCTCTCTCTCTCTCTCTCTCTCTCTCTCTCTCTCTCTCTCTCTCTCTCTCTCTCTCTCTCTCTCTCTCTCTCTCTCTCTCTCTCTCTCTCTCTCTCTCTCTCTCTCTCTCTCTCTCTCTCTCTCTCTCTCTCTCACACACACACACACACACACAGAGTGCACCTACCGTGATAACGCTTCTGTTCATCCTTCGCCAGCATCACAGCCATCCTCAGGCCGATACCGGAGGAGCAGCCAGTGATCAGCACCACTTTCTGTCCGGGACTCGCCATGGCTCCACTGCCTCTCTGCTCTGTTATCAGACTGAAGTACCAGCAGACGACCAGCTCTGTGGGATGAGTGGAGAGCTGAGGTGAGAGCCACTATAAGAGGATAAGGGAGAGAGAAAGAGAGTGTCACATGGATAGAGCGCACAGCCACAGCGCTGATCAGATTATCTAAGGGGTCAGTCAGTATTAGTATTCAACTCATTTTATTCCATAACTGAAAAATACCCATCATGCATCACTGCAAAAGTCGATAAACCTTCTATCTCTCAGTAAAGTTTGTTTTCTGTGAAACATAGAACTTTAATTTTTTTAAAACAAATAAATAAGAAACCATTTGAAGTTGCATATCAGTATGTTGAAATCAGCGCCTGTAAGCCAAACCTGTAAAGAGGTTTGGCGCCACCCAGTGGTCAATATGATTATTTCTTCAAATGAGTCCACTGTAACTGAATGAGTCGCCTTGGCCTGGTGTTCCAAGCCTGGCGTCATCATACACAAAGATGCATGTGAATGTTTTTTTGTTTTTTTTGTCAGTGTCAGAAAAGTTCTGGTTTTGACTGATAGAATTGATGAAACAAACACTACACACAACAAGCATACACACACACGAACACATACACACACACACACACACACACACACACACGCGCACACACACACTTGAAAGCAAAAGTAAAGCTGACAGTCATAAATTAAAGACAACCTACCTGAAGCGTGAGGTAGGGCTATTTGGAAATATGCCTGTAATCTATTTTCTTCTTGTTCTTAAAAAAATGAGTATGTATGAGTGCCAGGATGCAATTTACTTCAGTTAATACCAAAATATGAACTTCTTAAAATTATTGCACACTACATTTACATGTATTTTAAATATACGACATATTTACATTTAACCACCTGAGGAATATGGCAAGTGTTCTCTCCAGTATATTCACAAAAACACAGAGTATTTTTTATATCTGTTCGTTAGTAACAGGCTGGAAAACACTTACACTTTTGCTCTCATCCTGACATAAAGACAATGCAGGGCGATGGTAATTTTTACAAAATGCTGCAGCAAGACAGCAGCAAATTATACTAAGAACAGTTATACCTTCCCAATACTGAAATAACACTGTTAAATCACACCTACACTTTTAATCTAGCCCTCTCCTTAATGTGCACATTTCAGAATTTGTCATTTATTAATACACAGTAAAATGTGCCAAAATAGTTTTTTACGAATACATACATGGTTACATGGCACATTTTGTTTTATCTTAAATTATTTATGTCATTTTAAATCCATTTTCTATAATTTACTTGGATTAAACATCCTAATTTGCTCTGTTGTCCATTTTCAAGTACATTTTGTTGCATTTTTATGTTTAAAATATGTTTAAGGTAGCCTACTATATAACTATATTTAGATTTGATTAGATTTTACAGTTTCATTTGGTCCTGATACAGTCCTTTTATTTTAGGCTACAAGTGATCTAACTGTCTAGATAATACAGTCAAATGTAGATGGACGCTGGAGCAGGACAAGGGAGACCTTAGGCTCATATAGGTATTCATGGAAATGTATGCATGTGTGTGCATGTACTGAGCTCAGATTCATCCCTTTTCAGCCGTAAACTTCTCCTAACAACTCCTTAAAGGTTTCTGATACCTCCCAGTGAGCTTCTGGCTTCTTTTGACTTTTCCACATTAGAGATAAAGAAAGATGAAGCCTTGAAATAGAGGGCAAGGAGTACATTTTGGTTTTTATTGTGCCTATAGGACGAATATGGTGTGTGTGTTTGAAGAGACTGGAGTGGGCAAAGACAGACAGGCACTGGAATTTGGAATCTGCAGCAGCATATTTTTATTAGTTGGGCAGCACCGTTGTCCTGTCCTAGCATGCTTTGTGTGTGTGCGCGTGTTTGTGCCTGAGAGAGAGGGAGAGCAGAAAATGAAATGCGGCACAAGCCTTCATTGTTCATGTTGGATGTTTTGTATTAGGTCCTACAGAGAGAAACTTTGCTTTATATTCAAGTCATTGAAACTTATTGGAAATGTGCGCGGGCGCACATGTGCACATATGTGTGTGACAGCTGTATAATTTGTACGAACCAGGACGTGCGTGCAAATAAGTGCCCGTGCGCGCATCAAAGAGAGAGAGAGAGAGAGAGAGAGAGAGAGAGAGACACCATAGTTCCTTAAATCATTCAGATAATAATGATGCAAATAATGACACACGCAGTAATTATGTTTCTGCACAGCTCCACGAGCCTCAGGAGTCTCCGGGGAGGGAGGGGTCACCCCGGGGAGGAGGAGAGGGGAGGCAGGGAGGGAGGAGGGGAGAGAAAGTGAGGAAAGTTCTTTGAGGGTGAAGGAAGAAAGACCATCCGAGATTAAGGGATTTTTTTCCGCTAGTCTCAGTTCTTCATCCGTCCATCCAGAAGAAAAAAACACAGACAGCAGTACATGCCCCGCTGAAGATCACCTATCATCAATTAAATCAGCGTATGCGCGCTCTTAATTGGCAGCTGGCGGAGTGCGCAGCAACACGCACGGGCGCGAGACAGTTCCTAGACGTTCTCGCGTGCTGAGCCGAAGTTCCTCTGACTGCAGGTGTCCCGCGGAGCGCACAGGAGCCACGAGGGAGTTATTGGCCGCTGCATCGATAGCCTCAAATGCCATATGATGGATCGATGGAGCCCAGTGCGCGACACATGGCTGCTGTTGATGCTTATCGTAGTGTGTCACACCTCAAGAGCAGGTAGGCTGACATATACACGGTTGTTTACTTGTTTATCTTTGTGCAAGTAATTGGCTTACCCTCTATTAAGATAGTCTGCCTACAGAGAGTTTAAAGAGTATTTGTGACATTTCACTAATCTTTGTTGAACATTTTAATGTTCAATTGTTGTTCAACAATAAAATATCCAACCACCAATCAGTAAACCATTTAATGGTTAAGCTGACGGTTAGGGTTAGCAATAACCTTTTAGAAATGTTAAAAGTACTCTGAAAACTCTCTGCAGGCTGACTATGTAAATAAAGTGTTACCAGTAAGTGACTTTCTAAATTCAATTAACACATTTTTTTTAGTGGCTGTAAAAAGTTGAAGTTTGATTAGTCCATGGTTCCTGCCCCTGTTTTTCTCTCCTCCTCTACCTGTGTCACATCAGTTATCACCACCTGCCCTCCAGGCCTTCATGAGCTGATGAAAGCCAAGTTTAAATGTCACCCATAACCCATCCTGAACATCATTTTAATCCCTTCCTGCAAACTGTCGGTCAATTGTGCATCTACCCATCTTTGGTTTGTTGATATGAACTTCATTATTCAGGCATGGGTCAATTCCTGAAGACCCCCCCACCCCACCCCCAAACTTGTCTCCAAGTTATTTTCCACTTAACTTCCAGAAAAATAGGCTTTGGTCTCCATTTTGACAGATGATTTTGTCGTGCCAGGTCATGCAGGCCTAAAGCTTACTGAACTGAACTGCCTCGTTCTGGGCTCCTTGAGCCCACTGCACATTTGCTAGACAGTGGAAAGGCATAGGCCTATATGTCTAGACTTGTTCTGCCATACCTGCTGCATCAGTCTGTGCTCTCATACAGCAACATACAGGATATTTAACAGCTGGGTAATGGAGAACAGACTGAGGCAAATTAAAGTGAGCTGTGCTGAACTGTACTGGGGATGCTTGGTTACGTACAGCAGCCCCTGAAGGTGCACTGGAACCATATGAGAAGACTTAATTCTTCTGGGGCTTTTAGAGCTTGGTGTCATTGATGTTTATCAAGATAAGAGCATGTGTGCATCACCGTATTTCAGTAGGCAAGTTGCCTTGTTTTATCATTGTAGACAATGATAAAACTATAAAAAATCACACAGTAGTTCATTGTAGGGTCACTGACTTAAATCAGCTCCACTGAGTAATCCTGGTGAAATACTATGAACCTCCTTGCACCAGATGGGCCAGAACTTAAGACAGAAAGGTTGAGTCAGGTCATTCTTTTCCTTTCAAATGCTTCTTTGTGAGCTTGTGGTTCTTTTTCTTTGATCTTCAAAGATCATTATTGACCTTGGAAACAACACTTTACAAAACAATCTTACCTCAGGGACCATTTAGTGGCAGCTCCTGAACTTTCAATCATATTACAAGATATTTATCAGCAGATGGAGTTTGCCAGCTGTCCTGGAATTGTAGACATTTAGATTTTCATTTTCTCTGGGCAGTTGAAGGACTCCTGGTCCATGTTAGCTTAAAGGAATTGTTAAACATTGCTGGAATTATGCACCGTTGTTTTCTTGAGAATTGGAAGAGAAGATCAATACCACTGAAAAGAGAGATAAAGGTAACAAAATCCATCTACCAGTACCTCTGAAGCTATCTGTTAACATGTCATATCTTGTTTGTTTAAGCTGTTCAGAGACGGGTAAAAACGACACTTTGCAGTGACTCAGGGGTTTATGTACCAGACTGTTTCTTTGCCAGGAACAGTAAATTCCAGCAGTCATGCCATTGTGAGGTTGTTAGAAAATTACCTCTAGACTAACTTACAAATAAGTGTATTTCCGAAAAAGTTGAACTGTTGCTTAAAAACCTGAACTTCAAAGTTGAAACAGCAACAAAACATTGTCATGTCAATGTCAGATCTGCTGAAGATCATGCGATATGATTTAAAAGTCCAGAACAACTACTAAAATAACCTTGAGCTGATGTTATTTTGTCAGCCACATATTAGCAATCATAAACATCCAAACAAACACACAAAGGCGAGAAAAAATCCTGCAACTAATTGCTTAAACACACCATCTGTTGTTTTCCTCATTTAATGGCTGTTTTATTTGCAAGTCAGCATCCACCGGCTTTGGACAGGGCTACATCAACAATTCACTGTAAAAGAGTCAGAAGGCAGGTGACTTGGCAGCGACTCCACCATGTTGCCTCCACCTGCTCTGTCTGAGAAGATGCTGAGAAAGCTGAAAAGTATTAATGTTATGTCCCAATAACCATTATGAACTATTTGTTTTGTACTTTGGATTAAGAAAAAATTTGCCTCCCAGCTATCAATTATAGTTCATGTTATTAGGCGTCAATGATGCATTGAAAATGTTGATTTAAAAAGCCTTTCAAAGGTTGTTAGCATCTTTCTCAGTATTATTATTCCAACGTATAAAAAATAGTAACGCACACATTCTGGGTCAAACCTCACTGTCTGTGAAGGTCATTACTGAAGTGACTAATGTGACCTCTGGACCTTTGAGGTCATCTGGGGTCAACCTAGGTCAGGATGTTAACCCTGTAGCATCTCACACCTGGTGGGCAGTGAACACATTCCGGAAAATAAGAATTTATTTGTGAATAACTCTCCTGGTAACGAGAAACACAGATTCACAAAGAGTGAAAACAACACACGTGATGATCTGATGCATCATGTTCCTCCTCAGCTCTTTGACAAACTCTTTCATAACACCTGTCATTAAACTGTCTTCAGTTACATGTCTCTTGATTTTTTTACTTACTGTCAAATGCAGTAACACACCTGGCTGTCAGCAAGTTGTCAGGAGTTGGGTGTGAATTATGATCATAGACATCTGAGCAATGTGGTCAAGTTACGGTCAAGCCTGTTATAGTCTGGCCTTAGGTATTTCCGTCACTTACCTTGCTCACTGTCTGTATGGAACTTGTGTGTTCAGGTAGCTAAAAGCTGACCTGAGCTATTTATTGCTTTGGAAGAATTCAGAGTATTCAGTGCTTAAAACAGATTCTAAAATCACCCGATTGCCGTAAAATAGCTAAACCCAAATTTAAAGCCTTCCTGCCTCATGTTGCTTCCAGATCTACAATCATCAAGATGAAATCAAAACTCCTCCCCCCAATGTAAATAAACAATTTATGTCTTGTGCAATATGTTAATGCAGGACGCGGTGTGATGTTAGGGTCAGCAGAATAAAAACATAATATCAGTGTTCTGTGAGAAAATCAGTCAGGTAGGCACATGTCGGTGAGTATAAGGTACTTGCTTCACCTTCCCAGTGTGTGTTGCTTATATTTCATTGTCTGGCTTCAACAGGAACAACTAAGCTTTCCATTTTAACCTTAGCACAACATAAAAAGACTTATGTAAAAAAAAAACGGTTGCTTTATCGGTCTGCATACGTTGAAAATTCTAAAAATGCTCCTCTGGTCACACCTCAATCAGTGATGTAACAGCGGGTGTTTTTCATCTGACAGACGATGGGAAACACCTGCTGTGACATCATGGATTGGGAAATGGCCAGAGGTGCAACACGGTTGAAATTTTCAACAGAGTAGTAGCTTTCGACCACGTGTGATTCAATGTGGGAATCATCTTTTTTTTAGATATTTTTAGCCATGCTAGCAGCGGCTCTAGGGATGGCAATGTCGGTGTATCGGTCGGACCACCGCTTTGGTCAACATCTGAAATTTGCAGACATTCATGTTTCCCTCGAGTTGAATAATTGTATTAACTTAATGTGATCCAGTGCTGTCATCAGTGCTTAAGTTGTTTTGTGTTTAGTGCTAATTAGCAAATGTTAGCATGTTAACAGCCTAAACTAAGATGCTGAACTCTTGTTTCAACATTTGTAGCCTTTTCCTCCCCACTTTGGCCATTTCCCCTTCGTGGCTCCCTTCGTCACTAATAAATCCACTGTCAACCTGGGGAGGGTGCAGAAAGTCATGCGTCTTAATTTTTTTCACAAGAGCTTCACCAAAAGGCCATAATGTGTGCAGAGGATCATGAGTTTCAAAACACTTACCCCGACCAACCAGTATGTACATGATCCCTCAATGACCTCCCACCCACAAAAACTATCAGTGTTAATAATGTCTAACTCATTTTCTATTTTATGCTGAAGGAGACAGTGAAAAAGTTATGAAAATGTTAAAAAGTGAACCTTGAGTTGAGACACGATCACAGTTCTTTTTGTTGAATTGTATAACCAAGATGGAGGTACCACTACTAGTAATATAACCCCTGTCCTCGTGTTGGTGGTGATGGAGAAGTACTTAGCATAAGATAAATGTTAGTGAAATGCCTGTTTATGAGTGAAATGCAGTGTTTATGGTGCATATGTTTTGGAGTAGTTGTTCTTTTTTAGCCAGAATTACTAGAGTTGAACCAAAGCCATCTCAAGTTCCTGTTAAACCCCCCCCAAGATATGTTGAACTCTTTAAACAGCTACAAGGACACAATGAGGGAAGAATTTGAATTGCAGATTCTGTTGAGAGAGATTAAAACAAGACATGAAAACTTCAACAGTGGGCCCAGAGTTGCAAATGACTCATAACTGAATGAATCATTTTTCTTGCAGTTAATAATTCATGTATCAGTGTGTTAATGCATGCATTCAGGTCAGTCTAGAAGCATTGTGATTGAAAAAGAAATAGTTTCTGTTTTCGTCTGTGTGTTTAGGAAAGAGCACATGTGTTTGATTTCTTGTTTGGTTGAAGCTAGCAGGGGAGATAATGCTTCCCTCATCTTAGCTAAACAACATGTGTGGAGTTGCCTGCTCCAATGATAGATCTGGAAACGGTTTTCGTGCAGTGATTGATGAAAGGTGCCCTTGTAATTGACCGTTTGAGCAGAATTGTTTAAATGAGGTTTTTAGGTCAGTTACAGCAGTGTGGAATGTCTGAAGGCGTTCTTCACAACAGACATTTACAACAGACGTGACAAACTAATAATGACATGAAGACGTTTGAGCTCCAATAGTATGTTCGCATTGGTGCAGTTGGATGCTCTCGTAATTGTACTGTCAAAATTGAGTGGCAACCATGTTTTCGTCCAGAGTGTTTTTAATTTTAGGGTGGTAAAAGCATTTCGACGGAGAAGAACTCTGTGTCTGTTCCGCTGTGTAAGTTTGTAACCTATGAGAACAAACAGCTTCCTAATGATTCTTATTTTAACTATGATGAGATTAGAGCTGCAACTAAATTATTTTCTTTATCTATTAATGTGAAGATTTTCTTGATTAAACAATTTATTAGATGGGCTATAAAATGTCACAAAATAGGGAAAATTTTCCATCACAATTTCCCACAGTTGTTCTTCGGGTGTCTTGTTTTGTCCAACCAGCAATCAGGGCAACAGCCGTGTCCGAAGGCATTACGTTTTCAGGTTATCCGTCCCATTCTCGTGAACGCGTTATTTCATTAAGGCCTTGAGGGAATTCCTTCAAATTTAGTACAAACATTCACTTGGACTCAAGTATGAACTGATCAAAATTTGGTTGTTCAAGGTCAAAGTTCAAGGTCACTGTGACCTCATAAAACAAAAACGGAACTGCTAGCATGGATATAGACTTAGACTTGTTTTGAGACATTAGCAACTACAGAGTTGGTGCCATTTGTTGAACCATTTTTTTCTGTATTATGCCCTGCTGAAATTGAAGTCAGATTTGTCCTAGTTTACAGCAAATACAGTTGACTCTGGTCTCCCAGTCCCAGTCAGAAAGCCGTCTCGATTTGTTTAGAACAAAAACAAGACCCACCAGTGAGAATAGAATGATTAGAGCCAGGTTTAACACTGTCTGTAAAAATAATTGGTGCCAGGTTTAACACTGTCTGCATAAATAAGGACTTGAAAATGCACAAAAGCTGGTAAATCAAAGAGGACACCCTGGTGTTTTTTCAACTTGTAAGTCAGTGACAGCAGCTGACCATCAATTGGCAGCAAAAATCTCAGGTAGAAGAGCAGCAGCAGTAACTTGGTGCTAACTATGGAGGAAGTCATTTTACTGGACTGCTCAGTGATATGAACTGGTGTGTAATCTGTGCTTTGCTTATTTCTTTAGTTGTTTCTACAAGGAACCCAAAGATCCATCTGGCTTGTTGTCCAGAAACACAACTTTTATTGCTGATGATGGTCATTGTTTCACATTATCATTAAAGATTGTATACGGCACTGACAGTGTATTATTTTAAAATTCTGTAAAGAACCTTTATTTTAAAAGGCCGCTACCATGGAGCAAACAGGACATCAATTTTTTTTAAATCAGCCGCAAAACACACCTGATCACACACACTCCAGATAACTTGTAATCATGACTACAGGAATGAAAATTCACAAGAGCAGCATTTTTTTCCAGTATGTGATTGTGCTTTTGAGTTTGCAATCAAGCGTATGTGATAAATTCAACCTGACACAGGATGTCAAGTGATGGTCTCTAAATTAATTTCTCTCTAATTTATCAAGTAATGGCACCGTTTGCAGCACACGGTAACTCCTAGTCTGTCTATCAGTTCTTGTTATTTTGTTTTGTCTGTCATGTTTTGCAGGTACTTGCACACCACAAAAATGCTAGAAAAAGGTCAAAAGTAAAATGCTGATGATAATAATTTATAGCATTTTATCATACATTTTGCACTCTGGCATAGCAGGTCTGTGTGCTATAAATCTTTCTTAAAGTCAAAAATAGGCTCACTCTTTGTTCTTCAAAATCAAAGTCTCTATATTATGCAGCATCCAAAAATAATAGAGCACAGAGCCACATAAAGCAATGTGTAGCTGTCCGAGAAGCGCTGGAGGCCTGTGCCTGACAAATATTGATGCAGTCTTTGATCTGTGTTTGAGAGGAAGACGGATTTTGTTGGAATGAATGTATGTGACACCCTTCGTGGTTCATCTGGAGCGAGAGGAGAAGTGATTACAACTGAGATGTTAAGACCAGAGATGAGCTGTGATTTCAACACGAGTGCCACAGATTCCTCGAAGGAGATAAGAAGCACATGTCTGTCTGCAGATTTCTAATTCACTTTTTTCTGTAGCAGACATTAAGGATTCATATAAGTAAATTCATGTGTGTGTGTGTGTGTGTGTGTGTGTGTGTGTGTGTGTGTGTGTGTGTGTGTGTGTGTGTGTGTGTGTGTGTGTGTGTGTGTGTGTGTGTGTGTGTGTGTGTGTGTGTACTGTGTGCACAGACTAGTGTGTCCGTGTGTGTCTGTGTGTGTGTGTTTCAGACAGCAGGAGAGACTATCCAGTGTGGTTCTTTGATCAGAGCCAGCTGAACTTGGAGGAAAGAAAACATATGGTCCCTCCATCCTACTCTTCCCTCTTTCTCTGTCCTTTTAGCCTCCTCTTCTCTCTGGTTTTCATCTCCCTCTTTTTATCATTCGTCGGGTTTAGTCTCTGAAGAGAGCCATGTCAGATGTTTGAGACGGACGTTTGAGAAAAGCAGCAGAAAGAGAGAGTGAGCAGGAGAAAGAGTGAAAGAGGTAAAGGACTGTAATGACAGGCTCCTGGGGCAAATCCTCTGTGGGGGATTTGAACCCCTGTGTGGAGTCTGTTTTGTGTGTGTATGTGTTTGTGTGTGTGTTTCGGTGCCGCGGTGTAGGAGGCTCGACTAAACATTAGTTCTTGTTTCTGCAAGAGGCATGTTATTGCATTCTTCCCCATTACTGAGATAATGACAGACTCGTCACAAACACACACATACAAACACACATGTACACAAAGAAACCCTTACCTAGTCTTCAGTCACACACACACACACACACAGAAACACTCACAAATACAGACACACATGTGGTTTCCAGAAAATCCATAGTCTTTCCAATATGATGCCCATTAAGTTGTCTGCCTGTGTGTGTCAGTGTGCTGCTCCACTTACTTGTGTGTCTTGTGTATATAAATATGGAACCATAACCCATTAAGACCAGATGCAACAGCGATGGATCTCTGATAGAAGACAGTGGCCTCCACTTAGACTGCACTGCTTCACTTTTTTGTCAGCTAGCATGTTGTAATAGATCTGTTTAAACAGCACTTGCATTGTCCATCCATAGCTGGCCATAGGTGACAGCAGGGCTGTGATGATAACAGCATAATCCCAATACTGCGGTCACATGATGCCTACTGCAGGGTTGAGCTCATTTCTGTCATCACTGCAATTTTTTTTTTTGCTTTTTGCCTTTAATGTTTTATGCTGGTGAAGGTTACATGCAGACACGTGCATGGGGTGGGGCGGGGTGGGGTGGTGGGGAGATTGTCCACTAGTAATTTGATCGCAGTGTCGTGCACTCTGATGAGAGGAGGGTGGTGGGGGGGTTGTACTCAAACAGGTTATAAACAAGCTAACAGTCTAGCCAGATTATTCCATCTGCTTTATTTGAAGGTAAAAGTCAAAGTGAGTGCTCCTGAAATATGTGTAATAATCCCTCAAAGTGAAAGGTGAGAGTTGAAGCAGGAAGCCTGGAGGTGAGCTGCGATGGATGTTTACAATGGACAGTCATAGTTTCACCATTCAACCGAGTAAGTTAAAAGTTTGTCTTCTCAATCTCACCACGTTCCCATATCATAACAAATATAAAATCCAAAAACATCTATCTCTCTATAGTTGAGTAGATCACTCTTGTTGTGGATCTTTCTATTCAAACTACAGTTGTTCTGCTTTATGTTGAGGCTTACATCTGACATACTCTGCATGTGTGTGCATGTTGATCATGGTGCCCCTCACACTGAAGTTTAGAGCCTCGGGTTAACACCAGGAACTGATGGAGACCAGAACACTCCCTTGTGTATGTACAACACAGTGTATGTACGTTGTGTGTGCGCACGCTCATATCCACATTATGCCGCTGTTGTATTGCGCTTGTACATACACACACATCAGCAGCATAGCAAAACGTTACCTGATGTGTTTAAGTGCATATAGAGTTTCCATGTCTCGTCTTGTCCTCTGCTGCATTCAGATGTCAGTGCTGCCGATCATCTCTTGGTATGTATGAATGAAACCCCTCTTCTTTTACACACTTCTTGTGTGTCAGGTTCCCTTAAGTCTAACCATGTCTCTAACGTGTGAACACCAGGAGCTACCTTATGGCCTGTTTATGGCTTTCAAAGCATGTTAGCAGCTTTTCATGCTAACATTTGACCAGGAAAATTAAACCACTATACAGAGCCCCCCCCCCCCGTTACCACTCTGATATCCATATACTAAACATGGAGCTACAACCAGGAGATGGTTAGTTTAGCGTAAATGTAGGAACAACTATTTATGGTTTTACAGCAGGCTACATGCTGCACTATTTCTTGGCCGGTTGCAGCAACGACCAGCCAGCAAGGACAAACTAAAGGAATGAAATAAACAAGATGTATAACATTTTATCTTATTGAGCTTTAGAGGTGCTGGTAGTCAGATTTAGCTGTTTCTTCCTCTTTCCAGTCTTTGTGGTATGTTAAGATCCCCGGCTCCTCCAGGCCACATGTTGAAGTATTCTTGGGCAAGACACTGAACCCCACATTCACACTGATGGCTGTTCCATCAGTGTGAATGGGTGAATGTGGCAAGTATTGTAAAGTGCTTTGAGTGATCAGTAAGTCTAGAAAAGCACTATATAAGTGCAAGTCCATTTACTATTTGTAGCTTCATATTTTAAACAACAGATGTAAGAGTGGTATAAATCTTCTCATATAATTCTCAGTAAGAATGCAAATAAGCATTTTCTCAAACTGTCAAACTGTTCCTTTGAGCAGGTCTGACAATTTAATACTGAACTACGTTACTTTAAAAACTTATTGGACAGAATTATAATTCCCAACTTTTATTTTGAAGGACAGATGCTTATTCTTTGAGTGTTGCTTCAAAGTTTTCTTTAAAGAGAATTCGGTACTTTATTACCACCTTATCTTGGTTGATACAATTTGGTGAACTTGCATAAAAACAAACATTTTACTCTGAACGAGGTAGTTGTATTGTAGGACTGTTATGTTGCATTGCATTACATGGTACAGCTCTTTCTATTTTTCTGGTCACTCGGTACATTTTATGTCATGTATGACATCATCAACTCAGTATCTCTGAAAAAATGTAATCCCCTAGATGTCAACTGTTTTACAGATGTTTCTCAGCTTATAAAAGAACAGGAAAAAATGGCACTTGTGAGATTTTTACAGCGTGAGTGGGCCACCATATCACTGGAAGTTTTAATAGCACAGTATTAGCTGTATAAGTAAATAATGTGATGGTGAGCTCATGAAAGACAGAGTTACAAGCTGACAGTGCCAGCATGCTGGCAGACAGACAGACACGCGGACAGATGGACAAACAGATGGACAATCTGAAAAAAGTGGGCAACAAATACATCTGGTGCTCAGACTCAGACATTGTGCCAAACTCTTATGTGTGTACACATGCACGTGTGTGTGTGTGTGTGTGTGTGTGTGACTGCGTGTGGTTGTTGAAAGGTGCAAGGCAGATGGAGGGTTTACGTAAGCCTCAGAAATACGTGTGAAAAGAAGCAACACCAGTAGAGGCTTGCCCTCCTCTCCCCTACCATCCATTATTTCTCCTATTTTCCCTCTTTAACCCCCGTCTCTCTCTTTTCTCTTTCAATATGTTGCACATTTCTCTCCTCTCTCCCCCCAGTTTCCTCTTTCACATCCCATCTTTTGCTGCTTAGTCCGTCTCACAGAGCTCTGTGACCATTGTGTCCCTGGTCCTCAGAGAAATCTTGTGTGTGTGTGTGTGTGTGTGTATGGTGCATATGTTGAACATTTCTGCCTAAACTATAGTCTGCATCTGTAATGTGCCAAATGTCTCTTTTACTTTATGTGTTTCCTTGTGTGTGTGCCGTTGGGCTGAATCAGTCAGAACACATGTATCCTTTATAGCCCTCTTGTATTAGTCTTTGTTGTGTGATGCCGACTGTTGCTTGTGTCAGTGCCAAGATGGGCGTTATCATGTGATTACGACAAGCTTCTGCAACAAGTATGTTTCCCAGAAAGACCGAGAGAGAGAGAAAGATGATGAGATGATCTTACTGATAAAGTGGACGTCTTAAATGTAGCATCATACAACAACAAACAGTCGTGTACATTTAGAGGAGGTTGTCACTTTATGTATTTAAATCATTGCTAATGATGTTCATCAGCTGGGCAATTACTTTGTTTGCCTTTTAGTGTTGGATGGGAAATGCATAGTGCGTTCATCAGAGCTTGTTTGCTGAAAACAGCTGTCTGCTGAGCCTGTAAAAAAGGTTGACATGAGAAGGTTTTAAGTCATAAATAAGCCAATAGGGTCTAAAAATCTATGTGAAGTGTTTGATCTGTTTGTAATATAAACAATTGTGATTAGAGCAGCTTCAAAAACAGTTTTGGTCAACAGTTTCAGTGGTGCTCGCCAATTAACTCTCAATGGGGATGTGGACCTTATCCTGTGGTAAGAGCAATGAGAACTGGCAGAAAGGCATTGCAACAAAAATAGAACTGTCTTTACTTGTTCCCATTATTAGTATCTTACTTTACTTACTTTAAAAAAAAACTAATAAACACTACTCATCAAACAGACAATTGTTCTTACGGAGGGTACAGGGCCTCGGATCCTATCCAAGCCCTTTATATTTTCTCTATACTCTATACCCAGACATCTTCCCTGTGTGGTATAAAGAAAAAGTCATTTAAAAAGTAATAAAAACTTTGTCAGTAACCAAAATTATGAATCCCTCCAGATCCTTTCCTACTCTTGTTCAGTTGTGCCAGTCCAACTATATTGTTGAGGAGCAACGTAAAACAACTTATTGGCTTTTAACTGTATCTCGAGATGTGACAGTGAATATGTTTTGAGTGAATGCATCTTTCTTTGTTTTCTTTCATGACAAAGGGTCATGGCTTCCAAATCTCCACAGGGGCAGCACTTCTCCTTTTCAGACTGAAATGGCAGCAGCAGAATATGAAGGAGGATGTAGTTGTCACGTTCTCAAGAACAAGCACAGATACTCCCATGTTTTGCTGCTGCAGCTTAAGTTTGAACGTCTGCCACTTCCCATGGGAAGCAGAACAAATCACTGTGCTTGCCAATGTTTGATTCTGTGCAGGTTGCTGTTTGGCAAAAAATGACAAAAAACCTTTTTCTTTCAGTAGCTTAAACCTTGAATGAAGGTGTTGGCCTTGTGCTGGCTAGGTGGACACCTTGATGAACAGCCTCAAATCCACTAATCATCAAACCCACCCATCCGCTCAGTCATAGTGTTGCTTGTCTTTTTGCAGCCAATCCCATTGATGTCCTGAAGGTCCTGGAGCTGTCGGAAGACATGGAGGGTGTATCGTTGGAGGCTGGTCTGTGCACCAGCAGGAAGGGCAGAGAAGAGACAGACCTGTCCTTTAAAATTGACAAGAAGATTCAACTGAGCGCGCCCACCAAGCAACTCTTCCCTGGTAAGTTTTAATACAGTGTGTTTGTTTGATACAGAAATAAGTAACTGTGTTTATGGATGTATTTGGTCATTGAGAGCCTGTGTCCTAATTTGTGTGTGTGTGTGTGTGTGTGTGCGTGCGCGCGAATTCCCATCAGATTCGCCATTTCCTATGAATTTCTCAGTGATGACGACAGTTAGAGCTGTGAAAGGCTCACAGGTCTTTCTCCTCTCCCTGTATGACTCGCAGGTACGCATAATACACTCTACATCATCTCGGTCTAAGCGGGATATGGCCAAACATAAAGAGCCTGAGTTACACTAACTAAAAATGATTTTCCTTTTCCCATTATCATTCGTTCCAATCATCCCTCTTTCCTTCCATCCTTTGTCTCTACGTCCCTCAGGGCACACAACAGCTGGGTCTCGAGGTCGGTCGTTCTCCTGTCTTCCTGTATGAGGACCATCAGGGTCATCCACCACCCGAACTTTACCCCACCTTTAGGAAGATCAACCTGGCTGATGGCAAGTGGGTAACTACACACACACACACACACACACACACTTTTGTGTTTGCCTTACATGAAAGTTATTGATAATTTAAAGGCATGCAGAGCCATAATAAAAAGAGAACAGAATATTAATGATAGTAAAAAAAAAAAAACAACATGCAGGAAATTTCCCTCATGTGGCTGCTGCAGGATTCTAGAAACACTTTCTCAAAAAGGAACAGCTGTAAAATAAAAATTGAATTTCTTCTTCTCTCTTTCCTGCCAGGTGGCACAGAATAGCTTACAGTGTGGAGGGCCAGTCTGTGACTCTCTACCTGGACTGTGACAAGCTGGATACCCTGGACCTGCTCAGAGGTCACGACCCCCGCATCAGCACAGACGGAGTTACCGTGTTTGGAACTCGCCTGCTGGACGAAGACGTGTTTGAAGTAGGAACATAAATGTGTGCATTTGTATCTGTGTGACTCGGGATGTTATGTAATATGACATGGAGGCAGAGTGAGTGGAGTTGAAACTGTCGCACTGTTTCACACATCTATTGAAGGGAAGAACCAGGCTCATTACCTTCAAATCATTTACTTTGTTAAGTGTAAAGTCGTTTGGCTTTTTAAAAACTAAAAAAACTAAATAAATAAAAACTGGCAAAAACTACAAAGAACGAGAACACACAATAAGTTTCTTGTGTGTGGTAAGTGTCTCTGCTTGTTGCTGCTTGTTTGATTAATCCATCAAATGGTGACAAATGGATAAAAGTTTTTCTCCCTACACTGCCCTCCAGTGGTAGTTTGAGTGTACTGCACTTTAACCACTGCTCCAATACCATGAGTGCCAGAACCCTGCAGCAAAAGTTTTTAAATGTAAAACAGATAAAGCAATAGTAGTCTAAAAGTCCCATTTAATATAAATATTTATTCTTAGAGCTCATCAGTAGTTTTGCAAAAATGAACACTTAATAACTGTTTAAACTCACAAAATCCTGCACATTATTCACAATAAGCACTGGGAAAATCCTCCCCAAATCTGCAGCTGTGTAAAGTCCTCGTCGACTTTTATTAGTTCTGTTTTTGCTGTGTCTTCAGCAGTGTGAGGTAATTTTGTCAGATTTCAAGTGTGAACTCTGACCTTTGTTTTCAGTGTCAGGTGGTCCATCTGTTTAACTGAACAACTCCCAGCCCATGTTTGGCTTGGACTCCCTTCCATGTCTGTGGATGTGTGTGTGCATGTGTAGAGCAGCACGAGAGGGAGAAAGAGCTTGTGTCTGTCTGTGGGCTTAATGTGCTGGCACCACTTGAGACTGAAGGTCTGGAGATGATTAACTGCACATCAACTGTGAAAACAGCCCGTCGTGTGACTTTGATCTGACCAAATGAACAAATACAAAGATAAAGACACATGGATATGACATGCCATTCATGTAATGAATGACACATTGTTCAGTGACAACCAGTGATGACATCCATAATGTGAAGTGACACGTTCGTTACTGATGCTCATGTGGTTTTACTAATACTCTTGTTTGGGTGTGTTATTGTGACGCAGGGAGACATCCAGCAGCTCCTGATCGTTGATGACCCCAGAGCAGCAGAGACGTACTGTCAGGACTACATCCCAGATTGTGACGCACCTTTGCCCTACGACAGCATATTAACAGAGGCTGAGGAGGTAAGGCCCCTTCTTACATCTAAATGGAGAGGGCAGTGAGAGACTTGAACCACATATCAACTTGAGGACTTGAACAGCAAATGGTCAGAAATCATATCGGCCACTTGGGATACAGCCATTCGGTCTACCTGCCCCGTTCCTCACATAACCCACACTGGGAGGCATTTCAGGTATTGGATGTTATAAATCCAGACTGACATTTCAAAATCAAAGGAGCCCCGAAGGTTTCATTTGTAAAAGGGAAACTATTACAGGTTTTTATGGACAGTTTAGATGGCAGATATGACAAAAAGATGAATCGTTTGAATATTTTCAGTCATATATTTACACCAAGAAATCCTCTGGGTAAAATAAATGAAAAGGTCACAGTAAGATCACAGTGGGCTGTGAAGAAACATCTGCTGCATGGAGAATTAGTCAGATATTTAGCTCAACACTATTTGGCTTCCAGTATACTGTAAATACACTATTTGCATGTGCAGATTGTATCTATATCTATTTCTTTCTCTCGAATGCAGACAACTATACACACACACATACATTTCTAATAAAAAAAAGCATCACTCAAACGCCTCCAGCTGTTAATTTCCTCGCAGTTGATTTGATACTTCCATCTTGAAATAAGGTTATAAAACATGAAAAGCTACCAGTGCCCACTGAGCTCTCACCCTCTCTTTCTCAGTATCCCTCTCTCTTCATAGTAAAACACTCTACGTAGCTTGATGATCTAGTACCCATTGCCAGGTTCTGTGTGCCAGTGCTCCACACTTCTGGGAAAAGTTTCAAATCCTCTTCCGCTGCTTCTGTTTGATTTATCGTCCGGCTTGCAGCTCAAAACGCTCCAGGATTCTTGGTTTATTGTGTTCAGAAACTGGATTTTTTTGTAACAGGACCAGAAGTGCAATCAGCTTGAAGACGTTAATGGAAAACATGGGACTGAGGCACTGATGAAGCTGTCATGCTGAAATGTGCAACCCCTCGAAGAAGCCAAAGTAAAAATATTGAGCCTAGTCCAGCTGTAGCTGTACCAGAAGGATCACTCAGTCAGACGGCCTGGCAGAGGAAGTGTTTCTGAGATCTCAGTGGGCATCCTTTATGTCCTACAAATTATCTGTATTTTCAATGTTGTGTGTATATATATATATATATATATATATACACACAACATATGTATACGCAAAAAGTTACATGTGCTGACATGATGCTCCATCTGTTGGTGGGCTCTTTGTCATCTGTTTTCATTCTTTCATGGTTCTCAGGTGGAGAGAGCACCGAAGAAACATGTGGTCGAAGAGTTTGAGGAGTTTGATTACAGTGACCTTTACGATGACATGTCCGTCTCCACGGTGACCGCAGGTCCTAATGTCACAGAGTATGAGGTGAGACTCAAGAGCTTAGCTTTGTGCCTGCGTGAGTTTGTATTTCCTCTGTTTTCTTTCTGTGCCTCATCATTATGTTTTGTTGGACAGATTGTTGAGTATGAAGACTATGACAACACTACAGATTACTACCATGTGAACGAGTATGAATATGAGGAAGAGTATGATGACCGTTATGGACCAGCTGAGAGAGAACGGGAGTTCTCTCTAAACACACAGGTACCATCAAAACCATCACATACTGAGAATTTATTCAGCTTTACATGAAGGGAATCCTGTGTGCATAAATTAATGCTGCATGTGTCTGTCCATGTCCTCTCATTAGGATGTACCAGAGAAAGGACAGAAAGGAGAACCAGGCTATTTGGGAGTGGTGAGAAAAATACACACAGGTTTAAAAACATGCAGAAACACAACCACACAAGGGCTTCATATTGACCCTCAAAATATTTTGAGTGCTGTGCAGATATTTCCTGATCTAAACCTGGAAATCAGGAAAATAGTTTAACACCCTAACCGTTTTCTGACACAAGGATCTGTAGAGGTAAAGGTCCTGTACAGATGCTTTTGTCGGGACAGGCCTGCATTGGGAAGTTTAGCATACGTTTTAATTGAAACATGGGTTCTTTAGAGTAACTGAATAACATTAAGTATTAACAATGCACCGGTAAAGTCCAATAAATACTGATAAATCAACCTTCTGATATTATCAGCTGATCTTAGCTTGTAACAGATATCAGATATTGCAGCTGTATAAATGTTGACTCACATGTCAGCTGATAAGAAAGAAGAAACAGCAGTAGAGAATTATCAGAAACATATGTGAGAAGCAATGACATATTCTGTTCACCACAGAGCACTGACAAATACAGTGATATGAGTGATATGACAATGTAGATACCATGAAAACAGATAAATGTGTTTGCCATCAGTGGTTTAGTTAAACTGTATGTATTGTGGTAAATGTTCCTTTAATGTCTCTGTGCATATTTAGAGCATTGTGGGAAATGCTGCAAATCTGTGATAGTGGACAATTTTATGGCAATATTGGATCTGATATTTGCATTAATGTGTTAAAGTACTTTGGTTTTGCAGGTGTTTAATTTACTTTATAGACCAAACTCTGCCAAACATGTCAAGTTATTTAATCCATAATCAACCAGAAAATTTAAGGAAATAATCTATTTTAAATGCATTAACATTCTACCAGTGTATTATTGTGACATATATCATTTTACCCATATTGCCCATGCCAAATACTTCAACAACAAATTTAAAAGTGTCCTCATCCAAAATGTTTCTTTATGTTATGTCTATGTGAAATCTCATATATTGATATCTTGTTTTTTAAAGTAAAATATCAACATTGACTAAAACAAAAGTCCAGTATTTGTCTGGTAGTTAATGAGCACCGGTATCAAAATGTTCAAACGATACCTAACCCTAAACCTCAACCTAAATGTCTGCAGGGAACGCAGATTACAGGATCACATGGGCCTCCAGGACCTGAGGTGAGTGAATTCTGCTGGATGACTAGCTATCTACCTTGAAACACATTTCACCTCAATCTTCAGGTGTGAAGAACAGTTTTGCACATGGGAGAGGTGGACGAAAGCTGCAGCTGAAATGACTTTTAATATGGAAATGGAATGGAAATCGTTTCCATCACTCTGAACCGACTGATTGTGTTTTTGTCTGTGTGTTTTCAGGGAGAGGCCGGTTCTCCTGGAATCACAGGACCAGTGGGACCTCGAGGAGACCCCGGGGAGCTGGTGAGGACTGTCCTCCGTTTAATGTGTGAGTGACTGAGTCCGCCACATGTTGGCGTCTCTGTATAACTGTCCTCTTCTGTCTCCTCTCAGGGCCCACCAGGGCGGCCGGGCCTTAATGGAGCTGATGGGATACCAGGTCCCCCAGGCAACATCATGCTCATACCGGTAACATGAAGACACTTCTGTGTTGCCCAAGGCCTTAGAAACTGCAGTGTTGTTGCTCTGGCAGTTATTTGCCCCTATTAACCCTTAACGGAGCCTCAGGGCAAACGGGAATGTTTGTATGCTGTAACAGAGAAATGGGCTGGCTCAGATTACACAAATGAACTATTTGTTTAACTTTGCTAATATCGCCTGCTCCTGCTTTAACCCTTATAAAGGGTTTCAACCTAAAACCATATAAAGTGTAGATTCATACGTGCACATCAAATGTAGTTCTTCAGCGTGCTTCAAAATGTATTTGTTCTGTGTCATTTATGTGTGAACACAATCCTTTGTTTACCGATGTCTTTATTTAGTGTTGACTTGGGTTGAGATCTGGTGAATGTGAAGGCCACAGCTTATGATTCACATCCTTTTCATACTAAACAAACCATTCAGTGACTCCTCATGCTCCGTGTGGAAGCATCTGCATATGTTATGTTTCTCCACTTATCTATTTTTCTTTCACTTTCACCCATCTGCTCCTTCTTATGCAAGACTTGAATAGCAGTGGAACATATTGGCCACTGGGTGGGGTATTGAGTTTGACTAAAAAGCATCCTCTGCGTGTATGTGTGTGTGATCGTGTGTGTGTGTGTGTAGTTCCAGTCAGGGGGTGATCCAAAGACAGGTACTGTGGTTTCTGCACAGGAGGCGCAGGCCCAGGCCATCCTGCAGCAGACCAAGGTACCAAAACATTACTTTACATCTTAAACACATAGAAAAAACTTGAATGTAAACCTACTGCAGTTTGTGTGTCGCTGTCTGACTCTTTCCTCCTCCTCTTTCCTCCTCTTCTAGCTGGCTATGAAGGGACCTCCAGGACCACTCGGCCTCAGGGGAAGACCTGGACCACTGGTGAGTGAGGCCACATCACGTTGCCATTTTAGTGTGTGGTGTGCAGGGTGCAGGGTGAATAATCTGCTGGAGAACAGACTGCTCAGGGTTTTTTTCTTCAAGACTATGTTCGGTCATGCTATTTAAATACTAAGTGGAAAAAATACATTACTACAAAAAATATTGCAAGATTTAAAAGAAAAAGTCTAGGCCACCTGAATGTTGCTGGGAAATGTAATTGAACGGTTAGTGTATTCTGTAACACACATCTGTGCAGTGGTTAGTTAAACACACACCCCACTTTAATTGTAGTGTTGCAAACGACCTGTTGCATTCACATCCTGAGCAGTGGGTCAGGAACTCACCTCCAAAGCAGGTGGAGCGCATTGGAAACAAAAGGAGCACCCATGACGTAGGTTACAGGACATTCCTGTAGTAGAAAAGTATGATACTATACACACACACACACACACACACACACACACACACACACACACACACACACACACACACACACACACACAGGATCCCAAAGCAGACTTCTTTCGACAACTGAACGTTGTAAACGTTTTTCCCAGGGTGGACCAGGTCCTTCTGGGCTGAAGGGGACCAACGGAGAGACGGGGCCACCGGTGAGTTCGCTGGCACGGCAGATGCCATGGCAACACACTCAGTACTTCACTCCCTTGTATAATGCAGAAGCTCATTTAACTAGCATGACTGTCGCTTGCTCTCTTTCCACCTTTTCTCCCCAGGGTCCTTCAGGACTACCAGGTATCCCAGGTCAGAATGGGCGTCCTGGGAAAAGGGTGAGACTATTAACTCCAGTCTTTTCTCAGTAAATAGCATATTCTGTTATTATGGTCTAATTTCATAGAATCACCCTGAAATAGTCTTTTCTCAATAACTCAAACACTTATTTGACAGGATGTCAGTGAGGAATCTGCCATGTCTAACTTGTGCGTGTATGTGTGTTATTAGGGTCGATCTGGTACAGATGGGGGCCGAGGTGCAATAGGAGAGGCTGGAGCAAAGGTGAAGTAGAGCTGATGTCACACTTTCACTTACTGACTGCTCTGTCAAAATATGAAATATTAACCATATTAATTCAAATTTCAGGGGGATCGAGGGTTTGATGGCTTGCCTGGTCTCCCTGGAGACAAAGGACATAAAGTAAGTTAGCTGACTGAAGTAGTGAGTGTGGTTAAGCTGATAATTCATGAAACCAATTTCCAACTTCTATACCTGTATTTTCTCAGGGGGACAGGGGGAAACCAGGTCCTGTAGGTCCGTCAGGAGAGCCAGGAGAAAAGGTGAGAGGTCATGGTGGTTGTAGGTATTAATGTTTATGCTGGTCTATGTTTCTTTATCTGGGTATTAATGCCTGAGGTTTTTCACAGGGCTCCGAGGGGCCACCCGGGCCAAGAGGACAACCAGGTGATGCTGTGAGTGTTTACACCCAAAAGACACATGTATGAAAAGATGACTTCAATAGGCGCTCCACCTCATATGAAGATCAGTTCACTTGTCATGACATACTACTCAAGTTTTGAAAACAGTTTAGATAATGTGTGTTGTGGCTTTGGAGGAGTTTTTTTTAAGTCTGAGAAAATAACCCTGATGATTTGGTTGTTAGAGTTATCTTGAGAACCTGCTTCATAAACTTGGGTTGTGGAGATTGAGAGATGTTTACATATTATCTAAATCTAATGAAAGATGCTATCAAGTTGAACAATGGGAAATGTGGAGTCCAGTGTTTATTGGAGTGTGATCCAAACAAGAGACTCAGGGTATCTCTGCACCTGCTGCAGTCTCTTGTGAATCCCCCACCTTTTAGTATTTACAATACTAAATCACTAAAGTACCACTTAAAATTCCCAATTAATTAATTCCCAAAGCCAATTATGCTAAGCAAGTGAAAGTTAGGATTTTGTAGCTCACTTGTCTTCCAGTATACCTAGACCCTAATATACCAACACACTCAAATTTCTTTGTAATTATGCCTGGTATCCTATCACAGACAAATACATATCCATGCACTGTACTTCTATACTTATAAGGTCTTTCACTGACCCACTTACCTTAAATGAACCCTAATTCCAACCGTAACTCCAAAACAGGATCTTTGATCCTCAGATGACCCACTGAAGAGGCTTTTCAGAAAAGGGTCTAAAACTCAAATTGGTCCTTACAGAGATAGAAGTATGAAGTATGAGAGCACATACACACACACAAACCTGATTATATTTCATTGGATGTAACTGTGATGTCTATTTCAGGGCTCCAGAGGTCTGAATGGCCCCAGAGGTCGTCCTGGTCCTCCAGGCCAGCCTGTGAGTATGAACTTTATACTTTATTATACATACCACATCTGCACACAGCCACATACATTAATCTAAATGAAATTAAACTAAAAGACATAACATAATTGTAATTATCCTGCTGTCTGGCCTTTGTGCTTATCCATGAAGTGAAACTAAGGCTCTTCTCACCATGAACATAAATCCAACTGTGGTGTCATGATCAGATAATTCCATATGATAATGTTTATTCGCAATGTTATAGTGGTTCTCCATTTGTTAAACATGATGTTATGTAATTCTTATCTCCACTGAGAAAATGACTCTCTGCCAAATACATCACATTTCCAAACACCTGAAGCGGATTCTTTCTAGTTTGCATAATTTACGTTCATACTTTAAGCAACACAAGTTTGCACTTGTAAGCATCTGATAACACATGGAGGAAACGTTTTTTCCTTTGTTTAAATTTCACATTTTAGCTGCTGTTGGTTAATCAAGCATTAAACGCCAAGTAGCAATGAGGTGGTAGAACCAAATCAGTGAGGTGGCTGATAATCTCTGGTTTCATTTAGTCATAGTCCCAAGAGGCTCATGTAACAAGCCTCAGGGAAATGTCTGTTGAACATAAAAGTCATGTCTTCTCTATTTAGTCAGACAGGGAAAAATGTTTTAGGAAAACATTTTTCATGTGACAGACAAAGACGCAGCCAGAAAATAAAGCCCACATAGGGAAATTAATACATGCATTATAGAGCTGGCAGCTTCACTGTCTACTATTAAAACCCATACATCCTCCTCCACTGTCCTGGTATTTTGTAATAAAGAGCTGCTGTCATTTCCTCAATTTTTTAATATGGAGGCTGAACAAGTGCACTCAAGGACGCAGAAGAAAAATGAGTCCCTTCTATTAACTAGTCTTTTCTCTACTCACAGGGCATTCGAGGAATTGATGGGGGTCAAGGCTCAAAGGGAAACTTTGTGAGTATAATAAAGGTAGTAGACAGAAGGGCCTGATGACAAATCACTCCCGGTGACATAATTTCCTGTATGCAACAGGGACAACCAGGAGACATCGGCGCACCTGGACAGCAAGGCAACCCTGGAATTGTGGTACGAGCAGAGCACAGATACTCACAAAAATAAACCGACTGCATATATGCATAAACAGAAATACTAATGCTACACCTCTCCTACAGGGCTTCCCTGGTCCTCAGGGGTTAGTAGGGCTGCCAGGAGAGAAGGTAAGACACTTGTAGTTGGATTTTACTCTTTGGGGTGCAGAAGTCGAGATAATGGACTGGTCTTTCTTGTCTGGTAGGGGCCTCAAGGGAAGAAAGGGATGCAGGGCTTACCTGGAAACGATGGGCCCCCAGTGAGTACATGCAGTGTTTGCACTTCCATATCTCAGAGGACTCTTATTGACATAATGCATTCCCTCACCCTTAATCCTAACCTTAAAATCACAACTACATGCCTAACTGCAGTTTGGCTCTCTCGTTAACAGGGTCATCCTGGAAGGGAAGGAACTCCAGGTGAAAAAGGACTGCCGGTAAGTCTGTTGTACAGTATGCATGTATCTGTGTGAGTGTACAACACATGTACTGTATGTTGTGCTGCTGTTGCTACAGTTGAAGAGTAGGTGTCAGTCATCTTAATGTGTATTTGTTTTCATTTGTAGGGTCCTCCAGGAGTGCAGGGGCCTGTTGGATACCCTGGACAACGAGGAGTTAAGGTAGACAATGCAAATCAGAGATCAAGATTTGGTTTGACACTGAAACCTAGTAACCACATGAATTTGTATATATTACAAGATTTATTACAGGACACAATATGGTATCCAAGGAGAAGGATTATTAGTTTTTTCATCAGTTGTGTTTCAGAAATTCATACTTGAGCACTGGAAATCCGCGTACCTGCCCACAATATATGAATGGCAAGAAAACATATGATTATTTGAATATGGAAAGGACGGTAGCTATAGAAAAGAACAAATGTACCCAATTTAAAACCATATGGGGAGAAGTATTACAAGCTGTGAGTACACTAAATCCCTGGCTTTAAATTGGTAATCTGACAGGACAGGCTGATAATATCCAGGTCTGAATCATTGTGACCTGACCCAGGTGTTTAACTTTCAATTAGCTGGATGTTCTTTATGGAGATAAACTGTATATGAAGGTGAATGTCAGCATGCTAGCAGTTTTATATGCTCGCAAGCTCATGCTAATGTCATGAACAGCCAGTAATATTATATCATGTGTTTTCTATTTTGTGGTTGATTACAGTTTTGTTGTTTTGTTGTATCGTTTCCTGTTTGACAGGGAGCAGATGGAATCAGAGGATTAAAGGGAAGCAAAGGCGAGAAGGTAAGAGAGACAGAAAACAGTCTGTGCACATTGAGGATGTTTTGTTGTCTGAAAATATCATGTTACCTCCACTGTTTAATTACAGTATGTGAGCTCTTTCTACTTCCATCTGTGATTTTATGTTGTCTGTTAAACTGGATTTTCCTCCACTTGGCTCTGTCGGCAGGGAGAAGATGGTTTCCCAGGGGCCAAGGGGGAGATGGGAGCAAAGGGAGACACAGGAGATAATGGAGCTCCAGGTACCCGAGGAGAAGACGGGCCTGAGGGACCCAAAGGCCTGATGGGTCCTCAAGGAGAAGCTGGCCCTTCTGGTACTTCTGGAGAGAAGGTATGCAGCTATGTTAGCAAGTATAATACTAATTGTAATTGATAAAAATGTTCTCAACTCATCTGGTACAAAAAACTAGTTCAAGTTGAGTCACACTGTCTCTCTTTTAGGGGAAACTGGGAGTTCCTGGTCTGCCAGGATATCCAGGACGACAGGGACCAAAGGTAAAATGAATACAGTAATCAACACTTGATTGGATTAAATTAGGCAAGTTTCAGATGTAGTGTGTGCAGTGTGTCATTCATACAAAGTGAATGTTTGTGTATTCCTCCTCCTCAGGGTTCTGATGGTTTCCCTGGTGCTCTGGGAGATGCAGGAGAGAAAGGGAAAAAAGTGAGTAGTGGGTGTAAAATCATGATGATGATATGTCAGGAAATCCGAATTTATCCATTAACATCCTGTTTTTTGTGTTGTCACTCAGGGTCCTGCAGGACAACCAGGAACCGCGGGCCAGAGGGGTTCAAATGTGAGTGCTGTGTCTCAAAACATTCCCCAGTTCAGTAGGTAATGGATTGCACTTTTAAAACCAGGTCTTGTGACTAGGAATTGAGGGCTGAAGTCCCGGCCCGCTCTCGTGGCTATCCTCTCTTCCAGTAGCTTTAGTAACTCAAGGGTCTTCTTGCTGAAGGTCTTTTTCGTATTTCTGAAAAGACGAAACATTTTTCCTCCCTGTTGTGAACTACATTGCTCTACTACTGCACTGGCAAGTAAGAGGTCCACATCTTGTCATTTTAATAAAGATAAAAGGATTATCTTGTTAGAATTCAGCCAGAGCCTCAATGAGGATTTGACAATGTAACAAAGACTTATGGGACATGTTGTTGTTGAATGCTAATTGCCTTTTATCTTGGTTAAAATGTGTTCAGGAAGAGGCATTACAGCCCCATTTAGATAAGATATGAAAATCCATGGAGATTATGGAGTAGCCTCAATGCACTTCTGCTTCAATACACCCACAAATGTGAGTGTTATGATAGCTACACAAATATTTATATATATATATATATTTTTTAGCTATGCTAGTGGTGTGTCTCTAGGGATGTCAGTATGGTTGACATTTTTGTTTTTGTCAGTCCCTGAATGCACTTTATAGAGGCTCAATACTTCCTGAACTGGGTTTGGATTAGTTTGAATCACACCATATGTGTTGGGTCAGTAAAAGCCCAGGAACATCCTGGCTTTGGTGTCACTCATGTTTCTTCTTCTGCAGGGTGCACGTGGTTCCAGAGGAGCAAAAGGGCCTACAGGGAAATCAGGAGAAAAGGTCAGCTGACTCTCAGCCAATAGTTCCACCTCATCAGTCTTTACTGACGGATGAATACACTTCCTTTTTTTATCTCACTCTATGTTCTCTGTCTTGCTTAAATTTTCATAGGGTACCTCAGGACATGATGGGCCCCCAGGATCTACTGGAGAGAGGGTAAGAAAAACACTAGTAACATATCATATCAATTAATAGACTGATTGATTGCTTATTATATTGTCTGCATTATGTTCTTTTAGGGACCTCAAGGGCCGCATGGAAGGAACGGAGAGCCAGGACCCAAAGGATCAAGCGTGAGTGGCAAAACATACACATCCATACATAAAATTAGGGCGGGATGTTGTTCAAAAATTTGAATAGTGGTACTGATACTGATCTTGACTTTGATACCGATTCTTAATGATACCTTTTTCATACCAATTTCATTCAACCCATTTTAACAAAAAGACAATGACGATCACCAGCATTATTAGATTTTGGTCCAAGCATGCTGCATGCTTATTGTGCTCACTGACACTGACGAGATTTACTCGTTTACTCATTGACTCTGTAGGTGATGAATGATGAGCCATTTCCAAATCCTCGATTGTATCAAACAAATTTGGTTGGTCCATAAAAGTATTGAAGTTCAATACGCAACCCTACATAAGATTACACACAAACAAAAATTTAGACTTGATTCATTAGTCATTGTCTTAATTTTGAACTGTGTCTATCAGGATAAAGATTTACTCCACCACTACACTTTTTTTTTTTTAATTAATTAGTTTTTATTTAAGATAGGACCAAAACAGGAACAAACAAAGTTCATAAATCAATCTAAAATCTCAATGTTTTAGCCATTAAGAAGAAAAAATATTCATCTACAAGCCTGTTTATTGTGGCTTTGAGGGCAGTGGTGTCTTGCTGTGGTGCAGGCTGCATGGTACCAACATTTCATTCTGCTTCAAGTCATTTTCTGATCAGAATTGTTCAGTTTTTCTGTCTGAGATTACACAAGATTATACCAATTTCTGTCCTGAGCCCCCTTTAATTTCCTTGGTCTTGGCACATGTGTGTATTTATGTGTCTGTCTGTGTGGTTTTGTGTGCATGCATGTTTGTGTGTGTGTGTAGGGTCCCGCTGGGAAGGATGGACTTCCAGGTCACCCGGGTCAAAGAGGAGAGCCGGTGAGTGAGGTCATAGGAGGTCATCAGTTACTTCACTGTTTCTTTGAGAAATGGTCTTCACCACACACACACACACACACACACACACACACACACACACCAGAATATTTTTTTCTTTGACCTTGACATTTCTGTGACTGCAGGGATTCCAAGGGAAGACGGGACCTCCGGGACCCTCAGGTGTTGTGGGGCCACAGGTGAGTTCAACAATGTGAATCACTTTTGTTATGTAATATATCTCTTGCCTTGTGGCGTCTGTACTGGTGTAACTGAAACAATCACTTGTGTATATTTTTTCAGGGCAAATCAGGAGAGTCTGGCCCACCAGGGGACCGAGGTCACCCAGGGGCACCAGGGGTACCTGGAGAGCATGGTTTACCTGGGGCTGCTGGGAAGGAAGGTGGAAAGGTGGGTCCACACAGTTATGTCACACTGATTGTTATCATTACATACACTAGAGTCTTTTGGGTTTTAGTCAACAAGTTCTTTCTTTTCTTCTATCTTTTTTTTTCTCAGGGTGACCCAGGATTACCTGGGACACCTGGGAAGAACGGTCCTCCAGGACTGAAAGGGTTCAGGGGGAGCCGAGGAGCACCTGGAATAATGGTAACACACAGAAACACAGACCACACTCCAAGGAAATGACTTGACTTCTTAATATTCTAAATAATATAAGTGATCTTTCCAGGGGCCTCCTGGTCTGAAAGGAGGATCAGGACCTACAGGATCCCAAGGAGCCATAGTGAGTTCGAGTACATCTCTTTTGTTTTTACAGTTCATGTTCAGTATGCTTTCCTGTGAAATGAGAGCATATTTCTTCGGTTGTGTATTTTTTCAGTATAATATTTTATAATTTTTGTAGCAAGTTAAATTAAACGATGATCAATTGGTGTCTGAACAAATTCACATGAAAAACTCTGTCCATAGGGTGCATCAGGTGAGAGGGGCCCTCCAGGAACAGCTGGTGCCATCGGACAGCCGGGTCGGGCCGGATCAATCGGAGGACCTGGACCAATGGGAGAGAAGGGGGAGCCTGTAATTAATTATTTATGTCTTCCCATTAGACTTAATTTGTTTTCAATGATTCTGCATTTCATTGACTCATGAGGCATATGAGTATGGTCATTAGTTTGTGTTTATAGTTTGCTTGCAGAATAACACATGTTAAATGTGTGTGTTTGTGTTCCAGGGAGAGAAGGGTCCTATTGGGCCAGCAGGTCAGGATGGAGACCAGGGACCCTTAGGGATGCCTGGAGCTACAGGTCCTGCAGGGCCTCCAGGAGATGACGGGGATAAGGTAATCCGTGTGTCTCCGGGAGTCTGAGAGGCAAAGTGAGGGTGTATGTGTTTTTGCTGTGGTAATAAAGTGTGTGTGTGTGTGTGTGTGTGTGTATCCACAGGGAGAGCAGGGAGGCCCCGGGCAAAAAGGCAGCAAAGGAGACAAAGGGGAATCAGTGAGTTTACAGCTGGAAAAATACATCAATGTGAATTGTACTCCATAATCAGAGTAGGTTTCATCTTGTCTAAATGTCTCTCTCTCTCTCCCTCTCTCCACAGGGTCCTCCAGGCCCAACTGGCACTCAAGGGCCCATCGGTCAGCCAGGACTCCCAGTGAGTCTGCTGTTCTCTTTGTATTCTCAGTGTCTTCATCCATCTGTCCATTAGCTATACCACTCTCTGAGGGTCATAGGTGGCGCTGGAGCCAATCCCAGCTGACACTGGGTGAGGGCAGGGAACACCTGTCCAGGGTGCACCCTGTCACATGTCTATCACAGGGGTGACAGATAGAGATAAACAACCATTCACACTCACATTCACACCTACCACCATCAATTAACCTGACCTGCATGTCCTCAGACTGTGGGAGGAAGCCAGAGTAACCGGAGGAGAAACCCACGCAGATACGAGGAGAACATGCAAACTCCGGCCGAATAGGGGCTCAAACCTAGAACCCCCTTGCTGTGAGGCAACAGTGCAACCAGGCAACCAGTATCTGCCGCAGGGTCTTGGAAACTAAAATACCTCAAATCACACTGTAGCACAGACCTAATGAGAAACTCTTGAATCACTACATTTACACGCACTCAAGACACCAGGTTACTGGAGGACACATGCAGTGTAGTAACCTGGTTACTGTGGATCTGTGTATACATGCATTGCTTTCTCATTTTAACTGTATCACTGAGTCAAATGTTCAGAGCTATAAACCAACCTGTTTAGTTGCTAGTAGAGGCTACTGTTTGTTTGTTACAGTTTTACTTCGAATTTGTGTGAATTATTTAAAATGTAAGAGTGTATCGCGATGTGTAATTATCGCTTCTTTTGCTGCTCCGTCGTCACAGAAATATTTTCCCTGTCTGAAGTGTTTATGATGCACACGCTTACTTTTAAAAGCTGAAGAAAAAAACAAAAACATGGCCAAGAATTCAACCATGGAGAAATCAGGTTTTTCTAATCCCCTACCCCAATTATGGAAATATTGTTTTTCATTTACATGACGTTCAAGAAATCAGCTATAACATACATCAATATACCCTGAGTCAGAGCAACAGCCAGAGCAGCTACACAGGCAAGGACACTGAACTCAAGTGTGAAAATTGCAAGGAGAGAAATGGAAGTAGACAGCAAGTGTACTCGATTGAGAGAGGTGGATTATAGTTCTTTAAAATGCAACGCAGCGAGAATACAACCATTTTTTACAGGAAAAATGTATGACACAGTTCGGCTTTGACCCACATCTGGTGCACTTATAGGTGACAGCTGTGAGTCTGGTCACTGTTTGTAGAGACTTCAGTCTGCAGTGTAGTTCAAAAGACTTCACTGGTAAACCACAGAATTACACTGAATTACATTGTATGAGCAATTCAAGTTTTTGTTTGACTTCTCCATTTCTGTATAAATAGACCATAACCACATTGATTTAGCTCTTAATTGTTTCACAGTTGCAAAAAATTTCTCACTCTTTGTCTTTGTCATTCTCCTCCACTGTGTTGTAGGGTTTGGATGGAGAGCCAGGTCCCCGCGGCCAGCAGGGCATGTATGGTCCGAAAGGAGATGAGGGACTCCGCGGCTTTAAGGGCTCTAGAGGACCAATAGGATTACAGGTGAGATTTGTCCAGAAGTCAGGCTGCAGACCATTGAAGTGATGTTTTCTGAAAAGATGGAGTGACCTTGGAGCTCGACACTAATCCTTTAATCCTGTATGTGTGTGTTTTCCAAGGGCATGCCAGGCCTACCAGGAGAAAAGGGCGAGAGTGGACATGTGGGACTAATGGTGAGCTTATATCCTGTGTAAAGATCCATCCTTTATTCACATTACATTTTCCTTCATTTACACAGAGTAATTAACGACCATCTTGCAATGGGATCACGGCAGCTGTGATGCCCGTCAACATGTTGACGTTCCGACCTATGAGTACTCACTAGTTATTACTACATTATAATACGAGTAATAAGTTTCATGGCTGCATCTTGCATGGTCAGGATGTTGTCCACAGACAGACAAACACCTGCCAAAGTACTAAAAACTGTGGTAGTTCCCGCCACAGTAGGCGTCTCCGGGACTGCTTTATGCCATCATGACACACACACACACGCAAAGTGAAAACAATTTCACAATTGCACCTGCTAATGAGTAATTGTTATTTCTTCTACATCATATCCCTGGTTTTAGGGTCCACCTGGGCAACAAGGCCCCTCTGGCCCTCAAGGACCTGTTGGGGGACAGGTAAGTCTGACAGACACATTTTTGCATTATTTTTGCATGTAGTCAAGCACTTGTTCTGAAATTGGAAGAAATACTATGATGTCTGTGCTGCACAGGGTCCGAGCGGTCGAGTAGGAATGGTCGGACAGCCAGGTGTTGTTGGAGAGAAGGTGAGGAAAGAGCACCTTTTAGATGCACATTACAATGTTCAAATAATTGATCTCTTTCTGTGTTTAATGCCCTCAATTTATTTCTATATTAGGGGGAGGATGGTGAGGCGGGTGACCCTGGGCCAGTTGGTGTTCCAGGAAGACACGTGAGTTTGTTTGATTTTCTTTGGGGCCACTCCTTGAAGACATCTTCAACTGTTCTGCCCACCATCTTCATTTTTTAAGCTTAATTCATTGTTATCCTCTGCCTCACCCTTCTTTATGACTGACTCTGCTCTAACCCTTTATTACTTTAGGGAGAAAAAGGAGACCAGGGGGAGAAAGGAGATACAGGCCCTCCAGGAGCAGCTGGTCCTCCAGGAGCCAGGGGCACACCAGGGGAAGATGGAGCCAAGGGCAATGCTGTGAGAAACACTAAAACCGATAACAGTCTTCATCACTCTACTGTTATGTACTATGCAATACAATGCAGCACAAAGCACTGTAACTCAGTATGAACCTGTATAATATTGCTCAATGAACTTTAGTACAGTCTGTGGTACCATAACGTTACTGTGCCCTGCCCTAGAAAAGTGAAGCACAGTGATGAAATATTTGATAAAAAAGCGAGTAAAGACTGAAATCTGACATTCTGCCCTCTGTTTACTTCTATAAAAAAATTATTATATCATAGAAATGTATAAATTCTGTAACAACAGCATTTTAAATTTTCAGTAACTACAAAACTGAGCCAAATAACACGTGAACATGTGTTAACTAAATGAGGCAGTAGCTGAATCCAGCAATAATGGAGAAAATAAACCTAACTAAACTGAACTCATGCTAAAGTTAACTCACTTAGCAGATCTCAGTAACTGCCACTGCAGCTTTCGATTCAAGTGAAATTCATGTGATTTAATGAGGTTAAGTTACCTTTAAATCACATTATTTGAACGTATTCAATTGTACATTACTTTTTTATACTGATTTCAGCCTAAATTAATAGTAGACGATCAGACAGTGACTAAGCAAAACAGAGATACTTTTAGATGGATAGATAGATAGATACTTTAATTATCCCCAAGGGGAAATTCATTTTAATCTCTATAAGCCAAAGAGACAAAGTCGTAAAGAAAGTTGAAAGAACACTTTTCCTTGTCCTTTTTCCTCTTGCATTCCATGAAGATTATCCAGAGAAATTAATCATCCTAAAAAGGCATAAAATGAAGTTACAATCTTTCTGTTTGTTGCAGTTTGTTGACTGAACTGTCTTCACTTTACTGCTGCTGTAGTTAGTGCTCTCTGTCCTTGTAAGGCAGTACATGAGTCGCCACATTTATAGCCTATTCTGTTGTACACTATTACTAGCTCAAGCTGTCTCACTCCCTCAGGGTCCTATAGGCCTCACTGGGGACCTCGGACAGCAGGGAGAGGCTGGACCCAATGTGAGTGCCTGCTCTTTCTATTTGTCCTCCTTTCCCCCTTATTCTTCTTCATCCTTTTCTTCTAATTCGCATTCCTTTGGTAGTTATGGATCTGTCTTGTTCAATTGCCAGAGCAAAGGCTGATCAAAAAGATCTTTAACTAGGATAGAACGCATGATTTTCTTCATCCAAGGATGTCACAGCAATATTTTGTCTTTTTGATTTACACCATATTTGCAGGAACAGTTTGCTGTGTAATATGAAATTTTTATAAGGAACACTGGTTTGAGAAAATGAGGATTAAGCCAGACTTTAAACACATTAAAGATTTATACACAGAACTGCTATTTAACATAATTTACAGCTGCCAAATGAGTCAGTATTTGGAAGTGTTTAGTGAAAGCATCCTGATTTGGTTTAATCTGTGTCTGAGGATGGTAATATGTTGAGTTGACTTTTTAAAAAGGAGATTTTTGGTGGCTAAGACAGGGTACCTTGTTCTCTTGACTTACATGATGCTACAGATTTCTTGGTTGCTGTTGTTCTCTAGTGTCTTGTAAGCCCATACACCACCAGCACCATGTGGTGGAGGGCACTTAAAATAGATCATTTCATCAGGCAATCCTCTACCTCTGCTCATGTTACCTTTAAGACATCTTCAGCTTTATTTTCTGGTCAAACTTTGTGTAGTTTTCCTCTGCCCACCATTTTTTTTTTCTCATCAGGGTGTGGATGGTCTGCCGGGATCTAAAGGAGACACAGGCGATCCTGGAAAATCTGTGAGCTACTCTCCTCTACATCACACACCATGCACTATGACATCCATGATGTTCATAAGCATTAAATATGTTGTCAGCAACAACATAAAGACTAGCCATGTAACCTATTTCTTTAAATTTCTCAGGGACCACCAGGAGCACCAGGGGAACCTGGACCATCTGGACCTCCTGGGCGAAGGGTTTGTGTTGTTGTGTTTGTCAGTTCCTGCATTCACCTCTGATGCACTCATTTCTATTTCCTGTTAGATTAAGTAAAAAATGAAGCCCTCTTTCCCTGGTTGTATGAGGTTGCAAGTATTTTTCTTAATGCATTCTCTCAGCGCGTGTGTGTGTGTGTGTGCGTGTGTGTGTATCTTTATGACAGAGTCAGGTAAAAATGTTTTAAAATGTTGTTCTCCAGGGCCACTTGGGTAAACAAGGGAAGGAAGGAAAGGCAGGCCTGAAAGGAGCAAAGGTGAGTGTTAGAAACAACTCTTTGAATCATAACTTCTGAATCCTACCAGTTTCTGAAGGTCATTCTGTTCCCTGTTTGTTTCAGGGTGCTGCTGGTTTGGAGGGTCCCATAGGGAAAACAGGGCCTGTGGGGGCCCAGGGGCATTCTGGCAAGCCTGGCCCCCAGGGTCTAAGAGGGATTCCCGGCCCTGCAGTAAGTTAGTTCAGTGACAGCACAGAATGAATCAGAGAAGCACAGAAAAAGATGAAGGTTAAGAAACAGTTTCCATCTCTGTGTCTTTCTTTCAGGGTGAGCAGGGTTTAAATGGACCACCTGGCCAGACAGGACCACCAGGTCCCATGGTAAGATGACACGTCAAATATCAATTTCCAAAGATTTTTTTCATGACACAATGGAGGAAATCATCTGCTTTTTTGCTGAGAGTTAGATGAGAAGATCAATATAACTCTAATGTGTGTATGGTAAATATAAAGCTACTGCCAGTATCCAGTTAGCTTAGCTTAGCACAAAGACTGGAGACACTTATATTTAGAGAACAGACATGAGTGTGGTGTTGATCTTCTTATCTAGCTCTCAGCAAGAAAGCAAATAAGTGTATTTCCCAAAATGTAGAACTATTCCTTTAAGACAAGAGATAGAATTTATTGGCATTATGACAAAAAGGTTCAGCTCATTTCCTTTGCTGTGAAAATATAGGATGATGACCCTTTACCAACTTTTATATCTCAGTCAGAGTAGTAGATGAGTGGGTTTTATTATATGCACAGCTCGTTTTTGACCTCGTCATAACTTCATCTTCTCAGGGTCCACCAGGATTACCAGGACTAAAGGGAGACCCTGGCAAGAAGGGAGACAAGGTGCGTGCATACTGTACACACACAAGTATTTACTCTGCCCTTAACTGTGACTATGACCTTGATCTTATTTGTGATATCTGTGCAGGGTCACGGTGGACTAATTGGTCTGATAGGGCCCCCAGGAGACATTGGAGAGAAGGGTGACAGAGGACTGCCAGGAAACCAAGGACTACCAGGTCCAAAAGGAGATGAGGTGCTACAAACATACACAAATACACAAGCCTGAATTATAAACCAGACGATGTAGACAACCTGTCTGCACCTGTCTGCAGGTCCGTCTCATGTTAGTTGGTTTGTGATAGTGTGATTTCATGCCTTCATGAGGGCCCCTGCCATTCTGTTACTATAACTGTATGCAAAATTCAGTTCACTATATACCAGGGAAGAAACATAAAATATAACTTCTTTGATCAATGAAAATTCACTATAATATTGCCCATAAGGCTACTGAACGTTGTCTGGGGCACCGCTGGCAGGTTAATCCCTGTTCAAAAGATGAGGCTGGCGATATTCTCTGTCTTTCTAGTTGTCCTCAGATCCCATGAAAGATCAAAAGGAACATTTTTCTAACAAGTATTTTCTTGGATCTTGGGCCTGAGAGCAAAAGACAGGGTAGGAAAGACAGAAAGTTTTAAAAGACAGATTAATGCATAGTTGGTTTTGGTCTTTTCATGGGTTTTGTCAAGAATAAGCTGCTTTATTCTTCACAATCTCTACAGAGATACAGAGCAATGCTTTGTAGTCATTACTTCAAGCAGATCTACTTGTTCTCTTCATCTGTTTCTTTTGTCTTTTCTATCAGGGTCCATTTGGTCCACCAGGGCCCCCCGGTCCTCCTGGCCCCACAGGCCTGTCTGTGAGTACACAGGATTATATTGACAATACATGGCCTACAAACCTGCATCATTGTTAGCACAGAGTTTGCTGGAATATCATCCATCCCATCTCTGTGTCTCTCCTCTTTCTTTATCTCTCTCACAGGGTGCTATTGGCCTAAAGGGCTCTAAAGGAAACCAGGTAACTATGACACTCATTGTTTTATTAGATTCATTTATTCAGTGCTATTACATTACACCACCGCCCAAAACTGATCATTTTGCTCTGTGTGTATTCAGGGTCCAATTGGTCCCAGAGGAGACACTGGACCTGCAGGACCTCCAGGATCACCAGTGAGTTCTGATTACAGATCAGCAACTTTACAAACCTCATTTACTTAAATTTACATCTGTGTGACTTCACCCATACTCTCCTCCTCTCACCCTTTTTCACTTGTATCTGTCTGCTTCAATAAACTCTCCTCTGCAACTGTTTCTTTCCCTTCACTTATTATCCTTTCTTTGCCCTTCTGTCTCCTCCTCTCCTCTCCTCACCTCACCTCACCTCTCCTGTCCTCTCCTCAGGGGCTGCCAGCCGCTGGAATGGCCCCCCTACCAGAGCGAGGACGGAGAAGGAGAACCCACGACTCGGTGGATGGTGCTGCACTTGAACAAGAGGAGCGGGAGGCAGTCGATGGAGGAGAGGAGGAATGGATGCAGGGGGACCAGGCGGAGCAGGATGGTTGGACGAAGGAGAAGGAGGGCCAAGGCATGGAGGAAGTTTTTGCATCTCTGTCCTCTATGAAAGTGGAGGTGGAGGGTCTGCGTAACCCACAAGGGACGTACCACAGCCCAGCCCGCACCTGTAAGGAGCTCTGGCTCCTCCACCCAGAGCTCCCCAATGGTACTTCATCATTTCTGTTTATCACAGCTGTCTGCCTGCATGTCTATACTCATTATCTCTGCTGTCCTTCTCTCTCTCTGTGTCTGTGTGTTTTCTTCTCCATCTAATATCAACTGTCTCCGCAGGATTCGTCACTCTTTGGTGTTTTTGTTGTTGACAGTGGTAGGAGCCTTGAGTTTTTTGACCCCTCTCCCCTGCCCTCCCTCTTTCTCTCTCTCCAGGTGAGTACTGGATAGATCCAAACCAGGGTTGCCATAGAGACTCCTTCAAAGCGTTTTGTAACTTCACTGCAGAAGGAGAGACGTGTCTGCACCCTGACAAGAAGTTTCAGTCGGTTAGTTTACATGCAGAAACACACACACACACACAATTGAGATTATTAATTAATTTACTTTTTGGGCATTTGATAAACTGTTAAAAGCTAACTGGAGCCTTTGCCAAAAGCTGAATGGCTTAGAGAGAGATTAAACATTATTTAGTCATCACCTGTGTTGATTCAGAGAACATGAAACAGATTTTTTGTTGTTTGTTTGCCATTAGGTGAAATTAGCTGCCTGGAAAGGGGAAAAGCACGGCACATGGTACAGTAAATTCAGGAAAGGAAAACAGGTATGATGTGATAATTTTGCATCCTATCAATGTTGCTAATGCATGTTTTTACACAACACTTCATGGAAAAGGACTTTGAATGTGAAAAAGTTTAATCAGAAGTATAAACACTGCTGAAAATGTGGGACATATTTAGTTGAATGCCAGATAGAATCATTTTTATCAGCTCTAAAGAGGCACTTCATTTTCAAAGCAGCATTTGGCAGACACTGTTTTCCAGAGTGTCTAAAAATGCTGCTCAGAGTAAAACAAAACCATCAGCTGAACTAAAGTTAGACATTTGGCAGCAATCAGATCATATTAGTGATGAGCACACCAGAAGCTGTTATCTGATTTACTAACAAGCTTCAGCTGATTTTCTGTGTTATAGAACAGACAAGCTTGCTTTCTGTACTGATAAACAACAAGGGTAAAATTCCTTTCTACTACAGCAAAGACATGAGGTTTGACTCTCTGTGGTGGTACGTTCAGCTTGGCTGGTTGTTCTAATGAACAAAATCAGCAATGTTCAAAGGAAGGAAGCCTGCAAGCATTCTTGTCCTTGTTGCTCCACTGCCTAATAAACAGAATTTTAAGTGTTAAGTGGTAGCCTGGTGAGGAACACAAGGTGCAGAAGTTAAAAGTAAATCCTAACCAACAATGACCATGTTTAAGACTATGTAATGGAGGGTTGACAAAAACTGCTAATTGAGTCTTTCATGGCCTTTGTGACAGTGTTGCATTAAGCAAACAACTGAATGCACACTTCTGTTTACTTCATTCTTGCGCGCGTGTGTGTGTGTGTGTGTGTGTGTGTGTGTGTGTGTGTGTGTGTGTGTGTGTGATCCTCCAGTTTTCCTACTCTGGGTCAGATGGCGTTCCAATCCACATTGTCCAGTTGAACTTCCTGAAGCTGCTGAGCGCGACAGCCAAGCAGACCTTCACCTACCACTGCCTGAACTCTGCCGCGTGGCTGCACACCGCCACCTACGGCCACGAACACGCACTGCGCTTCAGAGGCAGCGACGGGGAGGAGCTGACACACGAGAACGCGCATTACATCACTGCACTGTACGACGGGTGTCAGGTGAGTAACACGGATATATATTTGAGCATGAACACATACACCTACATATGTTTTTTGATTGTGTGGTTGTTTTTCTGTCCTGCAGACACGCTCAGGGCAGGAGAGGACTGTGTTGGAATTTGACGCTCCACTGTCCAACACGCTCCCCATCATTGACGTGGCTGTGTCTGACTTTGGAAAGGGGAACCAGAAATTTGGTTTCCAAGTTGGCCCGGTCTGCTACAACGGTTAACTGAGCGGGGGGAGCTTACAGCAAAAGTAATTTAATAGGAAAAAGAGCCATGGACACTTTCTACATGCAGGGAGAGAACTACATTCAAGACTTACCTGGTGCCACATATTTATATGTCAATTTACCTACAACAGTGTTCCTTCATCTAAACGTCAATCCTTTTATACACATTCATTCACTCAGACTCTCATTAATTCATATATTCATCACATACATTCTCTCAGCTGAGTCACGTACTGTGTTTTCAAGTGCAAACATGTTGACTGTCAAACCCTCAGTAACTTCAGTTATAAGGATTTTTCTCCTCCTTGTAGGAGAGAGTGGTGCTCTCAGATTCATCCATGTCTGCTCATACAATTATTGATCTATCCATCACACATAATAAAGTCTCCTAACATTATTATCAGTCAAACCCATAACCCATTTTCAAAAATACTAAAATACCATATTTCAACAAGATTCACCCACCCTGTTGTTCTGTGTCATCATCAAACCTCAATTTGTTGTGTAGTTTTTGTGTGTTGTTGTAATTTTGTTGTTATAATTATCTATTATGTAATGTATATTGGAGTGTAAGTCATCACGGTGCTATTATGTAGCTCCCTGCGGAGTACATTTCTTTGTAAAAGGGAACTGGGGCAGTGCATTTTTTTTATATTATGGAGCCATGTTTTATATTTTTTTAACATAACAAACCAAACTGTGGTACATGATTGCCTCAAGGTCTTTCTATGCATAGTTGTGTGGGGAAGTGACTGAGTAACATATTTTAATAAAAGTACATAATGTACATTTAAGTTAATATGATGAGATTTAGTTTTATTGAATGCATTTGTTGAGCAAAGCCAACAGAGGAAAGATTAAAGAAGCAGACAAACTCACCTGCTGCTCCTGCTCGTAGGTGTGATCTATTTAGGTCTGCACTTTGATGTGTTGTTCCAGAATTCTTGATGTACAGTATGTAATGTATGTCAAAACTGTTTTAAGGGATAGCAGTGTTTCTTGGTCGGTTGGTCAGTTGATCGACCGCTTTGGTCTAGATTGAAATATCTTAACAACTATTGTACATTGCCGTGAAGTTTTGTACAGATGTTCATGGTCCCCAATGATGAAACTGACGGATATTAAGGATACCCTGGCTTTAACTCCAGCACCACCAGCAGGTCAAAGTTTTCAGATACCCAGTGAAAGATATCAACACACGGTATACCAGATTGGACTATGACTCTATGACATTTGTGTCCCCCTCAGGTTGAATTTTGGTGGTCCCTTAATTTTTTGTTTTTAGATTGCCATAGTACATTATCACAGAGCCACTTGCATGGCTGTAGACTGGACTTATTAGATTCATATTTGATCTATTACTACCTACTATTCATATAAAAATGGTTATGTGTGCTTAATGACCATATATAATGCATTTTAAAAAGAGCATGAAAAATATGACAAGGCACCAAATGGCCACTTAAGCACCCTTATCCTGAAAGATCAGAAAAACAGATTGGGGCCATTCCATTTAATGCCCTTTAATTGATCAGTAAGAGCTTAAATTGTTTCTTAACGCAACTTTGAGCCAGTAATGGGATGATAACATGTATAAAGTGCTCTGAATTAAAAGCCTGTAACTACATTTTAAATCAACTCCAAGTGCTAGAAAATGGGGAGTTAAATTGAGCATGAATAGCTTTCTTTAGGTCAACAGTACACAGAACTAACTCCAACTAACTTTTTAAAAAATTCCTTGTACTTGCTTTTAAAACATCAAATTAAGATGGAAGACCATTCTTAAATTTCTGACATGAAGCCAGGTTTTTCATTAAGTTCCACTGTCAAGTAAAATGTTGTATTAATAGGCTTGTGTGTTTAAGTGTGCTAGTATTTTGTATTCATTGTGCACTACAGCTTGAGCATGCACCATTGATATTTCTCTCTCCCTGCCCCAGTCTTTATTCATTCACCCTTAATGGTGATCCTCATCTCTCCCTGCTCTCCTCTCTACCCTGACATCTGCAGTACATCTACTGGGGACATTCCCACTGATGTTGAAACTTTAATGAGAGGAGGCAGATGAACACGGCTCATCCAGGAGTGTTTAGCTGCTAATTTTCAGCGATGCAATATAGATGACATGACATGAAAGTCAGTCACATCGTGTTTGACTACACCCAGATTGGGACCTAGTTTCGGGATCTGCATATTTGTTCTCTTTGAAGTACAACATTTCATGCATAGACTGTTTTATAGAAATAGACGTAGTCTCCGGATCTGAAAAGTGAAGCCAATGCGGAAGTGCCTTAATGTGCAATACCACCGAAGATGGCTGGGAGCTGACTCCAAAAAACTTTGGTTCCACACATTCAAAAAACACGAATTTCGCTCATGAAATACTCAGTCGATATTTTTTTCCAGAACCCATTGCACTAACAAACTGGAGAGATGCTGATATGTTTTTTTTTGGTAAGTAAATGTTTATTTTCTGAACGTCCTACAATTTTAATGCGTATGATGCTCCCTAAAAGCTAGTGCGTTTTTGCCTACGTTTTTTGATCGGAGGACGGGAGACACTGAACATCCAAATTAATATTAGAGTCAATGTGAATTACTATGGGAGGCGGATTAGGGTGAAACACAATGAAAATGTGCACATACACAATGAAAGTGTGCACATACACACCGAAAACTTCTCATACACGCCAAAAACATGCATATACACACTGCGCATTGACACACCCCACCATCTCAACACAGGCTGCTTGTGTGTGTGTTAATATACTGACTTCTGGATACATATGCGCTTATTGCGCTGCACGTAGTGTTTTCTGAGTGTGGGGACGTATTTCTCAGTGCGCCCGGAAGTTGTTTTAGTGTAACAGGAAGTCACCTGAAACGCAAGTGAGAACCGCCATTTTTAATAGCTACTTCCGGTTACACCATTTCCAAACGTAAGTATTCTCATATGAGTCTTGAATTTCAACGAGAATTTGGTCGCATTTCATCAGTCAGCAGGTCATTGCATTTTGTAGATTATAAAGTGAAGTATAGTAGCTTTCATTTGCAGACAGAGAAATGAAGTGCCTCATATAAAGGTGACTATGACTGCTGAAGATTGCAAAAAAACAAATTGGACGCAGAAGCTAGGAGCTCTGTGTAAGTTTTGCTACATAGCCAATGTTAGCATTCACAGATGTTTATTTACCAATTTAGAAGAAAACTTTTCTAGTTCAACATTAAACGTAATTCCTCAACCCACCAAGAGTTGTTTCCAGTGGTGGAAATCAATGCCAATGTTAACTTTTATTTTACTTCTATTTCTATCACTTCTTTTCTTCTACTGAAGTTAGCATGCTAACCAGCTAGCCCTGGACCAGCCAGCCTGTGTTGTCACTTTCCAATAGCGAGTCACTGTAGAGTCCAGGCTGCCCTGAAGACGTAGCGCTGTTCAAAGGGTGTTATTATAACCTCTTGTATTGTAAATGCAGATGTGGCTGAAGCTCCTGGCAAGGGACTTTCAGCACCACCTGCTCTTGGCAAGAAACTGTGAAGTGGCAAAGAAAACTTAGATACTTCATACTCACATTTTGTGCACCTCGTACTGTTGTGAAAGGGTATTAGACATTTAAGTTAAAGCTTTGATGCTGTTTTAAAATTTGTGAAAACCTTATTCGTTGGACCAGGTCTAGATCAAACGCTATTACACAGCTTTGTCAAATCTGGACTAGATTATCTAAAACAAGTCAAAGACTATTGTTTCAAATTAGGATGACTAAGATTTTGAGTTTGTGATGTTATATTCAATAAAATAATTCCAAAGTTTGTAGATGGAAAGTGTCTTTAATTTGTCTGGGATTATGTAGTCCAGATTTGACAGGTCTAAGTGTGGTGGTTTTGATCTGGTCCAGTGTTGTCTGGAAAAAAGATGTGAAATCTCCCTTTCTTGCTTTCATAAATAAAATAAGGTTTGAAATTTGAAAATGGGTTTCAAACCACATCAGACCAGGTCTAGATCAAAAACCACTATTGCTGGACTTGTCAAATATGGACTAGAATAACCCAGAGAAGCTACAGTCTGTTTAAAAACCAACAGTACTACCTCACATCCAATCTGTCACTCACACCCACAAACCCATTAACTAACTGTGTATCTAGTGCCTGTGTGGACGTAACAGATAATCATCCTTTTCTCCAGCTCCTCCTTCGCTACACCCCCTGTCTCACCTTCTTCAAGGCAGTTGTCCTCTCCAGTTGATGCTTGTGCGGGTTTCCTCAGCATGCAACCAACACCAGGACTGTGTTCTTTTTCCACTGCCAGAGGGGATTCGGTCACTGCAGCCCAGCCACTACAGTAATTCATAACACAGAGGCTAAGAAAAGGAAGTGTACAGTCCCCAGTGGTACCTGAAGTAGATGTCATAGTCTCGAAAGTGTTCTGCAGGGTCACTGCGTGTTTTGATTTTTTTTTTATGCCTGAGGTGAGCCAAACCTTGGTCAGGACGAGGGAGACCTGAGGGAAAAGGATGGTGATGGGTCAACCTGAAGTTCTTTGGGTGCTGCAGCTGCTGTTTACAGTCTACTCCTGTAAGGTAAGAAGATACTGTGACCCCTCCAACTCTTTATCTCTGTATTGAAACACGGAGTGTGTCATTGTCAGACAAGCCAAAATGATTAAAGTTTTCCAACTTCACATCAGATGTAGAAAAAGAGAGTTGATGGAATGTTATTTATAATCTCACATGGAGAGTCCTGTCAACTAAATTATTTGTGCTGGACTTCAAAGCACAGAAAAAGTGAAGTTTAGGGTAGTAATGTGCACTTGGGCAAATAGTGTGTAGCACTTTCTTTTTGGCTCTTTTTCATATCTAAACCATAAACATGTCTTGTTGAACATTTCCATTTGCCTTCACCCTTGATCTTTCTGAGTCCCTTCTACACTGTGTCCAAAGAAATTAAATGCTTCAAGGGTCCACAGCATAAAACGGGCTAGAGTCTCCCTTCCAGTTACTCCTAAAATCACAGTATTATAAATTTATTTTACTGAGTTTTGCATTCAGAGAAATCTCTATCATCTGTACTTTTTATTGTTAGACTTCCTCTGGCTCATTGTTTTGACTGATTATTTAGATCTTTAGTTTTTTTCCATCGTTCTGTGATGTGTTTTGCAACTTTGCTTTGCTTTTGTTCTATAAGAAAAGATATTATTATATTTCCTAGAAATGCGTAGAGGGAACTACCTGAGCCCTTCGACCATGAATACCCCGAGGGTGTTTCACACCACTCAGTTGTCATGTCAGCTCTATTGTGCTCCTGCATCTCCCGACAGTTGTGTTACCCCTAAGTGCTGCTGATTGAAATATTCATGTCAGTTCTGTGTATTCGCCGAGGGGTGTTTTATGTATAATCCATGTGTATCCTCAGGGCTCTTTACAGAGATAGGAAAGCATGATCATGTAACCGCTGTTGAGAACAAAGGCACAATAAAACATTTAGTGTTGGTTAGTTAGATTGTCGACACAAAACCGCTCCGGGTGTGAAGCACAGACCAGCCATGTTCTTTTGTAGCTGTGTTGCACTAGAGACACTCATCTTGATATAGTTGCATGAGAAACACTGTCACACATAAGCTATTAACAGCAATGCTCTGTAGGGGGTCTTGGACACCCCTGGTCCTCTTTAACACCTAAAAAAAACATATTTAACATTGCATCACAGTACTTTTACACTCTCCCACGCTCCCAAATCCCAAATAAGTCTATCTGGATTTCTTTATTTGTTTTATTGAGTTTTATAACACATTTGTTCATATGATAGGTCGTAGGAAAACATACTGTACATTTCATAGTGTAGGAATGACATTAGGCAAACAAAATGAATATTTTTATATGTATTATACGTTTATATAGCATACAAAAACATGATATATTTTCTTATTTGGTGTAATAAAAGTTCATTATGGTCATTTCCAATTTGTCACCTTCATCAAGTGGGCGAGCTCAGTTTGTGACAAAAGGACCAGTTCCCCTCAGTACTTATATACATATTGGGTTTTAATGAGGTCTGCACAAAAGAAGAACTATATTCAAAAGACTTCAAAGGAAAAAAGCAGTGGGGTGTGTTGAACAATATGTACATCCCAATTCCCTTATTTGATTGTTCCTTGCTCCTCAATCCTTGCTTGACCCAGAAATCGTACCGTCCTCCATCTTAAAGGCCGTCCTAAAGTTCTTATATCTGCTCCGAGGAGCGAGGGGAGACATCTGAGGAGTGACTGACACACCCCTTTATTGGAAATATGTTGGTGCTTGGACACTGCAGCTGACTTGACATATATGATACTACATCACAACATCACCCGACTTTGAAACCAAAGTATGCAGACAAAGAACCAGCCTCCCAAGTTTTTAATTCTGTTTTACAAAAAAACCATAAACAACTTTGGTCTTTCATTAGAAGATTTTTTCATCTTCAAGATGTACTGTAAATGTGCAGATGTTTGTTGAAGATATTCAATGAAAAGAAGAAGAAAAAAACACTGCAGTGCCAACTTGGAAACTGTGCATCTTCATTTTTTTTTAGACAGTGCCTAAATCGGAAAATACAAACTCCAAACAAACAAAAATCGCCACAGAACTCTAAAATCCGGGTGACAGCTGATCCAGCTCTTGTCAGAAGCAGACGTTGTTTGAGATGACGGTTCACAGGAAAGGACGTCTCACATCTTTTCCCTGCATCTCTCCTCGCGTCTTCAGTGGGAGAGTGAAAGACGTGAGGAAAAGAGGCCGGTGCAGGAAACGTGGATTCAGTTTAGGGAATTGAGATGTACCCAGTGTCAACACAACACAAGTGTTAACCTAACATTTCACTGAAGACACTCGACACCTTTTAGTTGATTGTTTAGATTTTTTAAATTGCAGTGTTCCAACTAGTACCACTATTCCAGGTTTTTACCAGGAATTGATTTACCATTTATTTAATCAATTTATCAATTCATCATTTTGTTAATAAAATATCAGAAACTAATAAAAAATGCTCATTATGATAAACTGAAGATGATCATCATGTTTTGTTATGTCCAACCAATCCAAAACTCAAAGATGTTCTGTTTATTATCATAAAAGACAAACAGGAGAGTAGTTCACATTTTTGCTTATGTAAGTAACCCAGTAACAAAAACTGTACGAAGGCAATTAGTAAATAGTACCATATCTAATTAGTATGTAGTATAGACCTGGGGCAAGCTTCTGCTTTATACCAAATTTTACTAACAAGCTGCTTTTGATCTGCAGTCCCTGTGCTGGCAGCAGACAGAGATACAGAGGTGGCACACTGGCTGCTTTTTATTTTGGGAGTTTGTCGCTTCCATGGAAACACTGCAGACCGATCAAGTAAAGCATCTTCTAAACATGTTGTACTTCCTCTCAGGTTTTGATCTTGAAATGTGGCAAGAAGCTGCTTGCAGAGATTGATGTTGGGAGTGGCGTCGGTGGCCACATGGTGGCAGTGTTGCATCAGTGTGTAATGCACACGGAGGAGAAACCTCAAACACAAAGCTCTCAAACACACAGACCAGGGAGGTCAATCCAGAGCATTGTGCTTTCATGTGGGCGTTTGCATTTAATCAATATAAAGGAGAAGAGCAGGAGAATGAACAGAGAGGAAAAGAAAGGAATGTGTTGATTGTAATGAAGATGAATATTTAAAATGAAGAGAGGAAAATGATTAGAAGAGGAAAAGAAACCATAAAGCAAGAAAAGAGGATAAATGTTGAATGGGCTTTTGTTACCTTATTCAATATTTTATGTTAATCTGCTTGTTCATTTAAGCAGACATTGTTCAAGACGAGAACATGCTCATTTGATGAAGAAGTTGAGAGAATAGGAGAGAGTATGAGAGCGAGTTAGAGATGGAGGAGTGTGTCTGAGAGAGGGGGGGGGGTGGAGGGAGGGAGGGAGGGAGGGCGGGAGTTAGTGGATAAATGAGAGAGCGACGCTGGCTCAGCCACAGTGTCTTACTGCCAGGCGAAGGAAGGGGTCCAGGAAACGCACACACACACACATTGCTCAGTAGGACAAGCCAGCTGTTTCCAGGAGCATCTCCTGCCGCCTGAGCTGGATGTTTGTATGTTCGGACTTTGGATGCGTCTGCACATGGAGGCATCTGGAGCGGTTTGTGCTCCAGGATCTATTCTCTAACCTGTGGAAGTGAAGGAGCAGGGACTTCAGCAGTGGGACAATCCTGGCTGTGGTTTTATCAGAGAAACACTGTATTTGGATTCTTTAGCTGAGAACTGTTGAGCGTGCACCCAACGTTTTACCTGTAGCATCATGTTGTGTACCTGCTCTTTTTAGCATGACTGCTGTCAGCAGTTTGGACTGCGTGTAAGAGCCAGCCAGAGTTTCTGTTTGTGTGTGTGGGCTGAGTGAATGTGTGTGTGTCAGGATGAGTGTTCCCATGTTAAAGATCGGTGCGGTGCTCAGCACCATGGCTATGGTAACTAACTGGATGTCCCAGACTCTGCCGTCGTTGGTCGGACTCAATGGAACCATCATCTCCTCTGAGGGCACACATGAGCGGATCGTCAGTGTATGTATAATGCACATATACATTTTATGAATACACATGAATATACTGTATGAAGTTCTTTTATCAAAACAAAAATGTTTTTTTTTGTCATCAGTAGTTTAAAATCTATACTCAGTTGGTTAAACTGCGCTGACAATTTTTTTGTCAATCTTCAACTAGATATCTTGTTTTCTAAATGTACCCTCACATTCTTCAATCAACTGATTTGTATATATTACTACCCTATAATTATAATGATAATCACTCTGATGTGACACGATTTGTATTTGAAAAAGTAAACTGCTGCTTTTTAGTGGCAGCAAAACACCAACAATATCTAATATTAGAGGGATAAGAAGAGTCAAATCAGCCAGGAACATTTAGGCTGCATGCAGCAGATATTTGATCTTTTAATTGGTGCAGAAAATAGAGCAAAGAAGAGACAGAAATAGAAAAGATGCTCAGATGCACAGATTTAGAACAAAATCTGAAAAAAAAGAGTACAGTGGGTTGTAAATGTGAAGAATAAATAGCACGAATAAATAAGTAAATAACCTTTTCTGTTAATGTGAGTGATAAAGAACGTATATACAGTATGCACCCACCGCTATACACACATACACACACACACACACACACACACACACACACACACACACACACACACACAGAGGGGTAATAGGATTGCTCTTTCTCTGACTTACTGGGGTGATATTTCTCCTGGGGAAGGCTGACTCACCCATGGGACAGCCAGTAATTTGTTGCCCTAGCAACACCCTGGCAACCCCAGACATGTAGATGCTGGACCACTGCACATATAGGTTTTTTTTTAACTCTTTATGTATTTATATATTGTGTGTGTATGTGTTTGTGTATTTGTGTGTGCCTGGGCTTTGCATGGTTTGGCTTTCTGGCTCGAGAAGCAGCTCACAGCTGCTATGTGGCGGGACTTTGCAAGTTCAGCAAAGTGCATGCAGTCTCATGCAAGCAGACGCCTACACACAACCACAGACATACACGCACGCACACACACGCACACACACTGGCAAGAACTGGCTGAGGACAGATGGAGATGTTAGAGGTGCAGTGCTGCTACCTCATTCTACTTCAGGAGACAATAGAGAGAGAAGTCCTAAAATCTTAAAATGTTACGATACTGCAGATCAGTTTGATGATGTGTGAATATAATTGTGAGCAAGATCAGGGTTTCCCAAACGTTTTGTTTCTGATGTGCCCTCACAGCCATCAAGTCAAGTACCCTTTCATCTTTTTCCAAATGGTTTGTTTGAATTGATTTTAGACTGGATGTTATTTAAAACTATTGATTATATAATAATTGATATTGAAATATTTGTCTCATACAGTTGAACTGTCAACTGTCCATTTTCAACTAGTTACTCATTACTTTTGGGATCTCTCTGATCAGCCGTTTATCCAATACTTTTAGCTGAACAGTTTCAACAGTTTATTCATCTGCTTATATCTTATTTTAATAAGTCATCCAGCTATCCATTTTAACCATTGTCCATTACATTTAGTGAAGTAATTCAAATGTTTTTTGTATTACTTTATTACTAATTATTTCAACCATTTATCCGTTAGTTTTAGTTTTAGCTAGCTATTTTATCCATTATTTTTAGCTATATGAAATGCTTATCCATTACTTTTAGGTAAGTATTTCAACTGTATATCCAGTACTTTTACTTAACTATTCAAACCATTTATTCATTACTCTTAGCTAGTTACTTCAACACTATATCCAATACTTTCAGCTAGCGTTTCAAACCATTTTTCGATTACTTTTAGCTAACCTTTTCAACTGTTTATACATAACCTTTTTTAGCAAACTTTTTCCATTATCCATTGCTTTCAGAAAAGTATTTGAACTGGTTTATGTATTACTTTTAGCTAAATGTTTGAACTATTTTTTTCATGACTTTTAGCTTACTCCTGCAACTTCTCTGCTTGATTGCTATCTAGTTTTCATTGATTTTCAATTGCAACACAGTGCTCAGGTGTTACAGCTGTCTCAGTATATAGACATATATTTTTAAATAAATTGTTTTTCAAATGAGCTGAGTTACTCCACAATCTTCCCACATAACCCCTGGCAACTGCAGAAGCACCCCAAGGGTACACGTACCTCTGGTTGGGAATCACTAAGCTAGATGACAATGTCAGACATTTAGATTTTTGTGAGTCAAATAAGCTGTTAGACACACTTTTTCAGTATTGTATGTTACCTTCCTGCCTACTTCCACCGTCTCTGTTGAATTCTTGCAGGGATTCAGCTTTATTAGCTCTGTACTCTCTCTTTATTTGCACTGATCACAATCAGCTGAGCTGCCTGAGTAGATTTTTATCATTTTTCCCTTGTGTGAAATGAACCCTTAGGTGCCGTATGTCCTCCTTTGTTTAATTACAACGAGCAGTGGGTGCAACCGATGTTTACAATTCTCATCCCATTCACATCCTCCTCTTTTAAACCCCCCTTCCCCCGTCAGCTTCATTGTTAACTGGACTTCAAGGTTACCGCACCAAACCCTGCTGATTGATTTATCAGATTTTTCCCTCCAGGCATCCACCTCCCCTCCCCATATCTCCTTGTGCGTCTCCATCCTCCTTTGTCGTTATTCTTTTTCAGGGTTTGTAGGGCAGCTTCTCAGCCAGATTACTGTGACAAGCTGGTGTGTGTCAGGTTGAGCTCAGCCGTTCTTTTACATTGTGCTAAAATGTTAACACTAAGTGGGTCAAACTGAGGACTCGGTTAAATCTCACCAAAATGAGCTCATGATCTCAGTGCTATCTGTGGTGACTTGGGTCCAAATGTTCAGACCCCAGGGAACAATTGCTGTCACCTCAGCACTACCTAATGAGGTCCCAAATAACCCCAAAAATTAAAAAAAGAAACAAGTCATTATAACAACAGAGGTGTTATTTTAGAACTAGTCTAGTCTATGTGTCTTGCTGTGTACTGCAGACTTGAAAATAAACCTCATCAAATGCATGTTCTTCTCATTCAAGTATTTCCATCTGTCTTTACAGTACAAAAGATTTACAAAAATAATTGTGTGGAAGAAAATAATGGCAATAACATTTCCAATCTTAGAAACTACTGAATACTGAGTGTTGACATTTAAGTATTTCTCAATTTATAGTATTGAGATATTTTACAAACTATCTGAATTTATGTGGTGTTGATAAGGCGAATGAATTAGAGTTGTTTATTTACGCATCCAGAGATACAGTCATTAGTTCCCACCATATTCACTCTCCTTTTAGCTCTGTTTTTGGTCCCCACCAACTCCTGAGGGAAATATCTGCCTCTTTAGCCGCTAAATACTTCACTACGTCGACTGTTCAGACACTAGTTGTTAAGAGCTGGAGTGCTGTTGGTTTTCAGAGCCTTTTTGTACCTGCTGCGGACGAAGACAATGCCATGAGAGTGGTTAGAGTGAATCTAAACAGTAAAGTTTCAGGCCATAAATCTAAAACAATGACCTGAAATGCTGTGAAGCTTCATAGAACTGAGAGGATTTTTTTCTTTTCTTTTGTAATTTCTTAAATTCAGAAATTTAACACAAAAAATTTCATATTGCTGAAATTCAGTTACTGAAATTCTGATATAAAAATTCATGTCAAGTCCAAAAACAATACATTAAAAATTAACATCCATGGGATCTAAGTTTCTAATTTACCTGAAATTCAAGAGCAAGAAGTATCCTTGGTAGGACTGAATTTTTCATCTTGGATTTCAGCAACTTGCTTACTATTTTGAATAATGATCACTTCACTTAAGATGAAAGATATTATTGGTATGAATTTAGTTGTATTTCAACACTATATGATAATATTAATGTAACAAAACAATAAAGTATGCATTTGCAACCTAAATGAGGACCTCTGTAATTTTCTTCCATGTCATTCAGATTATTCTGAATATAGAAATATTGCACTGAACGTGCAATGAAGTAACAAAATTAAAATTTAAGTCGCGTATCGTGGGTAAAAAGAAAACACTTGTCTCAAGAAAACATATCGATTAAATATGCATTAGATATGTGAATGAAATAGTAGCAGCATGAATAGAAGCGAAGACCTGCATTAGCATGGACTGTGAATAGGTTAGAAATATTTTTTGTGCAGATTTCTGGGAGCTCTGGGGAGCCCGTGACTTTTTGCCAGAGAGAACAGCAGCTCCGGCTGTGGAGGCAGAGGGTGGAAACTATCCAGTTATGCTGCTAGCATTTCTGGATACAGACATGTGGAAGATGTCACAGCTGATTTTAGCTGCAAATGAGAAATATCCAATTTACACACGGATGTCTATGGTGCAGTCAAATACAATAAAGTGCAAAGAGTAGGCCTATGCACTCTCCTTTTTACAAACAAAGGACATTTAAATCACTATAAGAGCCCAGTCGAGAGCTCCTGAAACCCTTCTGAGATTTACCAGCAAGATGGAATTAGACAGAAACCTTTTTTAAAGGAAAATATTTTTACCTTTCTGACTACAGCCTGACCTGAATAACATTCTGAGATGCTGTGGAAATGTGTGTTGTATTATAAAATGCACAGGAACGGAAACTGCTTCAGTGGTATGACTCATTGGGTCATTTTGAAACACACTTTTACACAAAAACAGATAAACACAAAACACTTCAAAGGATTTAAAAAAAGAGTTTTAAATGTGACTACGTTTTTGTATCAAAGAAGCACAGCTGCCTTACTGTCTTAGAAATATTAAATTATGTCTTTTTATAGCAACACCATATCAAATGATGGACATTTTACAGTCATTACTGTACATCTCACACATGCTCTACCCCTAGACCTTACTGTGTGTGTGTTTTTTTTAACACAATATTGACATGATATTGAACACAACAATATGGAGGGCATTTGTATGCAGCCTGAAGGGAAGCAGCTCCTGAGGGATTTGATTCAGGACAAAATAATACATAATATACATTGCTAGTGTTCATGGAGCACTGGCATGAGAGTGCATTGTTTGGTTTCTTATTTGGTTTACAATGATCTGATGGGAGGGGGCATTGTTTAGATCTTGTCGATAGAAAGGTATATTTTAAAGGAGTGGGTTTTATATTCAGTAAGGCAGCAAGTAATGATGATATTTCATCATCTCTTGATCTCTTGATTGTTTTCTCAGTTAGTCACATAATTATTTAGTGTATAAAATATAAAAAATGTCCATCACAATTTGATAAACTCCATGGTGACAATCCAAAACCCAAAGATATTTCATTTCAAATGACTTTAAATTGGAGAAACGGTCAATTATCACATTTAAGAAGCTGGAGCTTGGGACATTTTTTCCATTTTAACTTGTCTATCAAAATAAATGAACTCTCTTACTTTTTATTAGCACTGTTAGATGTTATTCCTTAAAGTCTACAAGTGGCTACTTGAGGAGTTTCAGTAAAACTGTCTTCAGACTCAAATGCATTTGCGGTGAATTTCAAATTTAGTAGAAATCACATTGTTATCCTCAAAAAATGTGAACTATTAAAAACACAAAACTAAACTGAAACAAAAAAAAACCCCACATGATTAACTTTGTGTTTTATTTTGACAGTCTCCTCTGTTAAAAGCCCACCATGTGATGTTCCTGCATTGTCTTAATTAACACAGACTGTTTGTTTACAGGGTTTGTACCCGGGCTCAGAGGAGGGCTGGCAGGTGTACAGCACAGCCTCAGATCCTGACGGCAGATGTGTGTGCACAGTGGTCGCTCCCGCACGAAACCTCTGCAAACGAGACCCTCGGAGTCGACAACTACGCCTGTTGACTGAACAGGTGTGTGTGTGCGAGTGTGTGCGAGTGTGTGCGAGTGTGTGTGCGAGTGTGTGTGAGTGTGTGTGTGAGTGTGTGTGTGTGTGTGTGTGTGTGTGTGTGTGTGTGTGTGTGTGTGTGTGTGTGTGTGTGTGTGTGCGCGCCGCATCCACTCTTGAGTGCGTACCTGCACGTTTCAGTGGTCAGCATTGCGATGCAGCACAGGCGAAAGGCAGCGTTCTGGAATGAAATATTCACTGGACTGTCTCTTTGTTTTGACACTTGCAGTGACACACATGAACACACACACACACACACACACACTCAGGTTTCACTGACAGATGTATCCCTGATACATCAGTAGCTGTATCCTCTACAGACTCCCAGTCACTCAACATGCCAAAAGAGTTTAAACTCAAAGGAAACACTGACAGATGGGTGGGAAAGACACAGTTTGTTCTATATTGCAGGGTGGAGCTCTGTATATGAGTATTCATATGCTCCACATAGACGGTCATGTGTTCGTATACGTGTGTATTTATATGAGGATGTGAGTGTGACTGCGTAAAGCACATTTCTGCCGATGTATACAGTATCTGTGTCCTGAGAGAGGAATAAAAGTGATTTGTGACAGAAGATGATGAATTATTGAACACCATCCGGCCAGCAAACATTTCTCAAAGCATGCTTTACTGCGAGGCTCACACATCAGGATATATACATCCTGTATTCCCACCAAGGTAAGAGTGAGTCACCGCACACTAAAGACAACATCATGATTATAACTTTTTTTTTTTCATTCGATGCTGGTGTTACATCCTGTTCTCTGTTCACATAAAAAGAGGGAGAAATCAAAAAGGTACATGAACATCATCAAAAAATACCCCCCCCCCCCACACACACACACACACACACACACACACTCTGTTCCTGTTGGGAGGTTTTGTATTTATGAATCTTAATTAGCTCAGCGTGTCTCTGGAAGTGACACCTAGATCCTGCTGTGAGTGTGAATTTGTGTGTGTGTGATTTTATCCGTTTTTCTCCGGCCTCCCCAGCAAGTGCTCAACGAGATGTGTGGGTGGGCTTTTTCATGAGTGTTTGTTTGTTTGTTTGCATGTCGTTTTTGGATATCTGGGTCATTTTTATAATAGCTCCTTTTTTTTTTTTTTTTCCCATGCTTGTTTTTCCGTTCAATATCAAAAGAAATTTGAAGTATCTCGTAGCATCTCAGGATGGTTAATGAGAAGAAGCGTGGGAGTGTTTGTTTCTTTAGAACACAACATACTGTAGGTGAGGATCTCATGTTTAAATGGATCTGATGAGACGCTACCTCAAAGAGAAATATGATGTGTGTCCTTGCCTCATGTAGCTGAGCCGAGGTATTTGCAGTACTTAAGGGTCACTTCACCTTGAATGTATTTTCTATACAACCCAAAAACACACTTTCTCACACTTTTGTTTTCTTTGTTGTCTTATCTATCATCTGTCCCTGAGACTTCTGCCACCTCCCCTTTAAAGCTGAAGCGAGAGGGATTTTGTCTGTGGTGCTCACAGCTTTACAAAATTACATTTAAAAAATTCAGTAGCAGTGTGTCTATCCAGAACCAATTTCTCCCTTATTTTGGATGATCCACAGTCCTCACTGTAACTGGAAACAGTTTCTGCCATGGCGTTTCCTCTTTCACAATCAGACTTATTTGACACTTCCGACGCACGAGTCACATATTTACAAACAGAAACACATTTATGGTAAATGTTAAACTTATATAGGGCTCTTCTAATCTTACTGACCACTTAAAGCGCTTTACAAAACTTCCCACATTCACCCCTTCACTCACACACTCATACATCACACTCGCACACTGATGGAACAGCCATCAGGGGCAACGTGGGGGTCAGTATCTTGCCCAAGGATACACCGGCATGAAGCCTGGAGGAGCCGGGGATCGAAACACAATCCTTCTAATTAGTGGACTACCTGCTCTACCTGAGCCACAGCTGCCGCCGCATGATACAGCAGCTTAACTGGTATATTTAAAGTGCTGGTGCAATTGTGGCGCACTCGTCTGTGCTATCTTGTGGTGTCAGCTCCTTCATCGTTTTAGTTCATAGTGAAATATCTGGACTACTAACTCCATTTTTGTCGCAATCGTGATGGGATGGAGGCAGAAATCTCATAGATGGATATCTCCTGGTTTGATAAAACCAAAACTACCTGCATGGCTAGATACAATAAGAGGTATCTAAGAAAACATGTTTTCATTTATTTATTTATTTAGTGAATTTAGTGCACTAACCCTTTAAGTATGTCAGGCACACAACAGGTGTTTGGCAGCAAATAACAGGTGGCAGTCAGTCAGACAACAGCCAAAACCAATCATAGGCATTTCTGGCCATGTGGGTTGCTAACAATAATCACTCATATCAAACGTGTGTGTGTTTGTCAGGTTCAGAACGTGAGCCAATCCATGGAGGTGGTGGACCTGCGGACATCCAGAGACCTGCAGTACGTCCGAGACTCTGAGCCGCTGCTGAGAGGAGTGGACGGACGCTTACACACTTATGTGGCCAACCCCCGCACTCTGACAGCAAAGGGCCTGCAGGTACACGCACATAAACACAGAGTCAGACACACACACACACACACACACAGTGTAAGACGGTTGCTGTAGGGAACACATAACCTTTGGTGTGAAAACATTGATTTCACGCATGCCAAGCTGAAGTTTCCTGCCTGCACTCAGACACGCGAGCATCTTTCATGAAGGGGACAAAATTTGTCTTGAAGCTGTCAATTTGCTGGCCTCAAGTCTGCTGAATAAAAGTCTCGTACAGAAGGCACCAGCAAAACTGCAGCATCACTGCACACATTAAGACTTGGAGCTGTGCAAAAAAAAGAAAAAAAATCTGTCTGGATCGAGTCTGAAATCTTAATGGTAATGACAAAATTTACATAGTATTGAAACACAAAAGCAGAGGGAGATAATCTACAACATACATTTTTTTCAGTTTGTTGTCAGTGCTTTAAATTTGCAGGAGAAAAGATAAGATTACCTGGCTGGATAAGTATTCCCTTTTATTGTGGGAATTCTTCTAAATGTATTTCATTTCTTAAATTAGGAGTACTAATCTCATCAGGCATGGTGCTTTCTGCCACGATGGCGCTGGCAGGCATCTGCACCAATAACAAAGCAGCAGGGTAGTGGAAGATTATCTGAAGAGCTGCAGAGAATGAGAGTCTATGCAGCTAAGGAATGAGGGGTGAATGATCTATACAGTTAAATAAGCTGTGAAACTACTGGTTTAATGTCTGCGACTGGCAGCTCTGGACTCCTAATGACGCTGAACTAAAAGGTTGTAAAAACCCTGTACACTGTTTACACCTGCATGTAAATGTGCCCGTAAACATCGATCTGGGGATTTGTGGTTTGGTGCAAAGACAGGTGAAAACTGGGCAAAATCTGGCTGAAAAGTAAAAGATTTTTTAGATATCTAGGTCACATGTAACAGTTGTTTCAACAGCATCAGTGTCTATATTTCAGTCTGTCGTTAGGACATGCTTCTCATCTAAGTAGGGTAATTTTCAACCAAATTGAGCCCAGTTTTAGCCTGACTGTTTGTCTTTTGATGTGTAAATCACCAGACTAGGGCTTAGTGGGTTATTAAAGGGGCAATATATAAGTACTGAAGTTTAAAACATTCAAAAATTAACTAAGATTATCAAACAGTATGTGAAAAATTTACAGTTTTGACGTTACAGCAAAGAAGACTATTTATTGTGTTGCAGAGATATCTACCAAAGTTAGCATGCTAACCAGCTAGCGCCGGCTTGTCCTATCTTGTAATACCACTTTGTACCTCAAGGTGCGATAGTGAAACTAATTTCAGTTTCAGAAGTATTGATTGTTCCTATCCTCCAGCGTAAGGACGATGGTAGAACGTAATGAAAATAAAACTTCTGATGAGACGCTGCATAATTCACAACTTGGTTTGTGCTGTTTTTAGCTTGCCTTGGTTGTCCCGCCTGTTTTAGCAACTGGTTGGTGGTAAATTTGGGTTGATCAGTTCTGGTCTGACAGCACCATTAGGCTACTCTAGCTTCAATCTAGGTCACATTATGCATATAAAAAAAACTTGCAATAAAATATAGAAAAGCAGATACAGCATTAACAGAATAGTTCAACATTTTGGGAAGGACACTTATTCGCAGTCTGGCTGAAAGATAAGAAGACTGATACTGCTTTCAAATCTGTACAGTTAATATGAAGCTATAGTACAGCCAGTGGTTGGTCAGTTTAGCTCGGCATTAACACTGAAAACAGACTCTTTTCAAACAGCAGAATCCACCAACAAACTAAACTAAAACTAACTACTAACTCAAAGATTATTATTGTTGTTTAACAGCTCACAAATTATTATATTATATTTTGTCTTTTAATCCGTACATGTTACATGCCAGACTCAGACAGTGACTCCCTTGAATCTCCGCTGTCTGCCCCTGCAGCTGCTAAGCTAACTACCTGCTGACTTTAGCCACATATTTACTGTGCAGGCATTTCTTGCCTTCTCTGCAAAAAAGTGAAAATTTGAAATTACTACTTTGACGTACCAAACGTACCAAACATAACACAGATTAACTAATATAATTAGATATAATTAAATAATTATAATTAAAATATAATTAGAAGCTCATGAACCAGCATTTAACATGAGATGCTATATGAACCTATGAGAGGCTCCATAGGAGGTCCACAAACACAGACACATGCCACACACACACACACACACACACACACACACAGGCACACACACACACACACAGGCACACACACACACACACAGGCACACACACACACACACGCACACACACGCACGCACACCACCCCCTACATCCCCAAATAGAGAAGCATCGCCGCCTCCCCATAAATCCATTCTGCCTTTCATCTTGTGCCGAGCATCTTCTTAACAACATCACGGGGCTCTGGGGTCTGTTTTTAAGTTTTTATACAGTTAGCTTTTATGTGTGTGTGTGTGTGTGTGTGTGTGTGTGTGTGTGTGTGTGTGTGTGTGTGTGTGTGTGTGTGCGCGCGCGTGCGCATGTGCGAGCAAGTGCGAGCGAGTGTGCGCACATGTGTTTGTGTGTTTGCACGTGTGCGTGCGCTTGTTGCTCCTTGGGGGTTTTCTCAGTCATAAGCTTTTGCCTTTGCACTGAGAGGCAGAACTAGTGAATATTTATGTGCAACTACAGTATGTTTATCAATAACTAAACAGTATTTTTATCCCACAGGAGGAAGGGAACAAGGGAGACGGAGAAGGGGATTTCAAACAGGAAGATTAAGACAGAATGATAGATGATTGATTGAGGCCTTGAGAGAGATGAAGGAGAAAAAGGAGGGAATGGAGGAAAAAAAAGGTGTTTCATTGCATATTAGCATTTTTCCCTGTGGGAGGGCGGGATGAGAGGAATGAGCAAAGTGAAGTAAGAGGGTGGGTAAAGGTCAGGCAGAGAGAGGAGGATAAAAGAGTGAAACTGGAGGGGAGAGATTAGAAAGATGAAGATGAAGGAGGAGGCAAGGCAGGGGAGGGATTAACCAGGTAAAGTGTTTACTATCTGACAGGCCATGACATTTACAGCATTTTGTCGGGATCAATTTTAATACATATTTAATGAACTTGCAATTATATTCAAATGAGGATGCCAATACCAGTCAGTGAGGATGAAGCGGCCAAATTTAAGATCAACTCAAGCTGCCCCAGATATTTCACGCTATGCTGTTATGACATGTAAAAATTGGTGCTACAGCTTCAGAAAATGTTTTGCAAGTGATGTTGGAAAAGTATTTAGGTCCTGATTTTAAGATAGAAACGGGAGGGATTAGACACACAAAGTGTCTGACTGACTGCCAAGCCTCTTTCCTGGTTGTGTTTGTGTGCGGGGGTGTGAAATGTTCTGAGGGGATGATAAGATTTTTGTCTTTGCTATTTGACACTTTCTTAAATCCTCTTTTTTTCATATTAAATCCAATTCCACTTTCTACACAGCAAACCGTTTTGAGCGGGATTTAAAGGTGAAAAGTGTCGAGGCTGAAATGGGGGTATATAAGGAAAACCCTTTTTCCTCTTGCTGCAACACACAGCTGCGTCATACATACAATTCATACACTAAATATTAATATTCCTTCAAGCTGATCGCAGAAAAAGTCCTGTTGTCTCCATCCGCACTGGTTGAAGTATATCCAGTCTGAGAGCATTTCAGAAAGATCAGTTTTCAGTGTTTAACTGTGGATGTGAGGCCAAAATGCAAATGATTCATCTATCCATTTTATGCTTCTTATCTGGGTGCAGTGCCAGCGAACGGGGCAGAGCAGCCCAGATACACTTTCCTACAGCCACATTTTCCATCTCCTCCTGTGGGATTGTGAGGCGTTCCCAAGCCAGATGGGATATGTAACCCCTCCAGCATGTTCTTGGGGGTGGGGGTGGGGGGGTGGGGTGGTGGCTTTCCATTTGGTTAACGTGGCTCGTTGCTTCCCTCACTTCACTTCCTTGCATCTTAGCTCCTTGGAGAGATGTGAGGAAGAGACGCAGGGATGGAGATGGCAATTACTCATGACGCACAACATAACAACATCTTAATGTTAAATGTGTAGAAATAATTAAGATGAAGAACAAACACATCATGCTCAACCCCAAAACTTAAAAAAAAAAAAAATGGTGTGTGTAACTGTCCAAAAAGTACAAAAAGAGTTTGAACACCCAAATCAATGAGACTCACCCTTTTATTCAGTTTTCAAAGAGAAACTAAAACACAGGGGAAATTCGCAGATGTTCTGGATATGCCTTCTTCACTGCACAATAGTCTTCAATTCCATGACTAAG